>NC_133372.1:28863379-28898379 GCF_049309525.1 Garra rufa
ATATAATTTTTTTTTTTTTTTTATGTTTTTTGGGCGATAGGTTACATGTTTCCTCTGTTCCTGAGTCTTTGCCGTGTCGAGAACAAGAGTTCCAGGACATCTACAACTTTGTGGAAAGTAAGGTCATTGATGGCACAGGAGGGTAAGATTTAGATTGAACATCTATCCATCTATTATTGTTATTTATTAATTTTAAGGTCATAAAGTTAATTTTTCTTTCGCAGGTGTATGTATATCTCAGGTGTTCCTGGTACTGGTAAAACTGCGACAGTACATGAGGTGATCCGGTCCCTTCAGCAGTCCGCTGAACAAGATGAAATCCCTCACTTCCGCTTCATAGAGATCAACGGCATGAAAATGACTGACCCGCACCAGGCTTATGTACAAATACTGCAGGTCTGTTTGCTGCCTCCTTCCCTATAATTTTGACATTTCCTTTGCCATTATTGTCTTGCATAGTATATTATGTGACTATTCTCTGATTCTGCTTTGGTAGAAACTGTCTGATCAAAAAGCAACACCTGATCATGCAGCCGCACTACTGGAGAAACGCTTCAGCGCTCCCGCACCCAAAAAAGAGACAACTGTGCTTCTAGTAGATGAGGTAAGACATTTGTTACAGGTGACACTAATATCACCACCTATGTTGAATGGTTTCTAGTGTATCATTTGTTTTAAGTACACTACTTGTCAGAAGTTTTTGGGCAGTAAGATTTTTTTTTTTTTTTTATGGTTTAAGAAGTCTCTTTAGTTCACCTCAAAAAAAAGCCTGCATTTATTTGATCCAAAATACAGCAAAAACAGTAATATTGTGAAACATTTTTACTATTTAAAATAACTGCTGTCTATTTGAATATATTTTGAAATTTATTTCTGTCATTAAAACTAAATTGTCAGCATTGTTACTCAAGTCTTAGGTGTCTTCAGTTTTTTTAGATTATAGAAATTATTACTTTTATTCAGCAAGGATGCTTTAAGTCAATCAAAAGTGATGATAAAGACATTTATAATGTTTCAATAGATTTCTTTTTCAGATAAATGCTATTCTTTTGAACTTTCTATTCATCAAAGAAACCGGAAAATTTTTTAGCTATTTTCAACATAATGTTTTTTGAGCAGAAAATCTGAATATTAGAATGATTTCTGAAGTGTCATGTGCCTTGAGTAATGATCCAGCTTAGAAATCACAGAAATAAATTACATTTTAAAATATATTCAAATGTAAAGTTATTTCAAAATATTAAATAGATCAAATAAATGTAGGCTTGGTGAGCAGAAGAGACTTCTTGAAAAAACATTAAAAATCTTGCTGTCCAAAAACTTTTGACTGGTAGAGTAGCTGATCCAAATAGTGATAGATTAGTGGTTCCAGAAGTTTCAAGAACTGTATGTTCTTCAATAAAAACAATAGTTATTCAGAGGAAAAAAGAAATAGGATTTTAGTTTGCATCTTTGTGATTTATTAATGTAAATATTTTTAAATCATCCTGCAGGCCCAAAACCCAGCTTGACTTCTTTAAAATAGTGCTAGAAAATGCTTTTTGTCATTCAGACGTTGGTCTTTAGCATCTTTTAATAATTTAATCTGTTTTTTTTTTTTTCTCTCCAGCTCGACCTCTTGTGGACCCGTAAACAGAATGTGATGTATAACTTGTTTGATTGGCCAACAAGGCGCAACGCTCGTCTGGTGGTTCTTACCATTGCAAACACTATGGATTTGCCTGAGAGGATCATGATTAACCGTGTTGCTAGTCGACTGGTAAAACCATTTTACATTATGATTAAAAGAACATTAGCCAATCCAAATAATGAAAATAAAACATGAATGTCATTTATTTTTCTTCAGGGACTGACAAGAATGTCCTTCCAGCCATATACCTTTAAACAGCTACAACAGATCATCACATCAAGACTTAACAGAGTAAAAGCTTTTGAAGAGGATGCTCTCCAGCTAGTCTCAAGAAAGGTGTGAAACCATGTTATCATGACACTTATGTCACTGGTGGTAGCATCAATGGAACTGTATTAGATCCTGCTCTGAAGTAGGAGCTAATGTAGTTCCTGGAACTTAATGTTCCTAGTTCTTGCAGTGCAAACACACCAAAGAGTGGGAACTTTCGTCGATAGTTCTTGGGACTATGTAAAGGTTTCTCTTTTGTGGGTTACCTCTTGAGCACTTGAGGTCATGAAGTAGTTCGCTAACTGTGGTTGGTCTTCTAGGTGGCAGCGCTTTCAGGTGATGCACGACGTTGCCTTGATATCTGCAGACGAGCCACAGAGATTTGTGAGCACTCTGGAAGTCAAAAGAACAGCAGTGGATTGGTGGGGATGATTCATGTGATGGAGGCTTTGGATGAGATGTTCTCCTCTTCCTACATCGCAGCTATCAGGTAAAAAGAAATGTGAAGTAACTATGAAAAATCACCAGTTATGCACATTGTTCTTTAATGTGTCATTTGGCCTTATTCAGACTTCCATTCTTTTTAATGTTGTTGTTGCAGGGCTGCTTCTGTTCAGGAGCAGCTATTCCTAAGGGCTGTAATTGCAGAGTTTCGTCGACTGGGTCTGGAAGAGGCCACTTTCCAACAGGTAGCTAAACTTTTAATTGATTCATTTAGAACAACCCTTATTCTAAACATGACTAAATAATAGGGGTGTGGTAGAGATTTTGGACAATCATTTCTATCATGAATTCACACTCATGTAACGTTACTGTGCCATGTAGTCACAAACTTATCATTTGCATGCGTTTTTAAGCCGTTTAAGTGCAATCAGAAGAAAAAGAGAACTAATTTTTATAGACTCCAGACTTGACTCGACTCAAGGAAAAATCACTTCATAGATCATATATATTTTGTCTATAGGCTATAAAACAGCTTCGTAAATAGGACGATTTCAATACATGAAGATTCTGAATGGGATTTTTTTTTAGTGAGCCATTAAATGACTTGAGACTTGACTTGGACTCATGACCAAAGACTTCAGACTTGACTTGAACTGCAGGTTAAAGACTCACTGGCATGTACTCTGAAGGTGGTGCTTGTATAAAGCGGGAGATATATATTTTTAACAGACTTTGAACAGCTAAATACACACTTGTTTGTGTAAAAATGCCTGTTTTTGCAAGTATCCTCAAAAAACAGTCATTTATGTCTTAAGTAAAAGCAAGCAACTGAGAAAGAAAATGTGTAACAGTGGATCCGGGCAGCTCTTAAGGTGACAGTCTAATGTTCCTGCTCTCTGTCATTCATGTTAGTCAAACAACAAAAAGAATCTCTCTAACTGGTCTTGACTAAAGCACGTTTGTAACTTTAATAAGAAGAAATATAGATTTATGTTATGCATTGAAGAATATGTAGTGTTTTATACATTTGATTACTTTAAACAATGTATGTAGCATTTCGTATTTATTTGTTCTACTGTAGTTTTTGTCATATTGCAATTGTAATTTGTGTTTCTTATTTTTATAACCTAAAAGAATGAATGTGTTTTTTTTTTGGTTTTTTTTTCCACAGGTGTTTGTTCAGCATCAGGCTCTGTGTCGTGTTGAGGGCTTGCAGCCGGTGAGTGTATCTGAAGGACTGGCCGTCTGTCAGAGACTGGGTTCCTGTCGCCTGCTTCTCCTTGAAGGAAGCCGCCTGGATCTGTTTCTCCGTATCCGACTAAATGTTAGTCAGGACGATGTGCTTTATGCCTTGAAGGCTGACTAAAAATCAGACCTACTGCATCATGCTCCAACTGGTTCTGTCTACTGTTTGGACAGTCAGTGAGCAGATTTTGAAAAAATCTAACCTTAACCGCTAAATCTGTATGAACTGAATGCGAGATACTGTCCAAAGTGTGTTTTGAATAAATTATTAATTTTTAATGCTTAATTATATGTGTAGTTCTATAAATAAGTTTTAAATGTACATTGTGTATTCTAACTAATACCTTTTTGCTTCAGATCATCATGTCTTTCACTCTTTGATGCATTTAGAAAGTGTTCACAAAGGCTTTATTCTCAAACAGTTTTTATGTATTTTAGTGTGGGATAACAAGACCCACACAGTTGTCATTTAATGACTGTCAAGGTAAAATGTACAAGTTTCATATAATGCACCAAAATGTTGGATATTTGTCTGATTTTACTTGTGTTATGTCTTGATACAATAAAGATATTGACTGATCAGACCTGATCACGAGACCTAAATTGCTTCTTGTGTAATAATCAGTACAAGATGTTACAGACAACATATTACAAATATAACAAGCATAATAATTGCTATATATAGCCAAAATGTATAACATAGATAAGTTTAAGAAATATTCAGGGTTAAATGGCACTTAAGCACTATGCAAAATGCCAGCAAACGGTAAAACTGTTACAAACATGTGTGTTCAAAATTAAGATGATAACAATAAAATTATATAGTAAGACACCAATTTGTAAAATCAAGCAGCAAAACAAGCTGTTTTGTACAGCTAAAAATAGCTGGATGTGGATAAGCCCATAAAATTTACAAATGGCCATGCATGCTCTTACAGGGAAAAATAAGATGGACAGCCATAATACTTTTTCATTGTGT
This sequence comes from Garra rufa, assembly GCF_049309525.1. NCBI lineage: Eukaryota > Metazoa > Chordata > Actinopteri > Cypriniformes > Cyprinidae > Garra > Garra rufa. The sequence continues at coordinate 28,867,948 of NC_133372.1, forward strand.
TAGCATGAGACTGATAATTAACAACTTTGTCTTTGCAAAGTTCTACTACTGACTTCATATCAACCTGTTAACATTTGTATGATGTAAATTTATACTACACAAACAGGTGTGATAAACACAAAAAAGATGTTCATCTATCTAAAAGAACTCCCGCAGCTTAAGCATAAATATTTCACTGAAGAATCTACAAGCTACAACGAATACAAACTTAACATTTTTTGGACATTTTTGACGCCCCAAATACCCTCAGACAACCATTAATGTACACATTTGAGGTTTAAAACAGAGCAAGTTGAACTTGATAACATGCAATTGAAGGTTGTTTTGTATTTGTAGACTAAAGTTGTACTTAACCCAAAATTATCTGATATTGATCCATATTATGCTTTTTATATGATCTTCTAAGGGCTTTTGCAAGCCATATGATCTGACATTTAACATGTCTAGTTATTGTTACTGAATATTTTGGTTTGTGGTATGATGAAACATACTTTCCTTCTTACTGATGATTAAGGTTAATGCACTGAACAATCTCCACTTAACATACTTGACTTAAGAGCTGCCATAAATACTTAGTATGATGAACCATATGTTCCTCAGAGCTCTCACAGACTTCTCTTAATTTTCAAAAACTTAACTCAAAACCTTATACATGCTTATGAGCCTAATTTATGATGAACTGCACCCCACTCTCCATTTTCTTCATATGGTACTCCTGTGATCTCCATATTGGTATACTGGCGACAGGCTGAGTGATACTCTTCAAGATCAGACTGTTCTGCTAGAAGGAGATAGGAATGGTTGAGAATATTGGTGCTGCATTCTGGGAAGTTAGCAGGACAGGTACTCAAGCAACAGTGTAGTTTTTCATTCGCCAGATGAGATAAAGCAGCATCCCCGTACACATAGTCATTCCCCGTAAAGCATGGAATTATGTCATTGTTCAAAATGACATAGTCTTGAGCCATCTCTAAATCCTCTCTGAAATTCTCTCTATTTTTTACACCAGCTAAGAAGCTGCGGTCAGGGATTGAAAGACAAGCGGACTTCTTACAGGATTTTACTGAAGTTTCTTTCTCTGGCAGAATCTCCAATACTGATGTAGTAGTGTCATCGTCACATTGCTTGATGTTAAAGGTTGGCTCCTGAATTGAAGACAGTATAACAACAACAATATGAGAAACACCCCCCAAAAAATAAGTGGAGTCAAAAGTTTACATACACCTTGCAGAATCTGCAAAATGTTAATTATTTTACCATAATATGAGGGATCATAAAAAATGCATGTTATTTTTTATTTAGTACTGACCCAATTAAGATATTTCACATAAAAAACATTTACATAAAGTCCACAAGACAAAATGATAGTTGAATTTATAAAAATGACCTTGTTCAAAAGTTTACATACACTTGATTCTTAATGCTGTGTTGTTTCCTGAATAATCCACAGCTGTTTTTTTTTTTATTGCTAGTTGTTTACGAGTCCCTTGTTTGTCCTGAACAGTTAAACTGCCTGCTGTTTTTCAGAAAAATCCTTCAGGTCCCACAAATTCTATGGTTTTTCAGCATTTTTGTGTATTTGAACCCTTTCCAACAATGACTGTATGATTTGGAGATCCAGCTTTTTCACACTGAGGACAACTGAAAGACTCCTATGTAACTATTACAGAAGGTTCAAACGCTCACTGATGCTCCAGAAGAAAAGAAAAAAAACAATGCATTAAGAGCCGGGGGTGTAAACTTTTGAACAGAATGAAGATGTGTAAATTTAATTGAAGTTTTTACCTCCCTGGTTAATGCATTGTGTTTCTGCGTTTGAACCTTCTGTAATAGGTTGCATATGAGTCCCTCAGTTGTCCTCAGTGTGAAAAGATGGATCTCAAAACCATACAGTCATTGTTGGAGAGGGTTCAAATACACAAAAATGCTGAAAAACCAAAGAAATTGTGGGACCTCAAGGATATTTTTTGAAGAACTGCGGACAGTTTAACTGTTCTTGACAAATAAGGGACCCATGATCGACAAACACTTAAAACAAAACAGCTGTGGATTCAGGTAACAACACAGTCTCAGCCTCAGACGTCACGCCCATGGAATGTTGGCTAAACGTCTGATGCATATGGTACACTTAACTGGAAACACTTCAGGAATGTCGTCATCTGATTAGTTGAATTTGACCGGAATTCCGGGAGACGCGAGTGTCACATTTATTTTCCGTCCGCCGGGAAACAAAGCGCAGATGGATTTACTCGGCGTTTTGCTAAAAGGTGCTTATGCAGACGCTATTGTTGTTATACACATTTGCGACGTTCAGGAACAAATTACTGACTTACTGCTTGTGCTCCCTCTTATTCGTTATCTTTCAATGCTGGTTATTTCAATGACTGACTTGTTGCACGCCAGTCTGTTGTTGTGGGGGCATTTCCACGCACCGAATCGTGACGCTGAACGAAACGAACTGTGATTGGTTGTTTGACATGTCGATCAAACGGTCTTATGGGCGGGCCTTGGCCAATGAACGCTGCCATGAATTCCAGACCTTCAGCCGTCAGTCTGAAGGTCTGGCTACGCGAGACTACAACACAGTATTAAGAATTATGTGTATGTAAACTTTTGAAGGGGGTCATTTTCATAAATTAAATCATTATTTTCTCTTGTGGACTATATGTAATTGTCTTTTATGTGAAATACCTTATTCAGGTCAGTACTAAATAAAAAATAACATGTAAATTACATTTTGTATGATCCCTCTTATTTTGGTAAAATAATTAACATTTTGCAGATTCTGCAAGGTGTATGTAAACTTTTGACTTCAACTGTAATAGTTTCATTTGCATTTGTTTTTGTTTTTAATTGCCACAGTGAAATATTAATATACTTTTTTTCAATTAAAACAAGCAAAAAATGCTACTACTAGATAAAAAATTTTTAAAGTAGTTTTAAAATGAAAATGTTCTCTAATTCAAAATGATCAAAGCAGATATCAATTACCCAGTGTGATCCACTGATATCAGTCAGGAAGCTTTCCAGCACCTTGTTAAGGTTTGGAACTGATGGCCACAAGGACTTCTTGACCTTCCTAATACAGTAAAAACAGGACATATGTTAAATTTCTGTATATTTGTATTCCTTAGGTATGTTTTTAGTCATAGTATATAGGTTTAATGCACAGTGTATTCTAGAGCAATTAGGAGAGAATTACATTACCGGAAGTATCTTGGGAAAAAAGAGATCATTGCAGAAGCAATGATAAGCAGAGCCACTGGTATACAGACAATGAAGATCCACACTGTGATAATAAAAGAATTAGCTTAAGAATTATTTCAGAATTGTTAAGCATTGTTCATGATCCAGAGTCAGAAAATTCTACCTTTTCCTGAAGGTAAGAGGGCGGTGAGAGGTTTCGACCAGTCACTCCAGTGTCCGTTGTACACTGATCCATTGGTTCGGGCTCGGACTTGGATAGTGTATTGACTCCCTCTGTTTACATCCAGACAAGTGCTGGTCTTTGAACTGGGTGTTGTAAAATCCTACCACAGAATTTAGTTTCAGTTTAGTTATGTGGCTATTTAACACTTGTGGATTCATTATTAATCTATTTAAAAGCACTGAAATTCTTATGTTACAGAATTTTAACTCACCTTCCACTCACTATCTTCTTGACGCTGATATCGGATCTGGTACTTTAGATACTGTGAGATCTTCAAAACGGGTGGATACCAAGTCAAACAAAGCCGATCTTCTTCAGGCTGTGCTTTAAGACCTTCTGGAGGCCTTGTTTGGACTATGAAAAACAGCAAAGTGACAAGCCAAAAGGCTTTTGACTTCTTGTCATTATGTAAAAATATCTCATTAATCATTTAAGAAGAATTAGAAACGGGTAGGCCGGGTATGCTATCTAATACACCACGTTCCAAATTATTACGCAAATTGGATGTAAGTGTCATAAACACACAGTTTTTTGTTTTTCAATTAAACTCATGGATGGTATTGTGTCTCATGGCTCTTTGGATCACTGAAATGAATCTCAGACACCTGTGATAAATAGTTTGCCAAATGAGCCCAATTAAAGGAAAAGTACTTAAGAAGGATGTTCCACATTATTAAGCAGGCCACAGGTTTCAAGCAATATGGGAAAGAAAAAGGTCTCTCTGCAGCCGAAAAGCGTCAAATAGTGCAATGCTTTGGACAAGGTATGAAAACATTAGATTTTTCACGAAAACGTAAGCGTGATCATTGTACTGTGAAGAGATTTGAGACTGATTCAGAGCACAGACAGGTTCGTGCAGGTAAAGGCAGAATGAGGGAGGTTTCTGCCAGACAAATTCATCAGATTAAGAGAGCAGCTACTAAAATGCCATTACAAAGTAGCAAAAAGGTTTTTGAAGCTGCTGGTGCCTCTGGAGTCCCGCGAACATCAAGGTGTAGGATCCTCCAGAGGCTTGCAGTTGTGCATAAACCTACTATTCGGCCACTCCTAACTAATGCTCACAAGCAGAAATGGTTGCAGTGGGCCCAGACATACATGAAGACTCATTTTCAAACAGTCTTGTTTACTGATGAGTGTTGTGCATCTTTGGATGGTCCAGATGGATGGAGTAGTGGATGGAACATGTCCCAACAAGGCTGCGACCACAACAAGGAGGTGGCGTTTTTGGCCGGAATCATAGGGAGAGAGCTGGTTGGCCCCTTTAGGATCCCTAAAGTTATGAAAATGACCTCGGCAAAGTATGTAGAGTTTTTGACTGACCACTTTCTTTCATGGTACAAAAAGAAGAACTGTGCCTTCCGTAGCAAAATCATCTTCATGCATGACAATGCACCATCTCATGCTGCAAATAATACCTCTGTGTCATTGGCTGCTATCTGCATAAAAGATGAGAAACTCATGGTGTGGCCACCATCCTCCCCTGACCTCAACCAGATTGAGAACCTTTGGAGCATCCTCAAGCAAAAGATCTATGAGGGTGGGAGGCAGTTCACTTCAAAACAGCAGCTCTGGGAGGCTATTCTGGCATCCTGCAAACAAATTCAATCAGAAACTCTCCAAAAAATCACAAGTTCAATGGATGCAAGAATTGTGATAGCGATATCAAAGAAGGGGTCCTATGGTAAGATGTAACTTGCCCAGTTAGGATGTTTTTGATTGAAATAGCGTTTGATTTCAGTAAATATGACCACCTAATGCTGCAAATTCAGCAAATGCCCATTTTCAGTTCTTTACAACCTATACAATGTTTTAACTCTGTTTTGCATAATAATGTGGACCAGTGCATTTTCAGTTTTTTATTTTTGAAACAAATACTGTTATCATTAGGAGGTTTGTTCAATAAAATTCGAATTATACCCTAATGGTTGATGACTTAAAAATTATACTGACTGTCATTTGCATTGACTAATTATGAAAACCAGAGAAAGATATCATTTGCATAATAATTTGGAACGCGGTGTAGATAGCATGGAATAGATAGCATAGGAAATGTGATGTAGAGGAGACCAGTGATGGTTGCAACACTTTTTGTTTTGTGTCTGCAACTCTGTGGGTTTTTGACTTGTGTCTGAAAAGTTGATATCACGTTCTCACATCTATCTGCCACAAGGTACGGTGTGTTAAAAAATGCAACTCATACCCTAACTGTGAAGATTAGCCTAATGTCAAATACAAAATGTTCTACACAAAATATTGTACAAACAGGCCTATATAAAATAGTTTCTCTACCATCACATATTCACATGCTACTAAAAGGTTCTTCAAATACCCATATAGCAAACATACAGTGCCTTGCCCAAGTATTCATACCACTTCATTTTTTCACATTTTGTTTTGTTGCAGCATTATGTTAAACTGCTTTAAATTAGTTTTCCCCCAAATCAATTTACACTCCATAAAAATGACAAAGCAAAAAACAGATTTGCAAATTTTCTAAATGTATTAAAAATAAAACACTTAAATAAGTACATTGCATAAGTATTCATACCCTTAACTCAGTACATAGTTGAAGCACAGCCTCAAGTCATTTTGGGTATGATGTGACAAGCTTTGCACATCTGCATTTGGCAATTATCTGCCATTCTTTGCCTCACCTTTTCACCTTTTCTCTGTCAGCTTGGATGGGGGCTGGCAGACATTTTCTAGAGTCCTAGTTGTTCCAAACATCTTCCATTATGGATAATGGAGGCTACATGCTTCTGTGAACCTTCAATGCAGCAGATTTTTTTCTGAACTCTTCCCTAGATCATTGCCTAAACGTAAGTCTGTCACTGAGCTCTACAGGCAGTTATCTTGACCTCAGGACTTGGTTTTTGCTCTGATATGCAAAATCAGCTGTTAGACCTTTTCTGAGAGGTGTGTGTGCCTTTCTAAATCATACTCATTCAAATGAATTTGCCACAGTTTAACTCCACTCGAAGTGTAGTAACATCTAGAAGCAATATGAATGCTCCTGAGCTAAATTTCGAGTGTCCCAGAAAAGGGTATGAATACTTATGCAACGGGATCTTTTCAGTTTTTTATTTTTAATAAATTTGCACAAATGTTAAAAAAACTATTTTTTGCTTTGCCATTATGGAGTAGGGAGTGTAGATTAATGTTGGAAAAAAAGTAATTTAAAGTAGTTTAACATTAGGCAGCAACATAACAAAATGTGAAAAAAATAAAGGGTTATGAATAATTTCGCAAGGCACTGTACATCTGCAAGATGTCTGTTAAAGATCTCTGAATCTGGAAAGCATCTGCTGTGTCCAAACGTCTGACAGATGTCTTTAAGGTGTCAGTTTGACATACATTCTAAATCATAAACATCTTAAAGACAACTATTTGACATCTGACAGGAAACGTCCTATAGACATATCCAGATGTAAATGCATATACATCAAATAGACATCTCTGTGATGTATGTGTGCTATCAGGGAACCATGGTATTTACATTTCTGATAGCACACATACATCACAGAGACGTCTATTTGATGTCTACATTTACATCTGGAATGCATATTTTTTAGTGTTTGCTCATCTGCAATACGTCGGACGTTTCTTAACAGATGTCAGATAGACATCTATTAGATGTCTTTAAGATGTTTATAATGTAGAATGTATGTAAAAGTGACATCTTACAGACATCTGTCACAGCAGATGCTTTCCAGATCAAGCGATATTTCACAGACATCTTGCATCTTGTATGTGTGCTATCTGGTATGGTACTCCAAAATACTTTGCTCAAAAGGATGTGTTTTAGAAATATTATTTATATAGCATATTTAAAAGTAAGATGATTTGGACAACATATGGTTATTTACTTACTGTTGCTGTTCATACTGAAATTCTCAGCATAAAACGTGCGACCAAATGGTTGCAATCCAACACTGAGGTAAAACTGATAGACCCTGGACTCTTGGCCATACAGGACACACTGATGGACAGTGTTGTTGTCTTCAGAACACAACTTCCACGAACTGAAGCACCAGACAAGAAGGACTGCGGTTAACAAATCAAACTAACTGCTATGCTGGGATTTCTATAAGATGTAAGAGGATGTTAAAAATGTGACACCTGTTTGCTTGTCTGTAGTGGAAGCTGTATCTGCCGTCATCATATAATTCTCCTCTCCATTTGCATAATATTTGATGCAGATCTGGAGTGTGGCACCACAACTCTATGTCTCCTGAAAATTAGCCAGATACTGACATGTTAATAAACGTACACCTGCTATTTTACCTAGATAAATTTGTCTGTTTGTAATTGTTTGTAAAGGATTCACCAAAAATGAACATTTTTGTCATAAATTACTCTCAGGTCACAAATTCCCCTGGATGACTTCCAAATTGCAGTGATGCCATACAGAAGAACCATTTTGGTTCCTCAAGAAGCTTTCAGTGAACATTTCTTTAATGAACCATTTTGAGGATTTTTCAAAATCATAGGAACCTTTTTTCCACTATAAAGAACCTTTTCTGCATTTAAAAGGTTCCGTAGATATTCAAGGTTCGTAATGGAACGCTCAATGCTGATAAAGGACCTTTATTTTTAAGAGAGTAACACTGCACTACCACTGAAGTAAATTTACAGAAACGTCATATTTAACTTTATTTAATTATTTGTAGATTACATTTAATAGATTGTACTTTGATTAAAAAATGTAACTGGTTTGCAAAAGATGTCAGATACATGTTTGACCGAGTTTGCAATTTTGACCAACAGATGTGGCCAGCCGCAAATGTTGTGACGTGATGTTATGAGCGCTTCGAAGCAGTGAATCATTTTGCGAAGAAAATTGTTCCGTTGATTCAGACTTTCGAAAAGCTTCGTTTCTACTATCACTACTCACGCGAGGACGTTTGTTTTTAAGGTTTGTCGCATTAGTTTTGCTTGTCAAGCAGTAGCAACTAAACATCTTGCTTTTAAGGCGTTTTAAGGGGGAGCTGGATTATTTGACTCGACAGTGAGTAAGCCCTCCTGGGCAGTTTTGGCGCGATTATGTAATATTTAAATTTAGTAGCCTATTATATAATATTCCCTGGTTGTGTTAGTCTGAGTTCTTTTAACTGTAAGAAACTTGCACTGACTGATCTTAAATATAACAGTGCCTTTGTTTTGTCTCAAGATGCACACCAGTATTTTTCTGCTTAATTTTCTCACAGTTTCCATGTAGGCTACTGTGATGTGGAGGAAGTTGTGGTGATGCTAAATGTAGAAGTTCTGCATTCCATTACTTTTTAATTTGAGTGAAGGGATAGTTCATCTAAAAAGGAAAATTATCCCATGATTTACTCACCCTCAAGCCATGCCAGGTGTATATGACTTTCTTCTTTTAGACAAATAAAATCGGCATTACATTAACAAATGTCCTGGCTCTTTCATGCTTTATAATGGCAGTGAATAGGGGTCGAGATTCTGAAGCAAAATAAAGTGCATCCATCCATCATAAAAAGTACTTATCAGCCTCTGGGGTTATTTAAAACTTTAAAAATCGTAATCTCTAGCTTTCACTGACTGACACGGACGTGCAGAGGTGAGAGCAAAACAAAACCCTGGTTCATGACGGGAAGTTCAAAGCAAGTATGTGTAAAGAAAAATGTTGGAGGATTTCAACATTAGCCAAGAAGAGACTGGTTTTCTGTTGCTGTAAGTAAAGGATTGTCATCGAAGCTTATGCTATGGCTACATCCTCATCTGCTGGAATGCCACTTTCTCGTGAATGTGAGTACGACAGTAAGTGGAAGCTAGACAAAGTTTTAAATATTGATATTTTTTCACACAAATGCTTTGCTTCACTTCAGAAGGCCTTTATTAACCCCCTGGAGCTGTGTGGAGTACTTTTCATGATGGATGGATGCACTTTATTTTGCTTCAAAATATTTACCACCATTCATTGCTATTACAAAGCTTGGAAGAGACAATGTATTTGTCTGAAAGAAGAAAGTCAGATACAGCTAGGATGGCTTGAGTGTGAGTAAATCATCGGGTAATATTAGGTGAACTATCCCTTTAAGTGTCTAAATAAAGGTAAGTATCGCTCACATTACACTTCTTTTCAGCTCTCACCTGCTGTTTGTGGCACCATAGCTGTTACAGGACTTGACCAGTCACTCCAAATCCGTTTAAATTCACCTTCAGGCTTGACTCTCATTTGCACTGTGCAGTTTTCTCCTGTGACCAGAGACACAAGCTTATGGGAGTGTTTTGAAGAGTGAAGAGTCTCCTATGAAGAGTGAGTGTAGACTGCATTTAGCAAATGAGCTGCTTCTATACATACTATTCATACAGTAATGAGTAATATGTGACCCTGGACCACAAAACCAGTCTTAAGGGTCACTTTTGTGAGCACACCATAAATAAATAAGCTGAATAAATAAGTATTACACTGATGGTTTGTTAGGATAGGACAGTAGTATTTGACCGAGATACAACTATTTGAGGATTCTGAGGGTGCCGAAAATCTGAATATTGTGGAAATCGCTAATCCAAAATTAAATTTTGATATGTTTACGGTAGGAAATTTACATCTTCATCAACATATCTTCATCAAACATAATCTTTACTTAATATCCTATGATTTTTAGCTTAGGAAAAATCAATAATTTTGACCCATATGTAATTTTAGCTATTGCTACAAATATACCCATGCTACTTAAGAAGGTTTTGTGGTCCAGGGTCACATATTATAATAAGGGAATATATCAAACTCACCAGTCGAACTGTGCTTGATGTGTTTTTGGAACTGTAACTAATTTCATACTGCCAGAAAGATGATTGGATAAACGTTGGATTAATGTTCGGTCTTTTCCATTCAACAAACATTTGGCCCACCTCACCAGTTGGACGAAGGAATATATTTGAGGGTGGATACGGCAGAACTTGGAGAAAGACAAACAGATATATTTACAATGTCGGAAAAAATTATTTGATCCCCTGGTGATTTTGTACGTTTGTCCAATGACAAAGAAATGATCAGTCTATAATTTTAATGGTAGGTTTATTTGAACAGTGAGAGACAGAATAACAAAAAAAAGTTATAAATTGATTTGCTTTTTAATGAGTGAAATAAGTATTTGAAAACATGCAAAACATGACTTAGTACTTGGTGGCAAAACCACAGAGGTCAGACGTTTCTTGTAGCTGGCCACAAGGTTTGCACACATCTCAAGAGGAATTGTGTCGAGGGCAACTCAAAGCTTCAGCTCTCTCCACAGATTTTCTATGGGATTAAGGCACGTTCACACCTGGGGATGGTGTTCTTGGGGTCATTCCTGGAGTCAATGCCAAAGAGCTCAATTTTGGTATCATCTGATCACAACACTTTCATCCAGTTTTCCTTTGAATAATTCAGATGTTCATTGGCAAACTTCAGACGGGCCTGTACATGTGCTTTCTTAAGCAGGGGAACCTTGCGGGCGCTGCAGGACTTCACAGCATAGTGTGTTACCAATTGTTTTCTTGATGACTGTGGTCCCAGCTGCCTTGAGATCATTGACAAGATCCTCCTTCACAAGGTGAGATCTTGCATGGAGCCCCAGACCAAGGGAGATTGCCAGTTCTTTTGTGTTTCTTCCATTTTTATTAATCGCACCAACCGTTGTCACCTTCTCACCAAGCTGCTTGGCGATGGTCTTGTAGCCCATTCCAGGCTTATGTAGGTCTACAATCTTGTCCCTGACATCCTTAGACAACTCTTTGGTCTTGGCCATGGTGAAGAGTTTGGAATCTGATTGATTGACTGCTTCTGTGGATAGACGTCTTTTATACAGGTAACAAACTGAGATCTCAGCTTGTTACCTGTATAAAAGACATCTTAGAAGCAGAAATCTTGCTGATTGATAGGGGATCAAATACTTATTTCACACATTAAAATGCAAATCAGTGTATAACTTTTTAAAATGCATTTGTCTGGATTTTTGTTGGTATTCTGTTTCTCACTGTTCAAATAAATTTACCATTAAAATTATAGACTGATCATTTCTTTATCAGTGGGCAAATGAAACAAAATCCCTTTATACACTATACAAGAATGAAAACTTCAAAGTATATTGTTGATCTCCTATAGTACTTACGCTGGTCCTCCACACTGACATTGCGACTGTAGATGGTTGTGCTGATATCTCTGTCTATCACTCTGAGCTCCATCTCGACATACATGAACACATCACTTGATGGGAATGTGCAGATATGCAGGACTTTTTTCTTCTCATACATTTGTTGTTTCACATCACATCTTTTTTCTGCTGATAATCTGTATGATAGAAGCATGTTTGGTTCTCAACCACAAGGATGACACATACATCCCCCCATCCCATAATTTTTTGGATTTTTTAAAATCAATTCAGACTCAAAGCAAATATTCTAACTTCAGCCATTTGTATTTGTACAGTAAATTATCCATTACAAGCTAAATATACAGTAGAAGATTAAAGTCCTTACTCATCAATTTTATAGAGCAAATAATAGGACTTTCCAACAGGTGCTTCCCAAAAGCAAGTAAAATCTTCTAGATCCCTTGTGAAACATTTTGGGTCTTCATCCATAGCCAAAAGAGCAACATCTGAAAAAGAAAAAGCTCCTTTTAGCTACTGTATTATTAAACTGCATAGTTTCACTGCATCTAGCAAACACTTTGATCTACTAAATGCACCCTCAACATGCATGTCTTGAATTAACACTTGTTTTTCACAACTTGAACAGCTATAAAAACTCTTGCATGATCAACAAAACTAAAAGCTAAAAACTCACTCTTGTGTCTTACCTTGCTTTGACAGGAGAGGCTCTAAATGCACCTGCTTGATCAGACAGGAAAGAAGTATCCACCAGGTGAGCACTGAATCCATCATGTACACAGGGCATCCAGACACATGACTTTTTAAGTCTCTAGATATGTTTGTGTTCAGTACTTAATGTTTTAGGAAAGGGCGGGGAGGTTGGTAGGTGGTCATCAGACGGGGCACAATGCAATAGGAAGTGGTTGCACTGGGGATTGAGGCAGGCACATGGACTGACAAAGTGCCTGCTTCACATGCACATATATACTCAAGTGCTTACACAACACTTAAATAAAAAATATAATTAAAAAAATAATTAATTATGTTACAAAATAAAATTGTAGTATACAGTTTCCAAGGATGAGACATTAAGCCTCTGACAAATAATAATTTCAAGTTCCTTTTTTTAGTGCTGTGTTTTTGCAAACAATGAAACATGCAATCATTTCTGTCTAGAGTGTGGTTAAGATAAACATCATGAAATTGTAACATACTGATACCTTGACTCCTTTTTTATATGACCATATGTCAAAGACAGTTTGGTTGGTTGACCATTAAAAGTAAGTAATTAAATAACTAAATAAATATTTAATGCAGTACTTAAATGTGGAGAGGTTTTGTGTGTGTTGGAGGAAGCTGAGTTGCCGTACCATGACTGACAGCTCCTGGTCCTGTGGCAGAATAGGAGGAAATACCCTTGACAGATCAGCAAGCTGCAGCAGGGAAGAGGCCTGACCTCAACCCCACTACTTGAAGGAACGAAAGAAAGAGTGAGTACTTTCTGTTTTTTATCATAATCTACGGTTGTCTCCAAATGCCTCTGTGATGAGTCCTGTCACCACATGCTTTATTTATCAAAGTCATTTACTTAATGCTCTTTAAATGATTACAGGATTGCTATAGTATGTCATACATATGTCATACATAAACAAAAATATAAAAAAGATCTTTAGTGGCGTTTTATGGTCTGATAAACATTATGTACACAACTCACTTCAACTGAACAAATGAGTTTCAATAAGGACAAAACATCACTTTCTCAAGTGCTACATTGAATAATACTGGCGTTTTCATCCATGGAATGAACTGCATTTGATTTATGTCCATTTCAACAGCCTCACACAATGATTCTCCCAATAAAAGATGGAAAAAGAGTTCAATGCTTGGTTCAGATCCCCACAGACCCAGTGTGCTACATCTGTAGCTTATATTGCAGGTTCCATTTCCTCTTGAGTAATCAAACATGTCCTGAGATACGAATCCTTCTAAGATATAGTGTCCTTTCACAGTCTGTTCTCTATAGCCATGTGGTCTTGGTGGAGTGTCTTCTTGGACGATGGAACCTCACCACAGGGGAGTGACAGTAGCGCAAAGATCTACTGTGATGAGCCTCCCTTGGGTCATGAACCCTTCTTGGGTCTGGGGGGGCTGGTAGTCAGGCCTCTTCAGCTGTAGCATCTATTCCAGCATAGGTGAAGTTCTCAAAGAGAGCCATGTTGACATAGGCCTGGATGAAAGGCAAGAATTAGAGGTTGGTTGATGGCTACACATAGATGGAACTGCTACATTTCTGCTATTGCCATGAAATGCTCACTAACAGTCAAAATTATGGGGTCAGTGCAATTTTTAGGGGTAGCGCGTAACCGTAAGTTGTAGAGACTTGAAACTTGGAGGGATGGTAGTACTCACACCAACTACAACGTCACCAAGGCTCGCCCCAATCGGCCTGATATATTTGGATTTTTTGTAAAACCTACTTTTGCGAACTAGTCCTAGGTTTTTCACACAATCAGAACCAAACCAGTGCAGAAAGATTCTCTGGAGAGTGAATATCAATAATTATCAAAAAAGTTGAACTTTCGAATCACTGTTGCAAAAGGGATGCCAAAACGCTCAAAAGGGGCAGGGCCACTTTTATTAAAATGCTTATAACTCCTGAACGGAATGAAATACCAAATTTGTGCCAAATTTGGTACACATATAAGAGCTCAATCTGAGGTCACAGGAAAAACATTGCGGAACTTGGCCACTTTGTGGCACTATAAGAAGAAAAAACATAAAATAGCAATTACTATGCAACCATTTGTCCTGTCATTTGGTTGTGCATGTTTGTGGTTCAGAGTGACACAAGACTCTATAAGCACATTTGCGTATTTCAAAAAACATGGCCGCCACTGGCCAATGAATTTTTAGCACCTATTAGACAAGGTTAACAGAGGTCAGTCAGAATAAATCCTGTTTGACTCACAGCCCCAAGGGTAATTTGAAATTGCATTTTTCCAGGGTGCGTAAACAATTGTACACTGCATAGTTTTTTGCACATAAACGTGACTCGTTCCTCATTTTGTTCAACTTTGCTTCTAGAACCACTGCTGTCTAATAATTTGTTAAATGATTGAGATGTAAAAAACCTACTTTTTCACTCAATCTGGACTCTCTAGGTCAATAGTTATCAAAAAAATGTTCAAATTTACCATTTGGGAAGCTATAACATGATCGTTTAGAAAAGGGGCCTCTTCTAATTTACCCAAAACACTATAAAGCCTAAATGAAAACTCAAAACTTCAAAACTCAAAACCTGGTGAGCATATGCAACAGATGATTCTAAACAAGCATGCAAAGTTTTAAGGAGGTCGGACCACAGCTGACACTATAACAGTCATAACTGTTAGAAAACATAGCATTTCTAAGGTAAATTACCTGGATTTGACAGAAATGCTTTGTAAAATAATAGATTTAGGTGGTTACAGTCTTGCTAAATAGTGCCACAAATAACCAAACCACCAATAACCACACAGCAATTCCCCTGGTAACCACATAACAAAACAAAACAAAACAAACAAAACCTCCTCATGGTAGTCTGAGTATTATGTATGCAAGCATCAGTCTACATTTTCCTTACCTTCCGTGCCTCTTGCATCCTATTAAGCTGGACAGATATTTGTGAAAACGGCGGTCGCTCATAGGGTCTATCTCGCCAGCACTGCCTCATAAGTTCATACCTGTATGAACAATTGTATATAAGTAATTATAAATATGACTGCAGTCAATCAATATGAAAAAGTGACTACAAGAACACAGATGTCTGTGCTTACACTTCATCATCACAGTTCCTAGGCTGCTCCATTCTGTAGCCCTGAGGAAGCTTCTCATAGAGCTCAGCACAGGTCATCCCACAGTATGGAGTCCCACCTTGAGGATTACAGATTCATAGCATTCATCTGGCTGAAACATGTTCATAATGCAGTCATTTATTTAAATTATTACGAACAAACTTACCCAAACTGACTATTTCCCACAGAAGAACTCCAAAAGACCACCTGAAAGACCAAAGCAGATATTTTACTTAAATAATAATGAAGTTTAAGAAGAACTTGCAATAGTTTACTGTAAAAAGTTTAACTATTTATAAAGTTGATGCAACTTGGCTAATATCCATTTCGCACGTTTACATACTGTTTTTAACTGTTTTAAAACTGCTCAATAAACACAAGAACACATTGAACTTGAACAGCACTACCTTTCAAAAATTTAGGGTCTGTAAAATTAACAAAAAATTGTTTTTGAAAGTCTCATGCTCATCAAGGCTGCATATATTTGATGAAAAATACATTAAAACAATAACATTGTAAAATATTATTACACACTTTTTTCTATTTTAATATATTTTAGTATTTATATTTATAAATATGATGGCAATGCTCCAGTCTTCAGTGTCACAGGATCTTTTAGAAAACATTCTCAATGTTTGAGTGTGACAATCAAACTCCAGGCTTTGTGGAAAATAATAGCTGATCTAATGGAGAAAACTATGTTTGTGTGTCATGTTGGTTATGTTGTTTTCAAAATGTTCAGTGCACAGTGTTCTGGAGTGGGTAAAAATAGGTCACTTTGACAGAGGCACTGTGGTCTCGTGTAACATGCTACTCTAAAATTGAGTTTCCTGGTTTGTGTTATCAGTTCCTTCCTGCTTATTTATCAGTTGTCCATTAAGAATTGAGAAGGATGAAGACATGTTGTTTTGTATTGAAACTTAGGGATAAAAAAAGTGTCAGGCAATAACCTTTTTAAATTTAAAGTGAAATTCAAAGTGATGTCCATATGTGCAAAAACACTAAATGTACAGGATGTACTTACACATCACTCTTTGTGGTGTAGACACTGTAGTTTAGTGACTCGATGGCCATCCATCGCACAGGCAGTCTTCCCTGAGACAGAGAAAGAGAGCAACATTCAACCAGTTTTATGAGTAAATAAAGGCAAAAGAGTTTAATTATCTCATATCATCTCATAGATATGGTACTCACCATGGTCTTTTTCACATACACCTCCTCGCCACGTGAGAGGCCAAAATCTGCGATTTTAGCAACTAGGTTTTCTCCCACGAGTACATTTCTGGCTGCCAAATCTCTGTGGATGAACTGTTTATACACAAACAAGATAACCAGACACAGAGTTAAGCCATATACAGTCGAGGTCAAAAGTTTACATGCACGTTGCAGAACCTGCAAAATGTTAATTATTTTACCAAAAAAAAAAAAAAGGATCATACAAAAGTCATGTTATCTTTTACTGACCTGAATAAGATATTTCATACATTAGAGAAAATAGTAGTTGAATTTATAAAAATAACCCTGGTGAAAAGCTTACATATATACTTGATTTTTTTATGCTGTGCTGTTACCTGGATGATCCACAGCTGTGTTTTTTGTTTTTATTTAGTGATAGTTGTTTCGTAAGTCCCTTGTTTGTCCTGAACAGTTAAACTGCCTGCTGTTCTTCAGAAAAATCCTTCAGGTCCCACAAATTCTTGGGATTTTCAGCATTTTAGCGAGTTTGAAACTTTTCTAAGAATGACTGTGATTTTGAGATCCATCTTTTCGCACTGAGGACAACTGAGGGACTCAAATGCAACTACTACAGAAGATTTAAACACTCACTGATGCTTCGGAAGCAAAACAGAAACATGTAAGTATCTTCTGTAGCTTTTAAATGGCAGTACTAAATGAAAATAAGAAAAATGTACACATCTTCATTCTGTTCAAAAGTTTACACCCCAGACTCTCAATGCATATGTTTTCCTTCTGGAGCATCAGTGAGTGTTTTTGAATGTATGTAATAGTTCCACACAAGTCCCTCAGTTGGCCTTAGTGTGAAAATATGGATCATATAGTCATTGTTGGAAAGGGTTCAAATACAAAATGCTGAAAAATCAAAGAATTTGTGGGACCTGAAGGATTTTTTGAAGAAACGCAGGAAGTTTAACTGTTCAGGACAAACAAGGGACTCACTAACAACTATCACAAAAAACAAAACTAAAAACAAAACAAAAACACAACTGTGAATCGTTCAGGTAGCAACACAGTATTAAGAATCAATTGTATGTAAACTTTTGAACAGCATCATTTTTAAAAATTCAACTATTATTTTCTCTTGTGGATTATACTATTATTATCTTGTGTTATAATTAAACAAATCGCATCGCTGCAAATAATAAATATAATAAAATTAATGGGCCAATATGGTAATTTCAAAGAATATTCCACCCAAAAATAAAAATCAGCTGTTTGGACGGCACCCATTCACTGCAGAGGATCCGTTTGTGAGCAAGTGACGTATTGCTAAATTTCTACAAATCTGTTCTGATGACGAAACAAGCTCATATATATTATGGATGGCCCTAGGGTGAGTTAATTTGAATTACATTTTCATTTTGGGCTGAACTATTACTTTAATTTTGCCCGTCTCAAATAGACACCTACATAATCTGAAAAACTTTATACCTGTTTGTCACTAAGGTAATGCATCCCAGTTGCTACATCAGCAGCAAACTGCAGGAGCTGCTGGGAGGTGAGTGTGGAAGCGGTTCCATGTTCTTTGGCAAAGGCAGGATCAGTCTCTAGGACACGACTCTTTCTTAGGAAGTCCAAAAGATTTCCGTAAGGTGCATATTCGATGGCAATGTAAAGGTAACCTGTGAATAAAATAAGCTGTTATATGACTGTGCTATTTAATAGAGAAAAATCATATGGCATCTGTGCTTTCACATTCAACCCTGTGAGGCACATTTGTGACACCGGGCCACATGAAAGCTGAATAAATAAGCTTTCCATTGATGTGTGGTTTGTTAGGATAGGATAATATTTGGGATATAACTATATAGATATAACTATTTTAAAATCTGGGATCTGAGTGCAAAAAAATCTAAATATTGAGAAAATCTCCTTTAAAGTTGTCGAAATAAAGTTCTTAGCCATGCATATTACTAATCAAAAATTACGTTTTGATATATTTATGGAAGGAAATTTACAAAATATCTTCATGGAACATGATCTTTACTTAATAGCCTAATGATTTTTAGCATAAAAGAAAAAACAATAATTTTGACCTATACAATGTAGTTTTGGCTATTGCTACAAATATACCTGTACTACTTATGACTGGTTTTGTGGTCCAGGGTCACATTTTATTTTCTGACCATATATCTAGGTAAAGCCAATAGGTGGCGCACTGACCTCTGTTTTCGCAGGCACCGATTAGATTAATTATATTTGGATGCTGTCCCAATTTACACAGCACTTCTAATTCACCGGCAAAGTCTCGATGGTCATTCTCTGAGGCGAACTCTGCAGGTGCACACAACGGAAACACAAAATCACAATCATGTAAAAACAGACCTTGGCTAACAATGTTGTGTTGGCTTGTGTTCTTACCCTTGAGCATTTTAATCGCAGCACTCATTTTTATGCCATCTTTTTTAACCATGGCCCTGATGACCTGACCAAAATTTCCTTCTCCAATCACATCCTCAAACTTAATGTCCTCCCACTCCAGTATGGGATAGGTGAGGGGCTCAGGGGAAGGCTTTGGTCGCCGGGTTAGCGTAAGAGTCCCCGAGTTGAACTGTAAGATAGTCTCTTCTCCCTGAGAATACATGTGTTCACATTTATTAAAGAGATTGATATATTACAGATGGTTCAAAGGCTCACTGCTGATTCAGAAGGAAACACAAAAATCAATAGCCAGGGGTTAAAACTTTTGAACAGAATGAAAATGTGTACATTTTTCTTAGTTTGCCTAAATATCTTTTTTTTTTTTCATTTAATACTGCCCTTTAGAAGCTACAGAAGATACTTGTTGCCCAGAAGACAAAATAAGTAAAATAATAAGTTTTCACCCCCAGGCTCTTAATGCATTGGTTTACCTTCTGAGAATCAGTTACCTTCTGTAACAGTTGCATATGAGTCCCTCAGTTGTCCTCAGTGTGAAAAGATGGATCTCAAAATTATACAGTCATTATTGGAAAGGTTTAAATACACAAAAATGCAGAAAAAACAAAGAATTTGTGGGACCTTAAGGCTTTTTCTAAAGAACAGCAGACAGTTTAACTGTTCAGGACAAACAAGGGACTCATGAAAAACTATCACTAAACAAAAAAACACAGCTGTTGAACTTTCAGGTAACAAAACACAGTATTAAGAATCAAGTGTGTGTAAACCTTTTTTTATAAATTCAACATTTTCATTTTCTCTTGTGGAATATATATATATATAAACATCTTTTATGTGAAATATCTTATTCAGGTCAGTACTAAATAAAAAATAGAATGCATTTTGTATGTTCCCTCTGATTTTGGTAAAATAATTAACATTTAGCAGATTCTGCAAGGTGTATGTAAACTTTTGACTTAAATGCATCCTTACTGAATAAAGTATTAATTTCTTTAAATAAAAATATTGCTGACCCCAACATTTTAAATGGTAGTGTATATACATAACATACCAAATTCATTGTTATACAGTTCATCATAAAATATATACTAACTATCCCACCATGTTGAAGCATTAAAATAAAGTTCATGTCCACACAATTTTTTAACACAACCATAAGAATAAAAATAAAGTAATAACATAAAGTGTCTGCTCACCGATCCAGACTGATAGGTGAATGTCCGTTTTCGTTTAAGGACAGATTTACGGATGTAGAAGAGAATCAAAAGGGCCAGAAGGATGGTCACACAGGTCACAGCCACTGACCCAACCACAGCCCAAAGAAGCTGATGATCCTCAGCCATTGGCCGTCCAACTTGCTGAGTGGTGGGAATATAGTTGGAGAATCCTGGATGATATGAAAAACGGTAAATGCCTTTTTTAAAGAGCATTTTAGAACAGCTTTAACTTAACCTCATATTTCAGCTTTTTAGTATGTCTTTCTCACATTGGTCACTTACCGTCTCCACGTGTCCTGGCTTGTACAAACTTACTCCACTCCCCTGGCACCTTGGAGAAAGCCCTCACCCTGAACTGGTACAAAGTGCTCCCATTGAGGGATGTTACGTCCTTTGTGGTTTTGTTGCCATCGTCTGTGTCCACCCAAGGGTGAAAGCTGCTCTGGCCCACTGGCTGGTATTCAATGCTGTATTTCACGATGCCTCCATTGGGGTCCTCCGGTGGCTGCCAGTGAAGCCTGACTGCATTGATGGACAGAGCATCTGCCTGGACGTTCCTTGGAGAAGAAGGACCTGGAGAGAGACCATACATAATTTTGCCACTTCACTTTCACTTAACACTTTTACATACTTGTGAGTTATTTGCTTCCAGCCCATCCTGTCTATCATTCATGTCCTACTTTATAGTCTTGTGCCTACTTGGGGACATACAAGATTTCTGTTTACCCTGCTTATAGATGTGAATATGGTGGGGCTTTGAAGGGGGCCCATGGCTGCCGCAGTTTATCAGCCGGACGACCACTTGGTAGTCCCTGTGATACTCCAGATTGTAGAGCTTGATGGAGAGCACATTAAGCAAGGTGGTTTCCTCCCACAGCCTCTCCCCATGTTGTCCGTTGAGCTGTACTAAAAAGCCAGTGGCTTCGCGGGATGTGCCAATCAGGGACCACCTGATGGTGGCATTACGGCCCTCCAATGAGCAGGAATCAATCTCCGGCCGGGCCGTGGGCTCTAACGACACAGAATACGCAATCAGATGCTGTCCGTTGCAGCTGAGCTTTGTATAAACTACACTGCTCTCAGAGTCAGTCTCTCAGGGTCAAATATTGACTGAAAGTCAACAGTCAAATTGTTGTTTATCTATAAACCGTTTCCAGTCTGTTTCTCCAGATTTTGACAATCACATCCAATGCCAACACCATCCAAATCTGCATCCTCAGCTCAAAGAAACCCACTCTTTTCCTCATGAGATGACGAAATATGCCTCCACCTTAATTTATTCTGCCACTCAATCTCATCTCAACACAATTATGGAATGTTTATGGCACTTAAAGGAGAAGTTTACTTCCAGAAGAAACATTTAGAGGTATTTACTCACTTCCTTGTCATCTAAGATGTTCATGTCTGTCTTTCACCAGTCGTAAAGAAATTGTTTTTTTGAGGAAAACATTTTAGGATTTCTCTCCATATACAGGTCTTCTATGGTGCCCGCAAGTTTGAATTTCCAAAATGCAGTTTAAATGCAGCTTCAAAGGGCTCTAAACCATCCCAGCCGAGGAAGAAGGGGATATCCAAAATGATAGGTTATTTCCTAAAAAAAAGTAAATTTAACCTCAGATGCTAGTCTTCTCTAGTTCTGTGTGTACTCTGTGTATTCTAGTTCAAGGCGGTTAGTGTATGTCGAAAAACTCATATTTCTTCTCATTTTCTCCTCCAACTTCAAAATCGTCCTACATTGCTGTTTTAACCATTTGAACTGCATTTTGAAACTTTAAACCAGCGGACACCATAGAAGTCCACTATATGGAGAGAAATCCTAAAATGTTTTTCTCAAAAAACTATTTCTTCACGACTGAAGAATGAAAGACATGAACATCTTAGATAATAAGAGGGTGAGTAACTTATCTGTACATTTTTGTTCTGGAAGTGAACTTCTACTTTTATAATCTTTTCATCTGAACTTCAGCATTAGATTTATTCTGAAAAGTATGCTGCTTAGGTTTTGAAGCATGGCAGCTGGTTTAAGATGGCCCTTAGTTGGTGATGAGCTGGTTATGAGCTGGTCCTGAGCAGGAGCTAGTTGCTATATGCTATTTTTTTCACCAGGGTATGTTCTTAAGTGGGGCGTTTACCCCAATTTTTCTCTACAACCAAGTCAATTTTTAGTTCTAGGTTGATTGATTCTCACCTGGGCAGTCAGTCTCCATGATTGCTTCTGGACCCAAAGGACCTTCTCCTCCATCCCCGGGACGAGTGAGTTGTACACGGACATGGTATCTGGTCGAAGGCTTCAGGTTCGGTAATGTGATTAGATCACTGCCATACACTTCATTAAAAAAATATTATACTTTATTTATACAGTATGAAGTACATTGATATGATTCAACATATCAGCATGAACTTAATGCAGGAATTCCTAAAACCTGCAGTGAGTTACCTATAATGGAGGACCAGGAGTCTTCTGTATCTACTGGCTTGTAAAGCAGCTTAGTGGACATAATGGGACCGTCACCTGCATAAGTGGCCGCTGGCTTTACAACCAGTTGTTTGCTACTCCTCGACAGCAGTTTAGGAGCAGTGGTTGGGTACGGAGGCTCTAGTTCACAGCAAAATACAAATTTAAAGCGTTAGTTCACCAAAAAATGAAAATTAGCCCATGATTTACTTACCCTTACGGCATCCTAGGTGTATATAGCTTTCTTCTTTCAGACAAATCCAATAAGAGTTATATTAAAGATTGTCTTGGCTTTTTTCAAGCTTTGTAATGCCAGTGGGCAGGTGTTTCTGTTCAACAGTCCAAAAGAAGTCCAATAAAGAGCATCTATCTGTAATAAAAAAGTGCTCCACATGGCTCTGGGAGGTGAATAAAGGCCTCCTGAAAAATATCCATATTTAAAACGTAGTAATCACTTTATTAATCTAGCTTGCGCTAACTGTCGTATGCGCAAGCTGTTCAGGATGTAGGACACGAAAACCAACTTTTGTTTACAGGAGCAAAGGAAGCAATTTTCCTTACTTTAGCAGAGAAAAAACGGTCTCCTCTTGTCTTATATCAAAATCCTCCAACTCCTCATTTTGTACTTCTAAAGCTTGTTTTGTTTTGCTCTCTTCTCTGTGCTTCCGCATTCCACATGCATTCTACATCATCCGATGACAGTTAGTGCAAACGAGAGAAAAATGATATTACATTTTCGGTATGGATATTTTTCTTACAAAAATGCATCGATTCACTACAGGATGCCTTTATTCACCCCACAGAGCCGTGTGAGGCAATGTTTCTTATGGATGTGTGTGCTTCATTGGATTTCTTTTAGACTGATGTATAGAAACACCCGCACAACGCCATTACAAAGCTTGGAAAAGCCAGGATCATTTTTAAAATAACTCCGATTGGATTTGTCTGAAAGAAGAAAGTCACATGCACCTAGGATAACTTGTGATTAAGTAAATCATGGGATAATTTTCATTTTTGGGTGAACTAACCCTTTAAAGGTTTTTCAGTCAGTAAGAACATTGGTAGAATGAATCAATTTTAAAACGAATCTCACCTTTTACAGTTAAGGTAAACTTGAAGGAATCCTGCCCACCATTGGTGGAGACTCGACATTCCCACAAACCATTATGCTCTGCAGACAGCCTTAAAATCTCAAAATGAGCTGTGCTTTTTTTGGAGTCCATGGTAGTGTGGGATGCCTGAGAAACCAACAGTAGACAATCACAACCACATTAAGAAAGATAGACACAACAGTACTTTCTAACTTGATATTTTACAAACATTCCTACTTATTTTTCTTAAGCTTATGACTCTTTCACCTTAAGAACTGTGCTTTCCAGCTTGCGTAGCTCAATACTCATATGGGTAGGGAGTGGATGGCCTGTTGCAGAGCATGTGATCTTGTGGCTGGAGTTCAAGTTTCCCTCCAGGTTACTGGCCATGTCCAAAATCTCTGGTGCACGATCTGAAAGACGGATAAGGTTAGACAAACGGCGCCAAGAGGAACAAACGTTATAGATTTTGGAGCAGATGGAAAAGTAGTTTTGAAGGCTGACCTGATTTTTCACAGTATTGCCCTCTCCAGCCTGTAGGACATTGGCAGCCACTGAATCGATTGCATTTGCCTTTGTTCTTGCAGTTGCAACTTATAAGACAGTCAGCTCCATACATTCCTTCAAGGCAGGCTATGAAAATAACATTGAAAAATTTTGTTTTTATTGTATAAACAATTAAACATGAAAACAAGGATTTTATTTAGGATTCAGTAAGTCAATATGTTGTATTGTCTGAGGCCTGACCTCAAGAATTTTAAGTGTGTTTGGAAATGTTTGTGTACTGTAACTACTCCAAAAGTATGGAAGCCTGTTTTTTCCACAAGTGTGACTTCGTACATCACAAATTGTGGCTGTTTCTTGCAATTTTGTGTTCACAATGTATGTTTCACAGTATGACTTTTTGTTATTTTAAACTTTACCTCACAATTACGTGTATTATTTACTCTGAGGTCGAAACTGTTTTCCACAAAGAATAAAACAAATGGACAGAGCAGCAAGAAATGTTTATTTTGGTCAGATCGATGAAAGCTGAATTTTTACTGGCAGATTCCAGCAGCACCTGTTTAAACTTTAATTCTGAACTGAATCCTTTCTGTTTGTTCCAGATGATACTCTGCATGGAGAGAGCAGTTACTGTATAAATGGATCTTATGTTAAACTTACGTTTACGACAGCGATCTCCATGCCAGCCGCTGGCACAAGAACAGCCGTAAGGATCTGTGAGACAGAAACTTAAGCCCTGGCATCCATTCTCCGACTTACAGGATTCCTGGCAGTTCCTACCAAACATTCCTTCTCGACAAGCTGAAGGAAATCAGAAAAAAAAAATGATTTGTATATTTAAGTTCAGTTTCATAAGTTATTATTCGTTAAATTTAAATGGTTTTCATTTACCTGTCTCACAGCGCATTCCCATAAACCCTGGTGGGCAAACACAATCTCCATCTTTGTCATGGCACACTCCTCCATTCAAGCATTCGGGACAGTCTTTGTCACAGTCAGAGCCCCATTTATTCTTTGGACATTCTGGATAATACACAGGTAAGAAAAAATCAAGCACTAGAATGGAAAATCCAAAGTTCTGAATATATTTAGTTATATGCTACTGATCATGTTACCACGGATGATGAGGCGGATCCAGGCACTAAAAAGAGCACTGTCCCCTACATAGCTGGCACTGTAAATCCCTGCATGGCTTTCATCAACTTTCCCCAGGTCAAGAACTGCTGTGCGGTTTTGAACATCAGCAATAGGAGTCATGTAGTGATAGTTACCTAAAACAAATCAGAATATTCTTGTTTGTAAATTGCAAATTCATTTGCTGATCTTTTGCTCATACATTTACTGATCATCCCAGTGGAAACATCTAGCTGGAACCTCTTTGTTTTTCTGCATGATTACTCATTTTGCCAATAACTGAATGTCTCACTTGTAATTGATAAGTGAATAGCAATAATTATCCAAAAAAAGTTAAATTTTTTGACACACCAGTGCAACGAGACACCAAAACGTTCATAAGGGGTGGAGCCACTTTTACTAAAATGCCTATAACTCTTGAATGGAAGGAGATATTTTCACCAAAATCAGAACAAAAAGGTGGAGTGTAACGGCAAAAAAAAATAAAAAAAATAAAAAAAACCCCATAAAAACATCTATAACCGTGCACCAGTTAGTCCGATTGACTTGAAAACTGATATGCTGAATCTCTGACCAAAGTGCCACAAGTGTCTATGAGGACATTCACATATCTCAAAAAACATGGCCACCATTGGCCAATGAATTTTGAGCCATTATTAAACAAGGTTAACAGAAGTCGATCTGAACAAATCTTGGTGGGCATGTTTAACTCATGGCCCTAGAAATCTTAAGACCTTTAAAAGGAATCGATTACTAGGTGGCGCTAATGAGTTTCACACCTTTGTAATAACACAGCATTTCACATATCCACACAATATTCATATAATTTGATAGATCTCCTCATACTGAGCAGAAAGGTTCTCTGGAGAGTGAATATTAATAAGTATAAAAAAAAGGTTGAACTTTCGACTCACTGTCGTAACGGGACGCCAAAATGCTCATAAGGAGCAACCACCCTTACTAAAATGCCTATAACTCTTAAATGCAAAAACATATTTTTGCTAAAAGAGGAACATGTATGTTAAAACTCAATCTGAGGTCACAGTAGAAAAGCTGCAGAGTTTGGGGAAAAACAAAAAAAAAACTGCTATAACTACGTAACCAATTGGCTGAAAAATTGGTATTTTGTGTCTTTGTCCAAAGTGCCACAAGTGTCTATGAGGACATTCACATTTCTCAAAAAAAAAGAGTAATCGGCCAACGAATTTGAGTACCTATTAGACAAGGTTAACAGAGGCTGATCAGAATGAAAACTCGGTGGGCCTATTCGACTTATGACCCTGAAGGTCTGTAAGAATTTAGTCTATAATTTGATAGATCACCTCATAGTTTGCAACTTTTCCTCAAGAACCACTGCTGTCAATCAAATCGTTCTTTAAGTATAATTATGTAAAAAAAAACTACTTTTCCAAACTAGTCCTAGGTTTTTTGCTTAACCTCAATATAAGCACCACAGCACAATTCTCTAGAGTCTCTAAATCAATAATAATCAAAAAGAAATGTTGAATTTGACCCTTTGTGTAGCTATAACAGGGTCATTTAGAAAAGGGTGTGGTCAAGTGTATTCAAAAAGATCTTCACCAAAAGGTGAGCACGAGACATATGGTTTATTTGGTTTTTATTTCTCTCTCTTTTAAATTTAAAATTTAAAACATATTCTTATACATCATTGTACCAATATGCATGAAATCTTGCACAAATGCTCTTTGGACATGTATCTTGCTAAATCGTAAAAATAAGGTTAAAGCTATACTGACCATTGAATTTCCAAGTAATGTCTCGTCTTTCTGTCCCAACAACTTCCATGATTAGTTTCACTTCATCTCCTTTACTGGCCGTCATAGTGACCCTCACTGGTTTAAAGTGACCTTAAAAGAAAATAATAATAGTATACTGATATAACATCACAAATATGAATTTTTTTCATCAGTCTGATTAGTTTGGCAAATACATTTTAGGTTAGTAAATAATAATTAGACAAGAACAGAACATAAGAACAGAAACAGCTGAAACATTCTTCAAAATATCTTCTTTTGTGTCTTTTTTTTGAATCACATAAGTTTGTACATGAGGGTTAGTAAATGATGATATAAGTTAGGTTTCTTTCTTCTGCTCATGTCATAATACCTCTGCTGTAGTTGTTGATGAGTGTAACACTGCTAAGTTGGTCAGAGCCCCTTTTTGAGTGACAGTAGAAAATACCACTGTGGTCAAAGCCTGTAAATGCAGTAGCCACCACTTCTTTAGTCTGTGGCCTCTGCACATTAAAATTTGGAGAATCTGCACGAAGGACAATGCTGTTGTCCTTCGTGATGCTCAGCTGAATCCCGTCGGTGTCACGCTCTCCAGAAATGCAGGAGAGGCGGAAATGATGAACAGATGTGGCGCAATTAGAGGTCATGGTAAGATCCATGACTGCATCTGAAAGAGGACACATTTCATACAAATGAATGCAATGCAGTTTACTAAAGAGAAAAAAATAATTAGTAAGTTGGTAAGTTAATATTCTCATCACTTAATGGTGAAACTATGAACCTGCTCAGTACAGTTTCCTGTTCATTTACATTAAGATCACAAAATAACAACAACAATGGAGCCACTTTAGAGGAACATCCACATTCCTGCTTTTTAACACATTTCCCCTGGCTTTCTGCCACTATGTGCCCTTCTCATCGCAAGAACAATATCAGGAAACAAAGAGGATCCAAAGCCATCATTCCACCATGAATGCCACTAGAACCCATGTGCGAAATAATAAAAACGTGTAGTTGAGACCTGGCTAGCTGTCACACTTATTAAAACAGTGAAGTCAGTATCTATATAGCCACATGTCTTGCTCACTATTGTCAAAGAAAAACTTTTTTAAACATATACAGACCTGTTATTGTGGCTGTTGTCATAAACAAGTCAGACAATAAAAATTCTGACAACTTGCCCTGATAATTGTTGAAAACAATTATTCCCATGAAAACAGTTCAAACTTTCGGTTAAACTTAAACACTTTATGAAGTGTGTGTGTGAGGATTTTGTGATATTTTGAGAATAAAATGTGTCACTTTTTAGAGCGTATTGTGAGCACAGAATTGACAAATGGCATTCAGTAGACCATAATACCGTACATATGAAACCAATTTATAACAGTATTGGGTAACTGAAACCAACATACAAATGATTCAAATCCGTTCGACACAAATCCTGTTAGATAGCTCATATGAGATAACTAGCGACAACGAGCTCTGGGCTTCCCATAGGCTACCACTGGCTCCTAATCAATCAATAATTATTTTAAAATCAACTCAAAAGGAGAAACGCCACTTTTCTGTAGGTGGAAATTAGTGGAAAACGAACAACTGCAGTACTTACCAGATATGTCGATGAGGCACAAGAGGCAGATTAAATGCAGCATGACTGTAATCTTATATTCACTCTCAGATAATCCGTCAGAAATTATCCAAATACAGGATTTGTCATTCCAGTGGGGTTTTCCAGGTGTCGAGCCGTCGCCGCGCGTAATTAAGCATTTCTACGATCACTGCGAATGTACGCGCACTGATTCACTCTGCGCATAAAAAATCTGTGCTGTTGACACGCAGAAAACTCAACTCTTCTGCCTACTCCACACTCGCACTTTGGGTGGGAAAGGAAGGAAGAGGCGTAGGAGAGAGAGAGAGAGAGAGAGAGAGAGAGAGAGAGAGAGAGAGAGGATCAAACAGTTAGTATGTACTACAAGTATTTTCACTGAATTTCACGAAACCTAAATTGTTTATTACAACTCATAAAATGTGTATTAAGCATAAAAATATATTGCTCAAAAAACATTTACCTCCTTAAAAAAAGACCTATATTCAACTGAAAAGTAAAACTCTACAAGAAGCAGACAAAAATGTCCTTAAATCAATCAAACAATGAAATGTTTAAAAATGAAAATTTTACATCATATAGACTGAATAGATATATACATATACATAAACCAGTTTGTTCATAATTAACTTAGAGTGGTAAGTTTAAGGAAAGTTAGCATTGAATGTAGCCTAAACAATGCCACTGACAACACGAAACATGCATATTTTGCTAAATATTGCTGCTCAAAATGGTCAATTATTGTCATGTTTTTGGGCTATAATCGGTCAAAACAGGATAAACATTTGGTGTACTATAGACTGCCAAAAGTTCTAACAAATCAAGGAGACAAGTGCAAAAAACTGAGGAACAAAAGGTGTTTGTGGTTGGCCAAACTGAACCAGGATTTCCAGCGCAAAAATCTTGACAACATGCGTTTGTTCTTATAATTTCTGGTCACTTAGGTAAAATATTAGGTTAATATCTTAAGTAATACTGCTTGTACGTATCTTTACCGCTTATTAACTTTAGTTTGTCAAAATATTGCACCCTTTCCTGCTCCCTTTGTCCTTCTCTATATAATTTAGCAGCTTCCACATGTTTTTTCCGTGATTTAGACCTAAAACAGAACAAGGTATTCAGTAGTATATTAACCGTGCAATTCATACTGTTGTTTACGTCCGAGTATCGCCAATATGGCCGTGCATCTGGGTAACTGACTAAATCATGACGTAAGTGTAAATCTTCCATATCAAGCAGCTAAAATTACTTGGAAGCGAATGACCTCGAAGCCAGACATTTACAAAATTAACATTTACAAATGGCTGCGCCCGCTCTCTTACACGAAAACTAAGGTGGATACCATAACTAAACTAAAGGTGCATTTATTATTTTATATTATATTATTGAAAAGTAATTATGGTTACACTACAGTGTCAAGTGTTTGTACCATTTTAAGTGCACATAGTAGCTACCTTTTTTTTTTATACAAACTGGTTATTAAGGAAGGAAAGTGCCCAAAATACTGTTTCATGTCAGCATGCTCAGAGGTTAAATGCGGACTGATTTACTGAGTCAGGTGATCTTACATTATGTGAAAATTCAGATGTTTCCTGTCAACGGTTCTTTTTTAGGCTGCTAAAGGTGCATGCGTACAGTGTAGATAGATTAGTTTTTCCTTCTGAAGCATCAGTGAGCGTTTGAACCTT
>NC_133372.1:28903379-29035856 GCF_049309525.1 Garra rufa
CTTTCCTACAAAAATAGCATATTGTGGGCCAAACGTCTCTAACCATTAGGCATCCAGATCAATCGTTCTCTAATTCTACTCTGCATGGAATATTGATACATTAAGTAATAATTACATTTGTTAAAGGGATAGTTCACCGAAAAATGAAAATAACCCCATGATTTACTCACTCTCTTGCCATCCTAGGTGTATATAACTTTATTCTTTCAGACGAATACAATCAGAGTTATATTTAAAAATGTCTTGGCTCTTCCAAGCCTTATAATAGCAGTGAATGGGTGTTCAGATTTTGAAGTCCAATAAAGTGCATCCATCCATCATGACAAGCACCAGCCATATGGGTTAATAAAGGCCTTCTGAAGTGAATCAATGCATTTTTGTAAAAAAAAAAAAAAATCCATATTACTTTATGAACTGTAATCTCTAGTTTCTGCTAACTCAACAGCCATTCACTGCCATTATAAAGCTTGTATTCATCTAAAAGACAAAAATCATATACACCTGATGGCTTGAGAGTGAATAAATCATGGGGTAATTTTCATTTTTAAATGAACTATCCCTTTAAATTCAGAATTATTAATAAATAATTAAATAAATGTAGAAATAAAACGTAAAAGAAAGTAGGTTACACAACACTTAATGTTACGACTTGCTAATTCACTGTTTATGACTCTGGCTGTTCATTTACAGTATTGCTAACATGGTTACCATTGTGGTTTTGAAATGTTAATATATAGGATTTTATCTAAGAACAATAAACATCAGTCTAGCCTGTCATTTCCATGTTGGCTTAGGGTGTGGTAGAACAGTGGAAATCCATGTTCCGCATGCAGCAGGGCAACTCGCCATGGGTCCCGCTCTCTGCCAGCTCTTCCAGTGCCATTCACATCCATGTATATAACATAGGATGGAGAGGCCGCGGAGGTCACTGATGGGTCACTACACAGACTGAATTTGGAGAGCACGATGGACAAAAGAAACGGTGCTTCCTACAGATCTGTTACATCTGTGTATGTCATTTCTGACTATGTTTAACTCAATGATTTAGACTGCTGCTGGCACACGCTTAAAGCAAAAGATCAAGGAGATTTGAGTCTATTATGTTCAACATCAACAAATGGATATGACCCCAGTTGAGTGTACAAGTTGTGATTTTGGAAACGTTTGGTTGATAGGTGAACACGTCTGACCCATTTTCCTCAATCAGTAAAGAATGCTGTGTCATTAATTTAGATCAAATGTGAGGAAGTACAAAATAACAGAACTCAGTAGTGTAGTTTTGTAGAGACCCCTGGATGGCTTTATGATTCCAAGAGTTTTTAAACACACACACACACACACACAGAATAATGTTTCTCTATGAGCAATGTCATTCCTGTTATGCATCTTTTTATCTTTTTAAAAAATTAATATAAATGCTTTTATTTAATATACTTTATTATTCTTTATACAGTTGAGGTCAAACGTTCACATACATCTTGCAGAATCTGCAAAATGTTAATTATTTTACCAAAGTAAGAGGGATCATGCAAAATGCATCAGTTTTTTTTATTTAGTACTGACCTGAATAAGAAATTTCACATAAAAGAGGTTTACATATAGTCCACAGTTGTGTTTTTTTTAACTGCTCTCTGTTCTTCAGAAAAATCCTTTAGGTCCCACAAATTCTATGGTTGTGTATGTGAACCCTTTCCAACAATTACTGTATAATTTTGAGATCCATCTTTTCACACTGAGGACAATTGAGGGACTCATATGCAACTATTACAGAAGGTTCAAATACTCACTGATGCTCCAGAAGGAAAAACAATGCATTAAAAGACAGGGGGTGAAAACTTTTGGAATTTAAAGATCAGGGTAAATTTAACCTATTTTGTCTTCTGGGAAACATGTATCTTCTGAAGGGCAGTACTAAATAAACAATATGATATTTAGACAAAATAAGAAAAATGTGCACATCTTCATTCTGTTCAAAAGTTTACACCCCCCCAGCTCTTTCTTTTGTAGCATCACTGAACGTTTGAACCTTCTGTAATAATTGCATATGGGTACCTCAGTTGTCCTCAGTGTGAAAAGAAGGATCTTAACACAGTCATTGTTGGAAAGGGTTCAAATACACAAAAATGCTGAAAAACCAAAGAATTTGTGTGACCTGAAGGAACAGCAGCCAGTTTAACTGTTCAGGACAAACAAGGGACTCATGAACAACTATCACTAAACAACAACAAAAAAAAAAACAAAAAAAAAACAGCTGTGGGTCATTCAGGTAACAACACAGTATTAAGAAGCAAGCTTATATAAACTTTTGTAGGCTACTTCACAGTAAGACTGACCACAGACATGACTATGACAAATAAAAAAAAGCAATTCACTGAAAGAAGAAAGATGACAAAAAAGTAGTCATCCCTTGCACACTACATAAAATGATACAATGAAAAATGTAAGAAGCGTACATGAGAGCGTGACACAGAGCGTAGTTAGCAGCGGCAGTCACTGGAGACTCTGGCAGGAAGCAGTGCTGCGGGAGCTGATATGTGACCAGGAAACTGGCAGGAATCAAACAGTAAGCACGCAGAAACAGGAAGAACCGCTGGTCTCCTGTCTGCTGAGTGTTTGCTCAGTCCACCACCCGGTTCCCATGAGACCCACTAGAAAACAGCTAGAGTAATGACCACTTGCCTCTGAACCAGCATGCACTGGGTCTGAACCAGAACTCACAAATGTATTTTTGAGTTCCAGCTGGTACACTGGTGAGCATGCAGACCTGCACAACGGTTCTTAATGATGTCCCAAAGGCTGCTAAAATTACAGAATCAATCATAAGAGTCCTATTTTAATGAATGAACTGTATTAATGGCTTCTGCCATCAGTTTTGTGTTTAAATGTAAGTTTGACAGATATTTCAAAACTGCACAAAGCAGTACTCACAGCAGTGGTATGTATACCTAAGAATGTCCCCTGTTGTCCAGCATGTAGTTTCATTCCCAGAAATGGTTTTCGCAAGGAACTTTTGACAATAGAAGTCTTGTTATATTACAATTGTATTTAAGTTGGAAGATTCTGAAACACATTTTTCTGTCTAAGAGCAACAGTTCCCTCTCATATCTTGTTATTTGCCAAACCCCCTGTAATGTTTTCAAATTGATAAAGTCTTTCATACACACAGATTCATGGCCACTGTATATTACAATACATAATTAATTTTGTGCTGTTGAGCAAGATACTCAAAAAATGTAATTAGCTACGTAAGTAGACTACAAACTACTACTCTACTACTACTACTACTATACAGTAACTACAAAGTTATTTCATGTTCAATATGTTAATAACAGTGAGCTGTGTAGCAAGGAACATTGTCTGTGTAGTTCAGAGAAACTGACTAAATGATTCAGTTGAATCAGTGAATCATTCACGCTGGTAAGCCAGGATTGATTCAAACACAAACTGATAAGTTGTGCCTTTAATTGATTCAGACTAGTTTGGTTGATTCATTGGAAATAGTAATTCGTTTCGGACATCGCTTGGTCTTGTTCAGTGCACAAAATATAACGTTGTATAGGGCTGTCACTAAAAATTATTTCGGTAATTAAATAATCAGTCGATTATTCTGACGATTAATCGAGTAATCAGATCATTTTACTCTTTTCTTTTGTAGACCTAAGTGAACAATCGCCTTTAAAATGACTTCAAATACATATAAAGTAGCAACGAGACAATTAGTTCCACATAAAGTATCAAACGCAAGTAATTATACAGTTTTATCGAACAAAACTGTTAAAATACATAATGTATTATACACAATAGAGCTAATGTGCATTACGCATTATAACAAATGACTGCAGACTGCGCCAACGGCTTGACAATTGACAATTTAATCCTTGTTATATATTGACTAAACAACATTTTAATTCAAATGTCCACTTAGTCTTTGGATATTTTTTAATGACAGAAATGCCACTGTCATTTCTTAAATATGTGGACATCAAAATGTTTAAACTCAGAATGAGGGTTTGAGCTTTTATTTTAAAATCATGACGAGTTAGCATATTGAGAAAGATACTGATGTTTCATCCTGTGTTTACGTAGGTTTATAAATGATTTACCTTACAAATCTGGTAACCTACTTGCATGTAAATAATTAAAGCAAATATATTAAACCTGTATCGCATATGTAAGGAATAAGGTACGAGAGGCCTTTGCCGACACAGGCAAAATGCAATCAAAGATTTTAAATCGACTACTCGAACTGAATCGAGGTATCTTGACAGCCCTAATTGTAGAAGTTCACAACAGTACTCTGCAACAACAAAAAATAACTAAAAAGCTCATTCGAAACTGCCTAGCCCACCACTTTTTGTGAGAAAATGTTACACTTTTTTCCCTCAAGATGTGGCATCGTTAGTAGCATTTCAGTGAAATTTCATGGGGCAAAAGGTATTCTGTGACTAGAGTAGCGATGCATTAAAGCTGTAACGAGGACGCTGAGGCGGCGTTAGAATCCATTTGCGGAAGTTTATTGAACACAACAAATATCAAATACGTGGAAACAGGCAGATGGTCGGTAACGGTAAAGCAGTTCAATCTAGCAACAATCCAGAGGATAATCCAGCAAACGTACGTCATAAACCAGGCAGAGAAGTCAAACCTTGAAAACAGTCCGATCAGGCTAACAATCCAAATGGGGTAATCCGTGAAATCAGAAGTCAGGGAACGAAGCAGAATCATACACAGGCAGGCTTATCAGAATAATATAGAACGCTCGGTAAGGCAGGTAAACTGGCAATACTTCGCGAATAGGAAGCATGCGGGCACAGCTCAAATAGTCCCAAACAGGAAGCGAGTGTAGAAGCAGCAGAGGGAGCGCTCAGTCAGTATTCGGGTGATGGCTCCCTCTGCTGGCTTGGCATTACAGAACCCCTCCCTCTAGGAGCGACTCCCGGAGCTCGGCGAGGACGTCCCCGTGGTCGTGGTGCTGGACGGTCGGGTCTGGCTCGATGGAACTCCTCCGTGAGAGATGGGTCCAGGATCTCGTTGGCGGCCACCCATGACCTCTCCTCAGGTCCATAGCCCTCCCAGTCCACCAGATACTGGAGCTGACCCCCTCTACGCCGAGAGTCCAGTAACTCCTTTACCTGATAGGCGGGCATGCCGCCTACATCTATGGGTGGCGGTGGTTCTGGGGCCATCTGGCCGGGGTCAGCCTCCGGGTGGACCGGTTTTAGCAGGGACACATGGAAAGAGGGAGAGATACGATAATTAGCAGGAAGCTCAAGCTGGTAGGTCACATCATTAATTCTCTTAAGAATTTTAAAGGGGCCTACATACCTTGGGCTGAGCTTCCTGCTGGGAAGCCGCAGCTTGATGTCCCTAGTAGAGAGCCAGACCCGTTGTCCCGGTTGGTAGGGAGGGTGTGGACGTCGGCGTCTGTTGGCCTGGATCTCCTGATTCCTAACAGCCCGTTGAAGACGCACATGGGCACTGTCCCACACCCTCTCACTACGCTTAATCCAATCGTCTACAGCTGGAACCGAAGAAGGCTCCCCTGACCACGGGAACAAGGGAGGCTGATACCCCAGGACGCACTGAAAGGGGGTGAGGCCTGTAGATGCATGAGTGAGTGAGTTTTGGGCGTATTCGGCCCAGGGGAGAAACTCTGACCACCTGTGTTGCTCTCTGCTGCAGTAGGTTCGCAGGTAGCGTCCGATCTCTTGGTTGAGTCTCTCCACCTGGCCGTTGCTCTGAGGATGATATCCTGACGTGAGACTGACGTTGATATCTAACTGTTTGCAGAATGCTTTCCAGACTTGGGAGGTAAATTGTGTTCCACGATCGCTGACGATATCCTCAGGTAGCCCATAGATGCGGAACACTTGGTTGAAGAGAGCTAGAGCTGTTTCCATGGCTGTAGGTAATCCTTTTAGTGGGATTAGACGGCATGATTTCGAGAATCTGTCTATGATGACCAGAATAGCAGTAAACCCCTCAGATGGTGGCAGATCAGTGACGAAGTCAATGGAGAGGTGAGACCAGGGTCGTTGAGGAATGGGTAATGGTTGAAGTAGGCCTGAGGGTAGTTCCTTGGGGGTCTTGGATGTGGCACAGATCTGACAGGATTTAACGAAGATGGTTGTGTCCCTTGTCATTGAAGGCCACCAAAACGAATTTCTTAATAATTGAAGGGTGCGAGATATACCTGGATGACCTGAACTGATGGAAGTGTGAACCCATTGGAGTACTTGATGGCGCATAACTTGGGGTACATATTGTTTGTTGGGAGGACATTGTGGTGGTGGTGGGTCTTGTTCTTGCCTGCGTTGAATTTCCTCCATGATGTCCCATGAGACAGGTGCTAGAATGATAGTGGGTGGTAGAATTGTTTCTGGTGTGGTATCCTCTAGTGGGGGGTCATGCTTACGGGAGAGAGCGTCTGCCTTACTGTTCTTACTGCCTGGTCGATAGGTGACAGAAAAGTCAAAGCGGGTGAAGAAGAGAGCCCAACGAGCTTGACGAGGGTTAAGTCTTTTAGCTCCCTTTATATATTCAAGATTTTTGTGATCAGTGATAACTTGGAAAGGATAGCGGGCACCCTCAAGCCAATGTCTCCATTCCTCAATGGCGGCTTTCATAGACAGTAGTTCCTTATTACCAACATCGTAGTTTCTTTCTGCACTCGTGAGTTTTCTAGAGTAAAAGGCACATGGGTGAAGCTTGCCTGGTTGGCCGTGACGTTGAGAGAGAACAGCTCCTATTCCGCAGTCTGATGCATCTACTTCCAAAACAAATGGTAGATCAGGATCGGGGTGTTTCAGGATAGGAGCAGAGGTGAAACTTGACTTGAGGGTGGTGAAGGCTTGATCCGCCTCTTCATTCCAGCTGAGCTTCTTGGGTTTGTTCTTGAGGAGTGATGTGAGTGGAGATGCTATTGTGCTGTAATTCCTGATGAAACGGCGGTAGAAGTTAGCAAAGCCCAGAAATCGCTGAAGTTCCTTGATGGTAACAGGTGTAGGCCAATCAGTGACTGCTTGAACTTTGGCTTGATCCATTTTAACTCCCTGATGACTGACCTGATAACCAAGAAAGGAGGTTTGACTGGCATGAAACTCACATTTTTCCGCTTTGACGTAGAGTTGATGTTCTAGTAGACGGGACAGTACAGCACGTACATGAGTGATATGTTCAGTCTCTGACTTGGAATAAATCAAAATGTCGTCAATGTAGGCAATCACAAATTTATTAGTGAAGTCCTTGAAGATCTCATTTATGAAAGATTGAAAGACAGCTGGGGCGTTGGCTAGGCCATAGGGCATTACCAAGTACTCGAAGTGCCCCCTGGTGGTGAGAAATGCGGTCTTCCATTCATCACCCTCCTTAATCCTGATGAGATTATAAGCGCTTCGTAAGTCTAATTTAGTGTAAATAGTGGCTTCTCGCAGTTGTTCTAGAGCTGGAGGTACCAAGGGCAAGGGGTAGCGGAATTTTACTGTGACGTTGTTGAGTCCACGGTAGTCGATGCAGGGTCTTAAACCACCATCCTTCTTGCCTACGAAGAAGAAGCCGGCGGCTGCAGGCGATGTGGACTGGCGAATAAATCCTGAGTCAAGAGCCTCTTCAATGTAGTCCTCCATAGCCTGTTCCTCAATTCGTGACAATGGGTACACTCTACTTTTGGGAGGCATGGCGTTAGGAAGGAGATCAATGGCGCAATCCCATGGACGATGTGGAGGAAGTTGTGTGGCCTTAGTCTTGCTGAAGACTTCTGAAAGATCTTGATAATGAATGGGGATAGTTACCTTTGCCTGGGTTTCGGGACTCTCGATGCTTGTAGTGAGACATGGTTGTGGTTGAATTGAAAGGCAGTTCTTTGAGCAGAATGGCGACCAATGGGTTAATTCCCCTTGAAACCATGAAATGGAGGGATCGTGGATGGAGAGCCATGGAAATCCTAAGATGATTTCATATTTGGGTGAATCAACGACGTACAGAGTGATGTTTTCTTGGTGGAACAGTCCAGTTTGGAGTTTTAGGGTTTTAGTTTGACGTTGGACACCTTGACTGATGAGGGTGTCGTCGATGGCCTTGATCGGGATGGGAGGAATGCATGGTTGTGTAGGAATCTGGTATTTCAGGATGATATCGGAACTGATGATATTCAGGGCTGCTCCAGAGTCGATCATCGCTGTGAGATCAAAAGACAGAGTATCAGTTCTTATGGTGACAGGTAATGTAAGTGATTTATTCTTCAGGACAGAGAAATTGTGAATAATTACCCCTGTGGTTGCCTTGGTCTTGAGTGGGCAACCAATACTACGATGGCCTGGTTCACCGCAGTAGAAGCAGAGATGGTTTTGTCGACGTCTGATTCGTTCTTCTTCAGATAGGCGAGAGATATTAAGCTGCATGGGTTCAACAGATGACTTTTCAGCAGCGGTACAGGTAGCTGGAGATTTATCATAAACCCTCCTATTTACACGTTGCTTAGGAGTCTGCCTCATGAGATTATCAATCTTGATAGCCATATTAACAAGCTCAGAAAATGATAAATCCTCCCGACGACAGGCGAGTTCAGTCTGCAGATCAATATTCAGGCTGTTGTAAAAGATGGCCTTGAGAGAAGTATCATTCCACCCACTTTGAGCTGCCAGCGTGCGAAATTCAATGGAATACTCAGCTGCGGTGCGGTTGCCTTGTTTAACATGAATAATTTGATCTGAAATATCCCTGCCCCCTGCGGGATATTCAAAAACTTCATGGAGTTGACGTAAAAAATACTCAATGGATCCTTTAATCTGCGGATCGCTATCCCACACCGCTGAAGCCCAGTCGAGGGCTTTGCCAGTGAGCAACGTCATGAGAAAAGCACATCTCTTCTCCTCAGATTCAAAGCGATCTTGTTGGTAATCAAAATATAGCTTTACTTGCCGAATAAACCCCTTGCATTGTTCAGCAGAGCCATCAAACTTATTAGGAAGAGCAAAGCTTACCGATGATGATGTGGGAGGAGGAAGAGATCGCACATAGTTAGTCAGATGTTCGTTGACGGATTGTAGCTTCACAAGTTGTTCTTGATAATTCTTTAGAACCTCGCTTTGGTAAGCGAACGCGGCTTGCAAGCTAGAAACTTCCGCTGGATTCAGGGTAGGCGAAGTATTATGTAACGAGGACGCTGAGGCGGCGTTAGAATCCATTTGCGGAAGTTTATTGAACACAACAAATATCAAATACGTGGAAACAGGCAGATGGTCGGTAACGGTAAAGCAGTTCAATCTAGCAACAATCCAGAGGATAATCCAGCAAACGTACGTCATAAACCAGGCAGAGAAGTCAAACCTTGAAAACAGTCCGATCAGGCTAACAATCCAAATGGGGTAATCCGTGAAATCAGAAGTCAGGGAACGAAGCAGAATCATACACAGGCAGGCTTATCAGAATAATATAGAACGCTCGGTAAGGCAGGTAAACTGGCAATACTTCGCGAATAGGAAGCATGCGGGCACAGCTCAAATAGTCCCAAACAGGAAGCGAGTGTAGAAGCAGCAGAGGGAGCGCTCAGTCAGTATTCGGGTGATGGCTCCCTCTGCTGGCTTGGCATTACAAAAGCACAGATCATGTAGAAGTGGAAATGTGTGTGTTCACACACTAAGTGAAGCCAAGCAAAACACTTGTACGATAAAATCACAATTAACGTACCGCTATAGGACAAATTACTTCTCTTTTGCAGGGAGCTTGATTTTCAGCTGCCATTACCAAAGGAAATGAGTGTTTTTCAGATGCTAAAAGGGAGTGAGACCACCAGAGTGATCAGATGAATGGGCTTTCCCAGCAAAACAATAGGTCTGGGATGTGAGATGCCTGGGTCATATATCAAAAACACTGGGGAGGATTTGGCGCAATATAGAGAGAGGAGAAAAACAAATGAACTTAATTGGTAGACGGTTTTAAAAAGTGACATACATTGCATTTAAGGTATACATTTGATTAGTTTATGCATTCATGCATTTTTTAGGAACTGACCCTATGACCTTGTTGTTGCAAGCATTAAGCCCTACTGTTTGAGCTAAAGGAATGTAAAATAAATGCCAAGTTTTGTCATTAAACTCTCGATGGTGCAAAATGATGATATTCACAGGGTTATGTTTGGCACAAGCTGGCCGGCTAGCATTCACTATAGCAATTCGCGGCACGCTTTTAGAGTTTTTTGAAACCCTCCACCTCCCCAGCTCCACCTGTATAGATTTGCTATGGGTTATTATATGTGCTCATTGTGCAGCAGCAGTATGACTTAAAGGTCCCATATTGTACACATTTCTGGAGGTTTATTTTAGTTGTTGATGTCCTTAAGAATATATATTTGCGGTATAAGTGCCAAAATCCATCTCAATATATTTTTACAGCTACTTTTTTAGGAACTCTGTCAAAACCAGGTTGATTTTGGCCCATCTAATTAATATTCATGAGCCTCTCTTCTGATTGGCCTGTTGTTTTCTGAGTGACGCACAGCCAGGCCAACCACAGTTAACTACGGTCATGTATGCTTTAGCCGAGCCCAGAGCCATAGAGAGAGCCTAGCTTGCTGATACTCAACAGGATATTTCAGAATGATCATTAATGTTTTTTCTTTTTCAAACACCGAATGCAGTAAGCTACATAACTGTTGCTTTAGTAAAGCCCCTTTCACAATGCGCGCTGATTCTGGAAAATTACGGGAACGAGCGCTGTGTGAACAAAAGCCAGAACCATAAAGGCAGTGTTGTAGTGATGATGCACGTTATCATGCGACTCTTCACAATGAAAAAATACGTGCAAAGTGGAATGAAGTGGCGATCAGGCAGAGCCAGCTCCGCACTATCAGCACTGAAGCACAGTTTGTTCAGGTTAGTTTCAGTTTAGTGAAACGTACGCGTCGCATTACATCTTATATCCAAACGTCACATGTCTTTATGGGTTGTGTGTAAAGCACACACAGATTCCGGAAAACAACTGTGAATGAACTAGTGGTGGGCCGTTATCGGCGTTAACGTGCTGCGTTAACGTGAGACTCTTATCGGGCGTTAAAAAAATATCGCCATTAATCTATTCTCAACGTTGGGTTGGGAGCTGGGTCTAAACTACGTAAGATATGATTATTTCACCTTGATATTTTAGCACGGATGACGTATACCTAGTCGAATTGCACTGTAGGGGGCGAGAACGAGTCTTCAACTTCTGTGAAATTACCACATCAAATGAGACGTGCAAACATGGATGCATTTATGAAGCTGCTTCAGGGCAGGTTCGTGCGTTACTAGACCCTTTTTGAAAATCTGCTGTGCCCCAGTAAAATCTCAAGTTTGAGTTATAATTTACTTTGATAATCCCAAAATAAAGACATGACAAATAAACTATATGCAACAACTGAATTGACGCTTCTAAAAGCAACGCAGTTTAATCGAAGACTATGCAAGCAGAAATCCATGCCCGTGCGCGTCTGTGTATTTAACGGCAACGCGCACGTCGTGCAGCCTTTTGCGCAGAAGTACTTGGTTACACAAGTTTGTATAGGTAATTATGTTGTAAATGCAATTGTCAAGCAGTTTGTGATGCATTTTGGAAACAGGAGATGAGCGCCTGGTCTAATGTGCCACCTGACTTGAGAAACCCGTTCTCAAAGACTTACTTTTAGTCATTATTTAAGTAGGACACATATTCTGAAAATGCCTTCAGCAGAATTCAAATTAGCCATTTTA
The DNA here is from genome assembly GCF_049309525.1 of Garra rufa. NCBI lineage: Eukaryota > Metazoa > Chordata > Actinopteri > Cypriniformes > Cyprinidae > Garra > Garra rufa. The sequence continues at coordinate 28,915,103 of NC_133372.1, forward strand.
ATCTAGATTAATCTAGATTAATTCCAAGATTTAATCTAGATTAATCTAGATTAAAAAAATTAATCTATGCCCACCCCTAGAATGAACCAAATTAAACAACTCCGGAACAAATCATGGGACACATTATCCGTGTATTTACCGGAATCGCTGTGTGAAAGAGGCTGAAGTTGACGTGCCTTTGGTCTATATTTACGTTGTTCTGAAGCCTGTGCAATGATGTAGTTTCGACATCTATCGACTGAACAGGGTTTTCTCGACTTGTTTTCGTGTTGTTGTTGCTTAGCAATGTTATGGACACGATAGTGTCTGGGTTTGACAAAAGGAGGCTGGGACGGTGGTTGGTGCTGGGGTGGTGACTGAAGGCGGTGACTGAGTAGATCGGACGTCACATCTGTACGGAAGTCACAGCGGCTCCTGAAAATGAACAGCTACTTTAAGCAGGCTGTGTGCAGTTTACTGTGGATTGACTGTTTTGAAACTCATATGGTAGTTACATAGCCCCTAGACCTCAGTTATCATGAAAAAAGCCAGGAAATTTCGATTTTGACAATATGGGACCTTTAAGTACTCAAAGCACAATATCAGCGTATGTACTGGCAGTGGAAGGTTACTGTACTTGCTTTGCAGCAGAATCAGCAGTAATCTACAACAACTGCAATATCCAACAGCAGCAGAGTAGCAGATCTATTCCGCCAATACCAAATACATTACCATTGTCATATTCATTAGCGTGCTAAGATCTTCCAAGGGTTGTCATGGTAGAAATGCAGTAATTATAGACAAATATATTCTGTGTAGTTGTGGTGAGGGTCGAGAGAAAGCCTGTAAGAGAGAAAAAAAGATGTTACATGCCAGATGCTGACAGATGCTCTCATGCAAATAGCAATAACAGCAGTTTAAGTGCCAAACACGGACACCTTGACCATTTGTGTCCCCTATAAGACAAACTGTCCATTGTTGTGGAGCTCAGGTTGTTTTTTCCTGTTAAAGAGAGTGAAGCCATCACAGCTGTACTCATAATGTGCCGTGATTCTCTATCCGTCCTTTCCTCTTTTTTTTTAAACACATAAGCCTATACCAAGTCTGTGGTCAGCTGCTAGTGTGTGTACTAATTTATGTAGGTTATAGATTGTTCATGTAGATCAGAAAGATTTCTTTCTTCAGTCGCAAAGAAATTATTTTTTTGAGGAAATCATTTCAGGATTTTTCTCCATACAGTGGTCTTAAATGGGTGCCGACAGGTTGAAGGTCCAAATTGCAGTTTTCCAGTTTTCCTGTGTAAAGTATGTATAATGGATGAGGTCAAGCTAATGCAAGACGAGCATTTGTGGTTAAAAAGTATATAATTTAATTTTGTTTTTAGAAAGTGACTGATCGTTTTATTAGATAATACCCTAATTCCTCGGCTGGGATCATGTAGAGCCCTTTAAAGTTGCATTAAAACGGCAATTTGGACCTTCAACCCATTGATCCCCATTGAAGTCCACTATATGGACTACTATACTATAATTTCTTTATGACTGAAGAAAGAAAGACATGAACATCTTGGATGACATGGGGGTGAGTAAATGATCAGGAATCAAACCTTTAAGTGATTTTATAAATGTTTTTGTTCTTGTGGAAATTTTTTATTTTTGTTGTCAGTTTATTAATGGTTTTTACATTATTTTAGAAATAAAAGTTGAATCGACAGTCCAAAAACGGTTGGCTTTTTTCTCTCCTATATAGCTTTAACAAATTATAGCCTATTTCAAAATATAGTTAAACTTGTTAAATGTAGCTAAATATTATATAAAATATAGTTTAAAACATGTACAATTTAGTGTCATCAGTTCAAATGTCAACTGCAAGGTGAAAAGAGAATAAGTAGAGCTCCATGTGACATCCAGTTACAAATTAACTTCATCTAAGAATGACAAGCTAAAGACACACCTCCAGCAACCTTTGCACAACCTACCTGCCATTTCCTTAATCTCGGAAATGGCTAACAAAAATGAACCTGTCCATGTTAAAATGTGATGCTTGAGAAGAAAACCATTAGTTTGACATACTCTGAATAACCAGAAGAGCCAAATCTCAGGTAAGTTGCCTCACAACATTTCTTTCACTGTATTCTGATGCTTAAATTCATCACTATATATGTATATGTTTGTTAAATAGCTTTTTGATATGACAAAAGCAATGCGAAGCCTAACATGTGATCTCTTTGGCACATATGAGCCGGAAAACAATATCTTAATACATCATGCAAGGTTGGTAATTTAATGACCACACATTTCCACCTGTCAACCCTCATGTTATTTTACATTCTGTTGTCAACCACAACATGCCAACTGCTAGGGAAGGTAAAGTGGACTATTATGGGAATCAAGTTAACCACACCTAGGATACTTGCTAAGACGGATAAGATTTAACAATATTGTCATTTGAAAAGGTAGGCCTAACCCAACTCCTACTATATTCTTATTTTGTGCACTGCACTAATGGTAATAAAAGACTAAATCTTAATGATAAACGTAAACATAGAAGAATTTCTTTCATACTTTTCAGGAACTTCATGCAGGTAACAATTTAAATTTGATCCATAACTGATAAATCCAAAGCTGTGTTGAACTGTGCGCGTTTTCAGATTTTTAAATATGCGAAAACAACAATACAAAGTCCTTAGTGCCAGTGTAATCAGTAACATACAACCTAGGTGTAAACAAGGGAGGGTGTGTATGTAGTGTATACTTGATCTTGAGGAGGTCAAGTGAAAGACTCCTTTCTCTGCCGTATTTCCGCAGTGTGTTTGGACCCACACAGTGAGGTTTGGGAAAGCATCTGGGGGCTGTTAGTTTGCAAGTAGCGTAAGGAGATAAAGGTAAAGTCAGGATCCTATCAGTTCCTGCCTTTACCGCACCTTTTCTGAAGCTGTCTTTCTCACATTTATAATCATACGCACATGCAGACACTTCCAAGTTGGCTGACACTCAGATCCTGCAGGTATGCTGTTACGGGGGCGTCCTGAGACAGGAAAAGATAAAAGCAGCTCCTGAGGAGTGTTTACAGCCTGAAATGAATAGTGGGAGAGGAAGGGCCCCTATAAAAAAAATACTGAACTCGCTATGAAACGTAGCCCCTGTGGACGCTACAAGGAGATAAGCAGGAAAAGCCAGTGAGATGGAGCATACAAACACTCTCAGTTTCAAACATATGCACACGTATTATTATTCTCATGGTAATCTGTAACTATTTTGAAGGGATAGTTCATCCAAAAATGCAAATTCTGTCATTAATTTCTTACCCTCATGTCGTTCCAAACCCGTAAGATCTCAGTTTGTCTCCGTAACACAAATTAAGATATTTTTGATGAAATCCGAAAGCTCTCGTAGCTTCATAAAATTATGGTTGGACCACTGATGTCACATGGACTATTTTGTCGATGTCCTTGGTACCTTTCTGGACCTTAAACGTGGTAGGACTCTTACTGTCTATGGAGGGAAAGAGAGAGCTCTCTGATTTCATCCAAAATACCTTAATTTGTGTTCTGAAGATGAACGAAGGTCTTACCGAAGGTCTTATGGCCTTGGAACAACATGAGAGTGAGTAATTATAACTGTATAACTGGATTTATGATTAATTTTTGATCTAAAATATTTGCAATCATTAACAAATTAGAAGTTAATTGTTTAGGTTATGTACTTGGTCATTTGAACAAATTGAAATGCATTGTAGCAGCACACATCGACTTTTCCTGCTGAAAAAAACAGCATATGCTGGTTAGGTAGGTTTTGGTGCTGGGATGCTGGTTTTAGCTGGTTTATGCTGGTCCTTTGCTGGTTTATGCTGGTCCTTAGCTGGTTAATGCTGGTCCTTTGCTGGTTTATGCTGGTCATGTTGCTGGTCAAGGACCAGCATAAACCAGCAAAAGACCAGCATAAACCAGCTAAAACCAGCATCCCAGCACCAAAACCTACCTAACCAGCATATGCTGTTTTTTTCAGCAGGGTTATTGTCTTGTATTGTACTTTTGTACTTTATTACCCTTATTGCACCTTGTTATGTGACTTTCTGAAATCTTGGATTCTTATCGGACAGTTTGAGCATTCTGTGGTTAAATATGTTTGCAGAATGATGACTAAACTGTACAGTACAACTGTCCATTGTCTAATGTAAATGTCTAAATAGCTATGGCTACTTGTCATGTTTTTCTAGTGGTTCATGCCTATCACATCAGTATTTCATGTCCAGTTACTTATTTACTTACTGAAAAGTGAAATTATGTATAAAAATAAACCCCTTTAGTGTAATAAAAATCCTCGTTGCTTTCTGTCTGGGTCCTGATAACACTTTCAGGGATTATATGGCCTTACCGACTGTACATTATTCCTTACGTAAGCTACTGTGTATGTAAAATAAATGAGGTTATTGTTTGCTCTAAGTTATGCTGAGTCTTGCGATGGTTTGCTGAATGTGTCAGCATATTCCTGTTCCTGTTTACAGGAAACTCTTGAATTCTAGGTTTTTATAAATCTTTTGCAATTGATAATACGACAATAGGCAATATACAATGGGTTTATACAGTTGAAGTCAAAAGTTTACATACACCTTGCAGAATCTGCAATATTATCTTACCAAAATAAGAGGGATTGTACAAAATGCATGTTATTTTTTTATTTAGAACTGACCTAAATAAGATATCTCACATCAAAGGTTTACATACACTTGATTCGTAATACTGTGGTGTTACCTGAATAATCCACAACTGTTTTTTTTTGTTTTTTTTGTTTAGTGAACAGTTAAACTGCCCACTGTTCTTCAGAAAAATCCTTCAGGTCCCACAAATTCTTTAGTTTTTCAGCATTTTTGTATATTGGAACCCTTTCCAACAATGACTGTATGATTTTGGGACTCACATGCAACTATTACAGAATGTTCAAATGTTCACTGATGCTTCAGAAGAAAAAAATATGCATGGGGGGAGTGAGAAAGCTGGGGAGTGAAAACTTATTGGATTTGAAGAACATGGCAAATTTAACTTTAGTCTTCTGGGAAACATGTAAGTATCTTCTGTAGCTTCTGAAGGGGAGTACTAAATGAAAAAATATGATATTTAGGCAAAATTATAAAAATGTACACATCCTCATTTCGTTGAAAAGTTTTCACCCTCCGGCTCTTAATGCATCGTTATTCCTTCTGAAGCATCAGTGAGCATTTGAACCTTCTGTAATAGTTGCATATGAGTCCCTCAGTTGACAAACAAGGGACTAATAAACAACTTTCACTAAAAAAATTCAGGTAACAACGCAGTATTGAGAATCAAGTGTATGTAAACTTTTGAACAGGGTTCGATTTTTATAAATTCAACTATTATTTTCTCTTGTGGACTATATGTAAACGTCTTTAATGTGAAATATCTTATTCAGGTCAGTACTAAATACAAAATAACATGCATTTTGTATGATCCCTCTTATTTTGGTAAAATAATTAACATTTTGCAGATTCTTCAAGGTGTATGTAAACTTTTGACTTCAACTGTATATGGAGTATAAGAATGGCACTCTCATGGCAATTCATACATATTTTACGAGGTGGCTAATTCATATGAAATGTGTACAAATTGGTCCTGAGAATAGCATTTGTAGATTTTAGAAATGTTTAATGAAGTATTTTATAAATGTTAACTTTCACAGAGCTTCACTTAAGCCATAACAAACAACAGTTTTTAATCAAGTGTAAATAATCATTTAATATGATTGAATCAATCTGACACCAACAAATAAGTTTCACAAGCTATAATGTGTGTGGGACCTTTTCTACTATTTCCATTGTTCTGACAGGGTCAATAACCAGCCTTGCCTACCCAATAAAGCAAAGATTCATATGACGTTTATAGTTATGAAATGGCACCAGAACTTCAACTTTTGCAGTGCTGAAGGCCATTTCAGTGTTTGCCATTTATCATCTTTAACTGTGGTTTCTACAGGAAGCAGGAAAACATGGGGTCTGCTGCACACACAGTGTGTGCGCTCCTGTGTTTTTGGGTCTCAGGATCATGCTACACACTCCAGACCGTGGGCCCATGTACGGTCAACAGAGAGACGGTGAGGAAAAACAACACACACTCTGGCCTCTTTTGTTCCCTGAGCCAGAGCAAGTGCTGCTACATCAGGAGTATCCTGTTTGTAGGCACTTGTTTCCTGTTTTTGGTGACAGAGGTTTACCCAGTCTGTTAGTGGTTTACGTCGTGAGAAAATACATTTCTTGTTTCTTGTTTGAAACCACAAGTGGGTAATCATCCCTTTTGTACTTTTTTGGATCTTTATTGATCAGGGCTAAATTATAGTATATGTAAACACATGTTTGTTTGTTTTTTTAATTCTCTAATACAATTTAAATTGACTGTTGCTGATTCCAGAAGTGAGTTTTCTTTTTTTTTTTCTTTTTTTTTTCAGGCTTTTGACTGTAGTGGGAAAAGACTTACGTCAATACCAAAGCACATCTGGATGAATGTAACCGAACTGGACCTCTCTGACAATCTGTTAGACTTGACCCACATTGACAGCTTCAAGCGCCTGAACCTCTTCAACCGCTTGGTCTCACTGAATCTATCAGGAAACTACCTCCCCCTACTGTTAAAAGAGCATCTCTACAGCTTCTCTTCTCTTAAAGTTCTAGACCTGAGTAGGTGTAAACTGGCCACGGTTGAGGCAGACGATCTGACCAGCCTTTCCAGTTTACAGATGCTTTTCCTGGGGGATATTCAGTCGACTGCAGTCAAAGATCTGAGATTGAATCAGTTTGTGGAACTCAGAGGTGAACAGAATAACAGACAGAAAGTGGGAAACAAGGTATTGATGACCAGAAGAACAAAACGCATGGCACAGGATGACCAAAGTGAAGGTATGAATACTTTTGAACCAGTCAGAAGTTTTTGAACAGTAAGATTTTTAATGTTTTGCATTTATTTGATTCAAAGTACAGAAAAATGCTTTCTATCTGAAAATATTTTAAAATGTAATTTATTCCTGTGATCAAAGCTAAATTTTCAGCAACATTACTCCAGTTTTCAGTGTCACATGATCCTCCAGAAATCATTCTAATATGCTGATTTGCTGTTCAAAAAACATTTATTATTATTATTATCAATATCTAAAACAGTTGCATACATATTTTTCAGAATTCTTTGATGAATAGAAAGATCAAAAGACTAATGAATAATGATGCTAAAAATTCAGCTTTGAAATCACAGGAATAAATTAAATTTTAAAATATTTAAAAATTGAAAACATGGTTTTTAAATGGCTAAATTTTTCAAAATGTTACTGTTTTTGCTGTTTTTGATTAAATAAATGCAGGCTTGGTGACGAGAAGAGGCTTCTTTAAAAAACATTAAAAATCGTATAGTTCAAAAACTTTTGACAAGGAGTGTAGTTTCAATTCCTTAGAAATGTATCTTTGGTTTCATGTTGGTTTCATATGGATTTGAAATACTTTTATACCATTTTCAAGGCATGTTACATTTAAAAATGTAACCATCAAATAAAAAGTAAATAAAAATATATATATTTCAAGTGTACACATCTTAATTATTGTTTTAAAAAACATTTTAAATATTAAATTATTGTTGTCATTATTATGAACTAAATTCAGAAATGATTATGTTTTTGAGGACTCACAGCACATGGCATTTAACAATCTGTACTAAATTTGTAATTTATTTTAAAATTAAAAATTGTAAAATGACCTTCTTCCTTATAGAACTCGCCCATTTTTTTTTCATATATCATTATGCAACAGAGCTATTTGTATTTATTTATTTATTTTTTAATAAATAATAATAGACTAAACCACTTTTTAGTTTTTCCATTAAAAAAAAAACATTATTTTAATAAATCTTTTTTCTAATATCAAGACAGTTGTATCACCCTGACATTTTTGACTTTGAGCCTATTCCAAAATAATAAGAATTACATTTATTTTAATTCTGAAATAAAAAGCCTGTGCATCATAAAAGATGTGTATTCAAGTCAATGTATTAGTGGATTGCATTTTTATGTATGTTGGACTAATTTAGATGGGGACTATGTTTTTCAGCATTTTTCTATATTAATAATATTTAAATAAACAAAATAAGCTGAGTGCCACATCTTTTTTGAGATACATGTATGGAAATGGGTAAACACTATCATTTCAATAGCATTTGTTTTTCTAATTGCAGGATATTCTAAGGATGAAAACCACAGGGCCTTCCCTCGTGAACTATTCACATTGGAACCGAAAACTACAAACAGTACAAATGGTTGGTCAAAACCTTTTTTTCCTTTACAATCTAGTGTAGTTTATTACCTGTGATTCCATCTGAGACTAATCTAACCATTATAAATAACATTTTCAGACTCAGTTAAAACAGATGATCCCAAAAGGCCTTCAGAAACCTGGAAGGTTCTCGTGGCTGTTCTGGGGTCAGCTATCACCCTCTCTGTCCTAATTGCTTTGATGGCCAAATGCAAAGTTGTGCACAAGTATGTGGCGAGCTACAGACACTCCAGGCTCAGCGAAGTAGATGCCACAAGTCAGTGTGACCCTGCAAACTTTGAGGTGGGATTCTCGACCCAGGGTGGCCCCGGGACTCGCGCAGCTGCACCTAACAATGACGCTGAGGAGGACGACGACGGGTTCATTGAAGATAACTATATTCAAGCCAGCGAAACTGAGAGAGCCGCAAGAGCAGCAGCACTGACTGATGACGAAGACGAAGAGGAAGAGATTGAATTTAGTATTGGTTAAGTCTAATGTTGTTAAATCTTGTTTATAATAACTTGCATTAGGTAGTCATTAACAAACATTCAATACTTCATTATCAGTTATTATTACACGGCTACACAGAATACTCGATTCTGATTGGTCAGTGACCAACTTGGTATGTCATTCCTGATAACAACTGGTAAAAACTAATAACATACTTAATTCACTTGCTGGGAACATTTTTTGTTTATGGAAGCTTTGCGTTTGGTTTGGTTGGAACTTAATTCAATATTATGAGTACAACTATTTAATTATGTTATCCTGGTATCGCGAAATCGCTCTCTCGTTTCATATAAACGCATCTGCTGCCATTTTATGATCACTGTTTTGTACACTGTAATGGATTCTAAGATAACAAAACATGTTTGTGTCAAATTAATATATTTTATTGCCAAAATTATTTAAGCGGTAAAATGTTGTGCAATAAGTGGTACAACTGCACCCTATCCCTTAAGGCGAGACACTGCAGGTGAATATTGATCACACTGATAAATACATTTTTTGCATTACAAGTTTTCTAAAATGTTGGGTTTAAATATGCAAATGAGACATTATTTAATTAAATATACGCTAATTTGCATACATTTCTAGTACAAAAATCTAAACACTAGATGAAGTCAGTTTCGAAATTCTTGTTTAATTTTTTTGACATATTAGAGTCAAATGTTTTTACAGAGGGGATTTTGGGTATCTCATATTGTCACTCCATAATTCAGAAAAAACTTAGAACAGACAGAAAACTATTTATTTTTATACCATTTTGGGGGAATAAAATATAAAATCAAGCAAATTATATATAAACAAATCCTTCAGAATATAGACAGGAATAAAAATGTCAAGTTTGGTGTGTGTCTGTGTTACTGAAGTGGAGATTTATGGCTCAGTGTAGGAGAAAAACTCATTTTGAGAAAACAGGCTTTAGAAATATGGATTGTAAGTGAAATCTATTGACACAAATAGATAAAGTGCTATAAAAGAAACACTTACCAGTGTCTTTGGGAGGTTTTCTTTCCATTAGTCAGAAGAAAACACTTTAAAGGCCCAAATTTCACAGGAGAATGAAAAACAGTGTTTTTGTCTCCCCTTAAATGTCCGTCTAACATTAGTTTGAACTTGCCGCTTGCTAGCAACTGCTTTCTTATTGGTAGCTTTGCATTCAAATATTTAAACTCAGATCAATGTTATGTCTAATTATTTACTTTTGTGGCAAGCAACAGTGTAATAAGCGGGATAATGTACATCCAGCAGGTTATTACACGGCTTCACGGAATTCTCCATTCTGATTGGCCAGTGACCACATTCCTTTTTCCCAGGTAACAACTAGTTAAAACAAGTAACACAGGCTTATTTGGGTAACTGCAGTCGCTATTGGTGTTTTTAGCATATATTTTTCTTAGTTGAGTTGGCTAATAAAATATTAAAACTTAAATCAATATTCAATAAGCTACGATTTTAAAACAGTTTAATATTAAATCAGTGAATTCTATCGTCATAACTATTCGTTTATTGAAATGCCGAATTTGCCAATAGGAATATTTCAGATATTTAATAGTTCAGATATTTCTATTCAAATCAATAGGCCCTATTTCGTGTCTAGTTTTGTGGCAAATAGCCATGTAATAAAGCAGGATTCATTGAATAATTCATTGATGAAAAAATAAACACTTGGTGTAGCCTACCTAATATTTACAAAAAAAGTATATATTTTGGCATAGATGTCACTTTTTTGAAAGCATCTGAAAATATAAGAATCAAAGAACGACATTGAATGTTAGGCATTACGAAATAATGATCTGTTAAACATGTTATGCAATGTTTGTTAAAGTTATTATAAAACTAAATGATAATATTAATAATCCTGAACTTTTAAAGATTTGTCCTTCTAGAATTTGCATTTACATTTTAATTTTACATTAAATTTACATTTACATTTTAATTTTTTTATTTATTTTACTTTTAATTGCGTTTTGGACTATATACATTTTGTATTTAGTATGTTTACTTCATTTCTAAATTAAATGTTTTTTTGTTTTTTTGTTTTTTGAGAAAAAGTTCCATCCTTGGCCACTGGGCGCCGCCTTTGTGTACTTTATTACTTAGCCTAGAATGAAATAGAACAACGTTATTACTCATATTATTATTTTGATATTGTTTATAAATGTCATACAACACAAATTAAACATTACATCCCATTCACGTCATCCTAAACCAATGCCGTGTTACAAGGCTGTTTATTTGTATCTACTTCTTAATAAAGCATTGTCACCTGAAAGTAGTTGAAATTAGGTCAATAAAGCGATGCGACGAAACCGCGATCGCTTGGTTAATTATAATGGCAGCGTTGTAGTTTTGACGCGTGGCGTCTCTCGCAGTTTACACCACAGCAACAAGCTCGAGCTGCACAACCGGTTAGACGCCTCCAAACCCGGAAGACACGCATGTGTAAGGGATGGGGAAGATCTCTTTTCATTTTACTTGATCAAACTTTACCGAAATTCACAAAACTTTGACTCCTGTCAGTCGCTTCGGGTCATACAACAGCTTTGATAAGGATGGCAGCGTCCGCGATCTTCATCCTGGACCTTAAGGGCAAGGTAAGAGCGTGTGCACCTGTCAGAGAAAGGTCGTACAGTTTAAACTCTCAGGATAGACTGTGACAATTCATTTGAACCCGATGTAGCTACAGATAATCGAGGTTAGAAGATCAGTTGCCGAAGTAAATGTATGTATTTACCCACTTGCAGGTTTCTAAAACAACTATGATGTAAATAGGGCACAAGACAGATACTCCCTACCCATCACACCCTTAAAGTTAACAGCACTGTCAATGAAGACAATTGCAATGTTAATGTGTCACATATTGCTTGCTTTTGATTTAAGTAATGGTGTAATAACAAAATATATAACAAAAAAAGTACTTATTTTGTGGACATGGTAAAAAAATGGTAACACTTTACAAAAAGGCGTCATTTGTATAACATTAATGTATAAACTAACATTTATTACAGTATTAATCAATCTTTGCCAATGTTAGTTAATAAAAATTAAGTTGTTCATTGTTTGCTCATGTTAGCTCGCAGTGCATTACCTAATGTTAACAAACACAACTTGTGATTGTTAATAATGCATTAGTAAATGCTAAAACTAACATTAAGTAAGATTAATAAATGCTGTAGAAGTATTGTTCATTCTTAGTTCATTATAACTAATGTGGTTAATTAATGTTAACTAATTAACCTTATTGTAAAGTGTTAGCAAAAAAATTAAGAATATTTTCTTAAAATACATTTTAAATATCCCTGTCTGAAGTCTGAAATGATAATTTTTTTAATGTTTTTGAATAAGTCAGTAAAATAGTAATATTGTGAAATACTGTTGCAATTTAAAAAGACTGTTTTCTGTTTTAATATATTTTAAATTGTAATTTATTCCTGTGGTGGCAAAGCTAATTTTTTGCAATGTCACATGATCCTGGTTAATATTTTTATGTGGACCCTGATTATTTTTTTCTTTAATAAATATATAGTTCATAAAGCATTAATTTGAAATCTTTTGTAAGAGTATAAATGTCTTTACAGCCACTTTTTAGTCAATAATAATGCTTCCTAGCGGAATTAACTGTATTAATTAATTAATTGATTTTTTTTTAATCTTACTTATCCCAAACTTTTGAATGCTAGTGTATCACAGTTTCCACAAAATATTAATCACAAAAAAATAAAAAATAAAAAAATAAATACAAATATTTCTTGAGTGCCAACTAATACTGTAATAAATTCTGAAGGATCGTGTGAGGTCCAGTGTAACGGCTATTGAAAATTCAGCTTTGCCATCACAGGAAAAATGTACATGTTAAAATATATTCAAATAGAAAGCAGTCAATCTAAATTGTAATAATATTTCGCAATATTACTGTTGTTTAATTTTTAATTAAATAAATGCAGCTTTGGTGAGCATATAAGACTTAAAAAAACATAAATTATATATCAAGTAATAATTATATATCAAGAGAATTGTATAAATAAAGAGTAGCTGTGAACACATTTGTGAGATGTTGAAAGTAGTAGTGGATGGATGGGAGTGTTTCCATGAAAACAGAGCCTCGGGGTCTCAGTGGAATGGATTACTCTCCAATATACCCCTGGATTTTGGCAGTGCTGATGAAAGCGGACTTGTCTGTGCCCTAGAGCAATCCAATATCTCCATCTGAAGGAATACTTCAGTACCAGCCACGTTAAAGCCAGACTTCACTGATCTTTAAGTTTCACACTACTATAACACCTTAAATGTATCTGTCAGTGAAAAAGCATTTGATTGTAACTTAGATTGATTAATAGAAGTATTAGTGTAGATATTGTTTCATAGATCATATTGATTGAGCTGTTAACATATTCTCAAGTTGATTTGAGTCTCATGCTGTAAGTGTCCTTTTGGCCCAAGAATTCATTACAAGCGTTTACAGCTTTTGAAGCCAAAAGGAATTCATTTTGCATGACGACTGATGCCAAAAAATAAAAGATTCTCTCTGTTTACTGGGAGAACCTTTGTGTTTGTACATGAGCTTTTGTCTGTTGTATTAATATAGCCATAAAAACACGTCTTTATATGGATTGCACTCAGGTTTGATGTTTTACGACATTCTTGTGCTTTCAACTTTGTTTTCATCTCTAAGGTGCTTATATGTCGAAACTACATGGGCAGTGTGGATATGAATGAGATTGACAGCTTCATGCCTATTATGATGAAGAGAGAGGAAGAAGCAGATTTGTCACCAGTGGTTATTCACGGCTCTACCCACTTCCTGTGGATAAAGCACAGCAACCTCTACCGTATCCTCTATCTGCTTATATTTAAGTATAGAAGTATATTTGTATTTATAACTTTTACAGTAACCGCTTTGCAAATGTGTACTGTATTTACTACTTAACAGATTTTACCCAGTGGTCGCAATAACAAAGAAAAATACCAATGCTGCTCTTGTATACTCCTTCCTGTACAAATTAGTGGAGGTAAGTGTGTTTTATATCTATCAACATGACAGCGCCTTCCATAAAACCTTACACGGCACAATCTTGTTGGCTGTGTAAACATCAACACCCTTAAAATGTGCTGTAGCACTTTTTCTTACTGAAATACTGTATATATAATGCTCTTGTATTGACCATTTGTTTGCAGGTGTTTACTGAATATTTCAAGTCACTGGAGGAAGAGAGTATTCGAGACAATTTTGTGACGGTGTATGAGCTAATGGATGAAGTCATGGACTTTGGATTCCCTCAGACCACTGACAGCAAGATCTTACTAGAGTAAGTTAAAAGTCTGACAGACTTACCATTGAACCTTCACTGCTTAGAAAACACTATTCATCCCTCACTAACAGCGCAATGAGGGGTCACCATTCACTATTCAGACTTAGTGCTATTCATAAGTCACTGTAAATGCTTTGTGTAGAGGGCACAGCTTGACAAAATGCAGTTGTTTGTGTTTTATAATACACACAAGGGATGATTAGACCAGAGAAATGCAATATATTGTCGTATTTAAGTATAAAAAGACATTTTTAAGTCAAATTTGTTGGAAATTCACACAAATTCATTTGAAGATTGAATATTTTTGGCTGACATATCTCTTTCAGCAGACAATAGCACTTTTTTGGTAATTTACCTATAAAAGGTTTGCACTTACATCACGATTTGGTCAGTTACTCGGATGCACGGGCATAAAGGCGATACTCAGATGTAAACAACAGCATGAATTGCATAATTAATGTACCACTGAATACGTTGTTCTGCTAATTTATGCTGTCTCATCCACAGAAAAACCATGTGGAAACTGCTAAATCATATAGAGAAGGATTTAGTAAGCAGGAAACTGCGCAATATTTTGACAAACTTAAGTTAAAGATATGTACAAGCAGTATTAATTAGGATATTAGCTTAATATTTTACCTACCTGACTGAAAATGATAAGAACAAACACAAATGTTGTCAAAATTCTTGCCCTGGAAATCCTGGTTCAGTTTGACCAACCATAAACGCCTGAGGTTCCTTAGACAGTTTTTTGCTCTCTTCTTGTTGATTTGTGTAACTTTTGGTAGTCTGGAGTACTCTAAATGTTTTCCCCGGTCGGACCGATTAGTACAGCTCAAAACATGACAATAATTGATCATTTTCAGCTGCAATAATTGGCAAAATATGAGGGTTTTGTTCGGTTCAGTGGCATTGTTTACGTTTAGTGCCACCAAATTAAAAAACGTGAAATGCTAACTCATTTAGCTAATTAAAAATGTTAATGTTTTACTCTTAAAGAAATGGAAAGTACTTTTTTTTTACAAAGCAAGAACATAAACCAAGAACATTCTAACATAACATAAATAAAAAACATTGTAAAAGCATAAGTAAGTCAGTTCATAAACATCTTTTTAGGATTATAAGTGCTTCTCAGTTTGCTTGCAACCACTTAGCGGATAGCTAATTATTGCTAGCTCTCACTGACAGCAACACAATACCCTGTCAGCCGGGGAAACTTGAGGTTAGAGCACACACACATACACATACACATTTACACTTCTCAGACCTTGTTCTAAAAACAACAATAGATTCTTGTAGAATCTATTTGGAATAAATTAGGAAACCTATTTATTGAATATATAGTGGTTTGTTTTGGTGTAGCTACTCAGATGCTAATGTTCATCAGGGATGATTGAAGACTTACTCTATTATTTGTGTAATGTTAGTGTTTACATTAGTTTCTACTGGAAGTTGTTTTTCTTGTATGATAGATAAGGCTTTGCAGTAAGGTAACTGTGGTATGGAAATACAAAAAAAGAAAAACAAGGTCAGGTGTTTGTGAGCCTGTCTGTCCCAGAGGGCAGCCATGTTCTTCCCATGAGTTTGAATAAGCACCAGAGGTCTGTTTACATACTCACTGAACTTACTTGCTTCACTGACTAGTGACAAATAATGATGCCCATCATATTGGTAAAGACATGCACTGGTGGGCTGATGTATATAGTGCTAATGTTGTTTTCTTGATCATTTTATTTAACCATGTCATTTCCTCTCTAGGTACATCACCCAACAGGGGCATAAGCTGGAGGTGGGAGCGCCACGGCCCCCTGCTACAGTAACTAATGCTGTGTCTTGGAGGTCGGAAGGAATCAAATACAGGAAAAATGAAGTCTTCATGGATGTCATTGAGTCTGTCAACCTATTGGTGAGCTGATTTAAAGGATTAGTTACTATTCGATAATTTACTCACCCCCATGTCATCCAAGATACTCATGTCTTTCTTTCTTCAGTTGCAAAGAAATTAAGTTTTTTGAGAAAAACATTTTTTCTCCATATAGTGGACTTCAATGGTGTCCAAATTGCAGTTTTAGTGCAGCTTTAAAGGGCTCTACACGATCCCAGTTGAGAAATAAGATTTGATCTAGCAAAACAATTGCTCATTTTCTAATAAAATACATAACTTTTAAACCGTGAATGCTCGTCTTGCACAAACTCAACCTCATCCATTACGTAATTAGGCACACGTGACATAGACATAGACATGAAGTTTTTCACCCTACCCTACTTTTTTGAACCGAAAAAACACACAAAGAACTAACCGCTTGTGACTTTTCCAGTTTGATTGCGCAATGCGTCAAGACGTGCATTAAAAAGAAGTATATATATATATATATATATATATATATATATATATAATTTTTTTTTTCTAAGAAAATTACATACCTGGGATTGTATAAAGCAGTGTTTCTCAACTGGTGGGTCGCGACCCACCATATATATGTCATATATAACATTTTCAGTGGGTCACGGAGTGTGTGGTCAAAAAAACAACAAAAGTTTAATTTTTTACTTAACAGTAATAAAATATAGTTTATTTGTAAGTCTTGGTGATTTTCTTATGATTTATCTGTCACTGCTTGTGTACGTTAACAAATAAATAAAAATTAATTATAATTCCTAAAATTATATTATAGTTCCTAAAAATTTGGGTCGCGGCTTGATGACCATGTAAAAATGTGGGTCCCATGGCCTTTGAAGCTGCATTTAAACCACGGTTTGGACCTTCAAACCGACCATTAACAAAAGTGTTTAATTCAGGAATACATTCAAATGTAAAATCACAGTCATCATAGATGTGCCTCATATTAATTTTAATTATTGTATAGTGCATTTGTACAGTTAAATTACTTTTGACCCATTAGTTCTTGTCATATTTCAGCGCATTAAATTTATTTATACACTAACGTTTAAACATTTGGGGGTCAGTAAGTTTTTTTTTTTTTTTAATGAATATAATAAATCATTAATTACATTGTTTCACATGATTTCTATTAAAGATGTCTAGATTAACAATAAATACATTCAGAGCTTTTGAACATTTTACTCATTAAAGAGCCCTAAAAAGTTAGTTTCAACAAAAATATTAAGACCACATTTTTTTAAAGATTAATAATACTAATAGATTTAAAGAAAAAAGATTAATAAATAATAATAATGATTCTTGAGTACCAAATCAGGATAATAGAATGACTTCTGAAGGATCATGTGGCACTAAAGACTGGAGTACTGGCTATTAAAAATTTAGCTTGGCCATTACATAAATATAAATTAATAATTTGAAATACCTGTATACTACCAGTCAAAAATATTTAAATTTTATTGAATTTTAATGTTTTAAAAAAGTCTCTTCTGCTCACCAAGCCTGCATTTATTTGATGCAAAATACAGCAAAAACAGTACAATTCTGAAATATTTTTCATATTTACAATAACTGTTTTCTATTTTAATATATTTTAAAATAATTTAAAATAATTTATTCCTGTGTTCAAAGCTAAATTTCAGCATCATTACTTGAGTCTTCAGTGTCACAATGTCCTTCAGAAATCATTCTAATATGCTGATTTGCTGTTCAAGAAGCATTTTCATGATTCTCTGATGAATAAAAAGATCCTTTTGTTACATTATACACTATACCATTCTAAAGCTTGGAGTCAGTAAATTAATCAAAAGTGATGATAAAGACTAAATGTTACAAAATGTTACTAAAGATTTCTAATCACAGGAATAAATTACATTTTAAAATATATTCAAATAGAAAACAGGTAATTTAAAGAATACAATTATTTCAAAAGTTTACTGTTTTTGCTATACTATTGATCAAATAAATGCAGGCTTGGTGAGCATAAGAGACTTCTTTAAAAAAACATTAAAATCCTACTGTTCAAAAACTTTGTGTATATGTAGTGTATATAAAAATTGAAAACAGTTTTAAATTGTATAATGTTTCTATTTTCGAATGAATGCTATTTCAAAATGTTACTGTTTTAACTGTATTTTTGATCAATAAAAAATAAGTTACAAATAAATTTCGATAAATAACAATATCATAACATGCATTACCTATTTGAAGAAGTAAAAGTAACTTATGTTATATTGTAATATAAAACAGAGCACATTATATTCCTTGTTGTGGAAAAAAACAGCTTTCCACATACTGGATCAGTTTTGCGTATTAAGTGCCAACATCAAACAGCCCACGCTATCGCTCCATCATCCTACTGTACCTCAGCCGACCTTCTTCATGTTCTCCAGGGTCAAGGATCAAGTCTCCAGACTTCCTTAGATTGAAAGAATGAGGAAGCAGCTGCCGTCTTTAAGTTCTTGTTGCCTTTCTTTTCTGCTTCTTAACTCTCAGCCCCCCGACTGGCCTGCTTTTGATGGATTCATTAGCGCTCCTCAGGGTCGGGGGGTCTAAACGCTGGCAGACAGTAGCGCTGAGCAGCACCACTCTTCTGATTAAGAGCTAAATCACGTCTCATTGCTTTCTAATTCTGCATTGCTATTCACCCGTGCAGCTTTCTCGCTCTGGCTTTTTCTGGCTCTTGTATCTGAGAGCCCTCAGAGGTATTGAATCGATGTGGACTTCTTGAGTTTTAGATCTACCTTTTGAGCCCAGCTTGTATGCTTTTAATATTTTATCATAATATAATATATTACATTCCCATATCCCTAGTTATCGCAGCATACTTCAACCCTCTCTTTCCAAGAGCATTATAGCACAAATCACACGGTTACTGCCCTGCCCGACAGAGCGTAATAAATTGTAGATGGCAGTAATGGTGATGAGATGGCAATATCGCACCTTGCCACTCTTTATCGTGCTTTGCATTTATCTTCTCTGTTTTTGTTCGTTATAGGTCAGTGCTACAGGCAGTGTTCTGTGTAGCGAGATTCTGGGCTGCATCAAACTCAAAGTCGTCCTGTCAGGCATGCCTGAGTTAAGGCTCGGACTCAATGACAAAGTTCTCTTCGAGATCACAGGCCGTGAGTATACCTATCTATCTTTAAAACTGAAATGTGTTTTTTGATGTTAAAAGTTTCTCAGTTTTATGTACAGAGACAACTATGCAGCAAGGTAACCATTTGTAGGTTGATTTTTACATTCTGTGGCAACGTAACTGACACGTTCAAGGCCCAGAAAGGTAGTAAGGACATGTATAAAACAGTCCATGTGACATCAGTGCGCAACTTTTTGTGCGCAAAGAAAGCAAAAATGCAGACTTTATTCAGCAGTTTCTTTTCTTCATTGTCAGTCTTATTTTTGAAGTAATGCAGAAAGTGATTTCATTTCAAGGGCTGCTAGTCAAGCAGGCAGTAGATTATCTTAACTAGGGTGACCATATTTTCGTTTTCAAAAAAGAGGACATAGGACGGATGTGTGTGTTGGGGGGTTTGGGGTCCTAGTTTTATTATCAAAATATGTCATTTCCATACCAAAACTAGATATTTCACAGTCACTGTTATGCAGATTGATCACAAACACAGTTAAAAAGCTTCCTACAACAGTGGCCATCATTAACAAAACTAATATCTACCACAAGTAGAATGCAAAATGTTTCAGTACAAGCATTTCAGTCAAATGGAATTGATGCAATAATTCAAACTTTAACCTACGGGAGAAAATCAGCCCAATTCCGTGGAAAAAAATGCGGATTTGGCAACCCTCCATCCAACACAAGCTGCATCCAAAGCGATTTAAATAGTGTACTATATAGTATATACTATACTATATGTGACCCTGGACCACAAAACCAGTCATAAGGTTAAATTTGACAAAACTGAGATTTATACATAATATGAAAGCTCAATAAATAAGCTTTCTATTGATGTATGGTTTGTTAGGATAGGACAATATTTGGCTGAGATACATCTATTTGAAATCAGAAATCTGAGGATGCAAAAAAATCAAAAAGACTGAGAAAATCACATTTAAAGTTGTCCAAATTAGGTTCTTAACAATGCATATTACAAATCAAAAATTACATTTTGATATGTTTACAGTAGGAATTTTACAAAAAATCTTCATGGAACATGAACTTTACTTAATTTCTTAATGATTTTTGGCATAAAAAAAAAAAAAAAAAATTTGACCCATGCAATGTATTTTTGGCTATTGCTACAAATATACCCCAGCGACTTAAGACTGGTTTTGTGGTCCAGGGTCACATATACTAATCTTAGAATGTTTGCGAGAGCGGGATTAAGAAAACAGTCCCGAGAAAACGTACACGACGAATGGCGACTGTAGAAAGCAAAAGCCGAAGCCGAGATTTTGGGCGTTTTGGGAATCCCGGCCGGACGCAAAAGATGACATATATTCACCCTATCTTAAAGGAGTAGTTCACTTTCACAACAAAAATTTACAGATAATGTACTCACCCCCTTGTCATCCTAGATGTTCATGTCTTTCTTTCTACAGTCGTGAGGAAATTATGATTTTTGAGGAAAACATTTCAGGATTTCTCTCCATATAATGGAATTCTATGGTGCCTCAGAGTTTGAACTTCCAAAATGCAGTTTCAGATGGCTCTAAATGATCACAGCCGAGGAAAGAAGGGTCTTATCTAGCAAAATGATGGGCAATTTATATGCTTTTTAACCTCAAATGCTTGTCTTGTCTAGCTCTGTGTTACTCTGTTCAGAGATTAAAAAGTATATAAATTGTACATTTTTTTAGAAAATAACCCATCGTTTCGCTAGATAAGACACTTCTTCCTCAGCTGGGATCATTTAGAGCCCTTTGAAGCTGCATTTTGGAAGTTCAAACTCAGAGGCACCATAGAAGTTCATTATATGGAGGGAAATCCTGAAAAACATAATTTCCTTACGACTAAAGAAAAAAAGACATGAACATCTTTGATGACAAGGGGGTGAGTACATTATCTGTAAATTTTTGTTCTGAAAGTGAACTACTCCTTTAACCTTAATTTAAGCATCTCTCTCATTTGCACTTGTTAGGTGAGTTCCATTCATCTGAGTTTCTTGGTTAATCCTCACCCCAGGCCTAACCCAGCGGGTGTTACTTTCACAACAGGCTAGACCTCAGTTACGTATTCTGCATGTGCGGTATAAATGCAGCTTGAATTCTAGAACAGAGGTGCTTCTGATTTACTCTACTACAAAAACGGAATCAATCAAATTAATTTAACAATAAATATATATCAGTTAATCAGACGCATCTATTAACCAAGTATATGGTGCCTAGTTGTTGACCTCACTAACATTTCGTAGACATTACAAACTATACTTTCATTTTACTTGCAGGAAACTGTTTTATCAGATATGGTTTCAGGGAAGTGAAAAAGACCTGGTTGTTTCCTGTGCCACTTCCCACTATAAAGCTGAAGTGTGGTGCAAACTATTGTAAACACAGTTGTAGGTAGAAGGTGCCAATCGGTTATTGCTTCAGTTGCTGAAATGTCTCTTTTCAGTGCAGCAGTATAATGAGAATTAGACAAGTGAAACACTGCCCTCCACAGGCTCAAGATGGGAAATGCAAGTTTTTATTATGGTAAAGATCTAAATATCAGAGATTAAGATAATAGTATTTTTTCTAAAAATGTTGATTTGACACACATGCTCACGATACAAAGCGATCAGTTACATTTTTATTTATTTATTTATTTTAACCATTTGATGTATGAATTGTTACAACAAATGGAAGATTTTAATGTTATTTTATTATTTTTTATATACTCTTTTAATATCTAACAATATTTTGGATTAGCATTTGTTTTTATATTTTCAGTTTTAGTTTAAGTTTTACTAATTTTGTTCTTTGTTAATTTTTTTTAAAAGAAATATTTTTATTTAGCTTTATTTTAGTTTTAGTAATTGTAGTACTTTACCTTATTTTATTTAGCTCATAAGTCAACATTTGTTTATTATCTATCTGTCTGTCTATCCACAGTTGAGGTCAAACGTTTACATACACCTTGTAGAAGCTGCAAAATGATAATTAATTGACCAAAATAAGAGGGATTATACAAAATGCATGTTATTTTTTATGTAGTACTGACCTGAATAAGATATTTCACATAAAAGACACGTATTCCACAAAAGAAAATAATAGTTGAATTTACAAAAATGACCTCATTCAAAAGTTTACATACGCTTGATTCGTAATACCGCATTGCTACCTGAATGAACCACAGCTTTGTTTTTTTTTGTTTAGTGATAATTGTTCATGAGTCCCTTGTGTATCCTGAACAGTTAAACTGCCTGCTGCTGTTCTTCAGAAAAATCCATCAGGTCCCACAGCTTTTTAGTTTTTTTTAGCATTTCTGTTAATTTGAACCCTTTATAACAATAAACAGATTTTGAGATCCATCTATCACACTGTGGACAACTGAGGAACTCATATGCAATATTACAGAAGGTATTACAGATCAGTGTCGCCAAGTCCGCAGTTTTCCTGCGGAATTGGGCTGCCGCAGGTTGTTTTTTATGTCCGCAAGTTGAAGCTACCCCAATAATGTGATATTTAGCCCCTTGAATGCAAATTTTACCAAGTGAACCCTGGCAAAAAACGTGTGTTTTACCCCCCGGATCGAGATTTTTACCAGGGGACCCCCTCGAAACACAATTGGGCTACTTTTGAGCCAGTTTTGAGCAGCAATTGGGCAGATTTTGTTATGAAAACATGGCAACCCTGCTCTAGAGTGAAAAGAGCACTAAGAGCCGAGATGTGAAAACTTTTGAACAGAATGAAGATGTGTACATTTTTCTTGTTTTGCCTAAATATTATATTTTTATTATTTAGAATTGCCTGTCAGAATCTACAGAAGATACTTACATGTTTCTCAAAAGACAAAATAAGTAAAATTTACCCTGACCTTTAAATTCCAAAAGTTTTCACCCCTCGGCTCTATCTATCCAACCATTCACTAAACGGCTTGTCCTCTTTAGGACTCTCAAGGATGCTGAAGTATTTACATAATTATATAGAGTTGTTTCACGTCTAAATTACAGGTCAGACCTGCTATCTTTAGAGAGCTTTTACAGCCGAGTCAAAAGATATGTACCTTAAAGTGTACCTTTGCGTCTGAACACCAACCACTTTCCCTGAAGCCGCTGCCTGTGGGCCCTGGGGAACCAATCAGAGAGCTATAAGAGAGCATCCTAACCCCTTTCCGACCTTTAGTCCCTGCAGTTGATGTCATCAGTAGGTGCTGCAGCGGCTCCCAGCAGGTCTCATCTGCGGCAGAGGACACAGACACCCAGAGCTTCTGATCTGACCTCTGTGTTCCAGCTCAAACCTCTGAGAGCTCTTTCATGTTCCACCGTAAATGTCACTCCTGGATGGAGCGGAATACATTCATAAATATAAAGGGAGGCTCACGCACGCACACATTCCTGCTGCTGAAATCCCACAGCTCTGTGGTATTAGTGAGTTTTAGGGCTCAGAGGCCCTGAGTCATTAAGAAGCTCTTCTGTAGTCAATGCCTTTCCCTTTGCTGAGGTCAAACAAATAAACTACCTCCACACTTACCTGGGTGCACAGAACTGCTATTGTTTGCAATTTCCAGAAAACACATTGGGAGGCTCTGTGTGTGAATATGTGGTGTGTGTGTGTGTGTGTGTGTGTGTGTGTGTGTGTGTGTGTGTGTGTGTGTGTGTGTGTGTGTGCAGCCTTCAACTTGATTAACTAGCTTTACACAAATTATAATCATCAGTGACCACTTTTCTTATATTAGAATTCACCCCGCTCTCTCTCTCTCTCTGGGCTTCTGTTTGGCTTTCTCTCAGGAGAGAAGAGCAAGTCTGTGGAGCTGGAAGATGTGAAATTTCATCAGTGTGTGCGTCTCTCTCGCTTTGAGAATGACCGGACTATCTCTTTCATCCCACCTGATGGAGAATCTGAACTAATGTCTTACAGACTCAACACCACGGTCAGTGCTGCATCTATAAAACTCTTCCATCAGTGAGTTTAGACATGTTTTGACTGATGTCTTCATAATGCATAGTAATTTGAAACATCAAAGTTAATGTAATTAATTAATGTGTTGATTTATAACATAGCTATTTTTTAGACTGTTGTAGTGATATGGTTTCAGAGAGCTTTATTTAAATAAAAATATACAAGAATCAAAGAATGTGGATATGAGGAGAAAACAAGACCAGATCTTCAAAGCAAACAACATGCAAAGAATTTGAAATTAAAAGACAAAAACAAAAACATGAAACAAAGGTTGTTCAATAGGATACTCGCATTCTGTACTACGCTTATTATTTCTGTAGTATACCTGTATAAAATGTAC
Organism: Garra rufa; assembly: GCF_049309525.1. Taxonomy (NCBI): domain Eukaryota; kingdom Metazoa; phylum Chordata; class Actinopteri; order Cypriniformes; family Cyprinidae; genus Garra; species Garra rufa. The sequence goes on from NC_133372.1 coordinate 28,939,503, forward strand.
AGTCAAACCAAACTTATTCAGACACCTTCAACATTTCTCACATTATAACAGTTTATTTGCTGTAGTTTAGAAAATGGTAATAAAATATGACAAGAACTCAGAAATACACTGTGTCAGAACAAATCCATCTTGATAATGTCAGATAACTTTGATAGAAAGGTATGTAACAAAACATGGTCAGGTCAAAGGTTCTAATAAAACTGGTCCCAAATTTTTTATCAATTTTACAGGTATTTTACTGAAGAATAATATGTTACAGTTTACTTTATTTTGCTATTTTCACTTACACTTACATAAATGAACTATAAAACTAGTGAAAAAATATATCTGGTGTCTAAATTTTTGGTTTGACTGTATGTAGTAAAAAGCATTTCAATTTATTTTCCACTTCCAGTGTAAGGAAATGAATTGGAAGTAGGTTTGACAAATAAATTTGCTCATTGTTAAAATACATTTTTATATACAAAATTGCATTCAAATGATATTTTTTATGTGAAGATATATATGTCACTATGTATACACTACCTTTTAAAAGTTTGGGGTCATTATGATTTTTAATGTTTTAAAAGAAGTTTTTTTTAACCACGAAGGCTGCATTTATTTGATTTAAACACAGTTATACAGTTAATATTGTAAAATATTATTGCAATTTAAAATAATAGTTTTCTTTTTTAATATACTTTAAAATATAATTAATTTCTGTGATGCAAGCTGAATTTTCTTCAGTCACTACTTCAAAAATCATTCAAATATGCTGATTTATTATCGATGTTGAAAACAATTGCTGCCTAATAACAACAGCATTTATTTAAAATTGAAATCTTTTTTAACAATATACACTACCGTTCAAAAGTTTTGGGTCAGTATTTTTTTTTCTTTTTTTTTGATAGAAATTAATACTTTTATTTAGCGCGGATGTGTTAAATTGATAAAAGGTGATAGTAAAGATTTATATTGTTAGAAAAGATGCTGCACTTTTAAACTTTGTATTTATCAGAGAATCCTGAAAAAGTATCACAGATTCCAAAAAAATATTACAACATTACATTACAACAAAAATGTTTCCAACATTGATAATAAATCAGCATATTAGAGTAATTTCTGAAGGATCATATGACACTAAAGACTGGAGTAATGATGCTGAAAATTCAGCTTTGTGTTACAGAAATTTTAAATTATAATAATATTTCACAATATTACTGTTTTTTTTTTCTTTATTTTTGATCAAGTAAATGTAGCCTTGATGTACAGAAGCGATTCCTTTACTAAACAATAACATATATATTCTATATAATGCATTCAATAGTAATATTACTTTTTAAAATGATGTTATGCTGTTGGTAATGTTACTGTTTTTAATTCATTTATAAAGATTGTCAAAAAGGCAAGTCAGTGTCTCAATAAGTGGCATCAGACTTACTGCTCTATTCTTTTCTCTGTCACTGCTGTGTTCTGACAGGTGAAGCCTCTAATATGGATTGAGAGCGTAATAGAGAAGTTCTCTCACAGTCGAGTAGAGATCAAGGTTAAGGTAGAGCTGCACACATACACACAATCAACACACTCCACTGATTCTTGCTTTGCCTCTTTCAGCAGCTCACTCCCTGCTTTCAGTAATTAGCTTTCAGGCTTCTGTCCTGGGGAATGGCTCGAAGTTTACCTGAGCTGTGTCCAAAGACTTGTCAGATTCTGACATAAACATGCTTTGTCCGATTGCCCTTGCTCTACTGAAGCTTTAGTTTCTCAAAGTGTAGCTTTGGAAGTTTTACTGAGAGTGCGAAGTTGTGCTATAGTTCTTCCATCTGTTCTTCAGGCCCGCAGTCAGTTCAAGAGCCGCTCCACTGCCAACAATGTGTCCATCTTAGTTCCTGTTCCCAGTGACGCTGACTCCCCCAAATTTAAGACCACCACGGGCCAGGCTAAATGGGCTCCTGAGAAGAGCGCTGTAGAATGGAACATTAAGTCCTTCCCTGTGAGTAGCATACCTGGTTTGCTTATGTTTTGCAAGATGTTTGAGAGCTTTGGGTTTTGTTTTCATTTTATTAGTTTAATTTTTGTCATTTCATATATTGCTTGCAATTTTTGTTTATATAATTTATTTAATTTAATAAATAGTTTTTTATTAATTGTATGTCTTGTTTTTAAGTTTTTTTATTAGTTTTATTTTTTCAGTTTATATATTGCTTGTGATTTTCATTTTATTTTTTTATTTAATTAATTTTATTTTTCTTTTATGTCTATTTTTTTATTTTAAATTTTTACATTTTAAATTTATTTTTTTTAGTTTCCCAGTTGATATATTGCTTATATATAATAATTTATTTAATTTATTAAATTTTATTTATTTTATTTTTTTAATTTTTCAGTTTATCATATGTATAATAATTTTTTTTTATTTTGTTTGTTTTTGTTATTTTGTTTTTATTTTATTTTAGATTATATATTGCTCGTAAATTTTTTTGTATATATTTTATTTTATTATTTTTATTTTATGTCTTGTTTTACATTTTTTTATTTATTTTGATTTTATTTCATTTGTTTTATTTTTTCAGTTTATATATTGCTTGGGATTTTTTTGTTGTATACATTAATTTATTTTACTTTATTAATTTTATTGTTCTTTTAAGTCTTGTTTTAAATGTTTTATTTATTTTGTTTTTATTTTATTAGTTTTATTTTTTCTGCTTATATTTTGCTTGTGAATTTTTGTTGTATACATTTTATTTTTTATTTTATTCATTAAATTTTTTATGTCTTGTTTTTATGTTTTTAATCTAATTTATTTTTGTTTTATGTCTTTTTTCATTTTTTATTTATTTTGTTTTTATTTTATTTGGTTTAGTTTTTTCTGTTTATATATTGCTTTCCATTTTTGTATATATGATTTGTTTTATTTTATTAGTTTTGTTCTTTCCGTTTATATATTGCTTATGAATTTTTTGTTGTATACATTTGATTTTTTGTTTTATTAATTTTATTTTTCGTTTTAGATCTTGTTTTCCATTTTTTTATTGGTTTTTATAAGTTTTATTTTTTCAGTTTATATATTGCTTACATTTTTTTGCATATATAATTTACTTGATTTATTTCAGTTTATATATTGGCTGTGAATTTTTGTTGTATACATTTTATTTTAATTTATTAATTGTATTTTTTATGTCAGATTTTTATTTTGTTTTGTTTTATTTTTTTGTCATATTTTTATTTGGTTTTATTTTATTTTGTCCATTTTAGTTTATTTCTTTCTCTTTGCCTCTACAATTAAAGACAAAGCCTATAAAAAAAACTTTTTTATCTAGTCTTTAAAGGAAATCAAAAATAGCACAAGCCAAGATGTAGTGAACTTATAATTTTGTGTCTTATTATGTCTAGATAGTGGCAAAACCAGCTTTTTTGTTTTTTAATCTTAAGAATAAAGACATGGGGGACTTTTTTAGGCTTGAAAGGCCATAATTCGGTTCTGGAGTTTTATGCTGTTGCAAACCTTGTAGAGACAGGGAAGTTTCTATCACCCACTTAGGAATCTGACTCAGAAGACTCATTTAGAACTGAACCGTTAATTAGGACTTACGACTGAAGTGATGATTGTTGCAGTGTTAATTAGATAGTTAAATGTGTCAAAAACTAATTATGTGTCTTTACTTGTTGAAGGGCGGCAAAGAGTTCATGATGCGAGCTCATTTTGGACTGCCAAGCGTGGAAAGCGGCGAACTCGAGGGCAAGCGACCAATCACAGTGAAGTTTGAGATTCCTTATTTCACAGTCTCAGGCATTCAGGTGCAACAAAACACATATTTACTCTAAAATATTCTTTGATACTGCTTACAGTGCACTAGATTCGATTTTTTGTAATCCATTTTGTTTGTGTGGTAACAATCACAGGTGCGATACTTGAAGATTATCGAGAAGAGCGGATATCAGGCATTACCGTGGGTGCGCTATATTACTCAGAGTGGAGGTGAGACATTTTCAGAAATTCCCTTACGCTTACTCAAATATCATTCTGATAGGAGGTTTACCTTCACCATGCATTAAAAGTTCAGTAAACATGAGCCCTACTCTGTCTGCCACACACACACACACACACACACACACACACACACACACACACACACACACACACACACACACACACACACACACACACACACACACACACACACACACAGTTTGTAATAGTGTAGACTATATCAGTTTTCCATTTGCATCAGCGACACCAGAGAGAGAGTCACTCTAATCCTTCAGCCCTGTTCACTTATTCATAAGAAATGCAAAACAGACATCAAATCTTAAATCACAAAGGAATTCTTCAGATATATCCAAACACCCAAATGTCAATAACATATTCAAATGCCTTCAGTTAAACTTTAATGCAGTTGTTGACTTTACTTGAACATTTTTGACAGATTATCAACTGAGGACCAACTGAGAGAGCGAGAGAGAGAGAGAGAGAGAGAGAGGACAGCGCCTGTGTGTTCTGTCTCTCCTTTTTTTATCTGTGAGACAGCTATGGTTTTTTACACAGCAGTCGGACTGCAATTGCTTTTGTCACCTATCAGGTTTTACTAATTAAACAAAGTAAGACTGGAAAGTTACTGAAAACCCTTATGAAACAAATTGATTTTGGAATATAAACCAAAAGTTGGATTACAGAAACATCGTTGAATCTACTTTTATGGGCCATTCTATAGAATTGGTGCAAACTGCTGTCGCACAAACAAAAAAACACGTTTAAAAAGCATTTAAGTATTTAAATCTTAGATGTTTACTAAGATCCTTCTATTATCAATTGAAACCCACAGTAATATTTAAAATATCAGCAAGCTTAATAAATATAAAGTCATCATTTAAGGGGTACTTTTAATTGTGAGGTGGCTGTCCCATCATTTTGAGGTAAATAAGTTCAAACCCTGCTGAAAAAACAGCTTGGCTGGTTTTAGCTGGTCATAGCTGGTCAGTAGGCTGGTTTTAGAGGGGTGTTGGCCTTTTTCCCAGCCTGGACAGGCTGGTCTTTGCTGGTCAGGCTGGGAGACCACCAGCTGAAACCAGCCTGGACAGGTTGAGAGACCAGCTAAAACCAGGTACTTCCATCTTAAACCAGCTAAGACCAGCCACCCAGCCTAGGCTGGTTTTAGCTGTTTTTTTCAGCAGGGCAATTTTGAATATCCGTGTAACCTTAAAGAAAGTCACTACCAAACAATTTTTTTTTGTAATTCCATAATATTTAGTTTTTATATGTGTACGACTGTTCCTAACCATGTGCTGATTAGCATCTTTGAGCTAGGTTCAAAAGATCTAAAACTGAAACATGTCATCATTGTTTCGGTAGTAACAAAAGGGAACACATAATCACATAAACACAGGACAAATATTTAAAAACTTTCTGAAAATATAATATGAGAATTAACTGCACTATTACTAGAAATGTGTACAGTAACTTGGATATTATACAATTTAGAAAAAGACACATTTCAGAATGTTTCCAACTTTGTAGAATGGCCCTTATATGTTCTGTTTCAAGATATATTTTTACCTTCATGTCGTTCCAAACCTGTATGTATTTCTTTTTTTTTTAAACACAAAAGAATCCAATTATACAATAAATATCAGTAGAATTTAATGTTGTTATTGTTTTGGACCCCATTTGCTTTATGGGTTACAGGTTCAGGGTTATTAACGTAATTAAAAAAAATCTATTACTTTAATTAAAGTAAAACATTAACTCCTTAGTATTCCTGTCAAATTTAACAAATTTAATGAATGAATGTACAGTTGAAGTCAAAAGTTTACATAAACCTTGCAGAATCTGCAAAGACGTTAACATAATCCACAAGAGAAAATAATAGTTGCATTTATGAAAATGACCCCATTCAAAAGTTTATATACACTTTATCCTTAATACTGTGCTGTTACCTGAATGATCCACAGCTGTTTTTTTTATTTTTTTATTTTTTTGGTTTGGTGATAGTTGTCCCTTGTTTGTCCTGAACTATTTAACTGCCCAATCTTCTTCAGAAAAGTTCTTTATGTCTTACGGATTCTTTTTTTTTTTTTTTCAGCATTTTTGTGTATTTGAACCCTTTCCAACAATGACTGTATGATTTTGAGATCCATCTTTTCACACTGAGGACAACTGAGGGACTCATATGAAACTATTACAGAAAGTTTAAATGCTAACTGATGATCTAGAAGGAAAAACAATGCATCAAGAGCCGGGGGTGTAAACTTTTGAGCAGAATCAGGATGTTTACATTTGTCTTATTTTACCTAAATATCATTTAGTATTGCCCTTCAGAAGCTACAGAAGATACTTACATGTTAGACAAAATAAGTAAAATTTACCCTGATCTTCAAATTCAAAAAGTTTTCACCCTTAATGCATCATTTTTCCTCACATTAGTGACCTCAAGATCATGCAGTCATTGTTGGGTATTGTTGGTCAACTTATTCAATTTGTGGACATCTTTTATGTGAAATATCTTATTCAGGTCAGTACTAAATAAAAAATAACATGCATTTTGTACATGTAAAAACATTTTGCAGATTCTGCAAGGTCTATGTAAACCTTTGACTTCAACTGTATCAGTGTTGTTTTCGTCAACGATGACGAAATCATTTCGTTGACGCCACTTTTTTCATGACGATAACGAGACAATGACGAGATAAAAATGGCTCGTTGATGACTAAAACATGACGAGACGTGTGTGAGTTTTCGTTGACGAGACGAGAATAGACGAAAATGTTAGTGGGTGGTCCGTCAGACGTTTAAAATGCATGACATTTCCGCTTATTGTGCATGCCAATTAAAACTTAAAAAGTATCTGACGCTATGGCAAGCCGTTTTAGCATTAAACACTCTTTGCTATACTAGTATGGCAAGCCGTTTTAGCATTCCATCCTTGTTTGTCTTTTATATTCTAAAACATACCTTCATTATTGTAATTATTGGTGAAAATAGTCGATCCGGAAGCTCACATTGTGTTGAACTATAGATCTGCTATTTTCAGAACTTATAAGTGACACTACCTAACAGCAAAATACTTACTGACCTACATTAATTTGTTAAAAGACTACCTTTTTCCCTTTTTTTGACTAAAACTAGACTAAAACCTTTTTGACTTTTCGTCGACTAAAACTAGACTAAAACCTTTTTGACTTTTCGTCGACTAAAATTGGACTAAAACTATCACATATAGAAGTGACTAAAATTTGACTAAAACTAAGAAGCATTTTAGTCCAAAAGACTAAGACTAAGACTAAATCTAAGATGGTTGTCAAAAACAACACTGAACTGTATATCCACCCTCATAATGAGATTTAAACAATAATGTGATTAAACGTTACCTGATGTAAACACAATACTTTGATGAAATTGTGCAATAAGCACAAAACTGTAGCAACCATAATCGTCTCACAGTAAAACAGACACGTAAACATCTTACTCTGATTATTGGGAACAATCACATTATTGGTGCTATACTAAAATAACACTGTGCACATTTGGAACGACATGGGGGTGATTTTTTTTTTTGACATAATCTTTGTTTGTATTCAAATTATCCCTCTAACTTATGTCAGATTCTCACTTAAGCTGCTTATTTTCATTTCTGCTGTAGGTGGCGGGACTATCTCTCTGTGTGATATGATCTTATGTCTGTAGAGCTGTAAACATAACCACAGGCCCAATGAAATGAATACCTTGTGCTCAAAATCAATGATTAATAAGGCAGCGAACTGTTAGGACACCACTGTAACACTATATTTTCACCAGAGTGGCTCGTATCTTTTCTTTGACTTGGTTTGTTTGTGCTCATTTAAAATACCACGAATGCCTACACGCTTTTATAGGTGGAAATGCTTAATGACATTACCATGAACCAACTCAGCTGCATGTTGATGCTGTATTAATATTGATTGCATTTGTTTCTTTAATACACAGCAGTCAACACATCTGATCACACATTATTTTTTGTATGTCATTGAAAGTGTTCACTGGGAAAAGCCTCTTAGATTTTCTACTTTCAGCATGCATTGCACCACTTGTTTTATTTGTGCGACGTTTGTGTGTGTGTTTATGTGTGTGTGTGTGTATGTGTGGAATACTATCTGCCAGGTAGCAGAATATATTATTTGTCACGTCAAAATGGCTTCCTCCCTCATTTATTTACCAAAGGTCAATGGCGTGACAACATCTGATATTTATTTCACACTGAATATGAAATATGTATTTTTGATCTTTTTTTATTGACAACTTTTTCGCTCAATACTATAATAAAGGTCATTGTGAGAAAATAAATGGATTTTTGTTTTGGCAAGCATTTTTGTGATTATTTTCTGTGCTGTGTGGAAAGGTTTTTTTATTTACCTATGGATATTCTGGCTATTGAAATAAATTGTTGATTTATGCAGGGGTATGACTATGAGCAAATGGATAAAGTATTTTCTTTTTCAATCATCCATGAATATGGGTGTTGTACGCATTCTTTTTTTGCTCGTTTTCATTCTTATCAGTCTCAACACATGACAGGCCAATAGATGGGTGACAATGGGTCACAGAGTCAGCTATTGTTTACTTGGTGACTGAGCAGCTGTTGCACAATAGCCAGTTTGTTGTTGGTAAGAACAGGCATTGCTCAATACCACCCAGCCCATGATAACGGTCCCTCAGCCCATTACTGGCCTTTTCAGAACTTACTTCTTTCTTCACACAACAGGCTATGGATGAATGACTCAGTGAAACAGTGAAACTGAAACATTTTAACCAGCCAGTAGCTTACAGTTATTTCTAGATTTAAAAAAAATAATATGTCCTTATTTTGAAACGAGAAAGAAAATGCAATGAATCTTGCTTCATAATGACTTTTAACCAAATCCCTATGGAAAACCGATTCCGCCACTTAAAAAAATAGTTCTTGCAACTTTTTATCTCACAATTTAGACTTTTTTCATAGAATTGTGTGATATAAACTTGCAATTGCGAGTTATAAAGTCAGAATTGGGAAATATAAACGTACAATTCTGACTACTTTTCTCGTGAATGCGAATTTGTAACTCACAATTCTGACATTTTAGCAAATGTGAGTTTGTAACTTTCTTCAGGTTCTGAATTCTGACTTTTTTTTGTCCAAATAATGAGATATAAACTCAAAAGACTTTTTTCTTGCAACTCCAAGTTTGTATCTCACAATTCAGACTTTTTTCTTGCAATTCTGACTTTTTTTGTAGAATCTTCAGAAATAAACTTGCAATTGTGAGTTATAAAGTCCAGTTTGGGGGGAATTTCTCAGAATTGCAAGCTTATATCACACAATTCTAACTTTATTTCTCAGAACTTTCTCAGAAGTTCATGTCACACAATTGCGAGAAAAAAGGTTTTAAAGTCACAATTACCTTTTTTCCTGAATAAAAATAAAAAAGATTATTGTGACTTTTTATCTCACAATTCTGTGACAGAATTGCGTTGATATCTCAAACTCTCAACTGCGACTTATAAAGTCAGAATTGTTCTCGCAAATTCGAGTTTCTAACTCGCCATTCTGACTTTTTTCTTACAATTCTGACTTTTTGTCTCAAAATTGTGAGATATAAACTCACAATTCGGACTTTTTTCAGATTATTTTTTTAAATACACTTGCAATTGTGAGTTATAAAGTCCAATTTTGAGGGGGAAAAAAACTATGTTCTCAGAATTGCAAGTATGTATCTTACATTTCTGACTTTATAACTCGCAATTGCCAGTTTGTATCTCATAATTCTGAAAAAAGCCAGAATTGTAAGTTTGTATTACACAATTTTAACTCACAATTCTGACTTTTTTCTTGCAATTGCAAGTTTATATCTGGTAATTCACTCTCTTTTTTGTAGAATTTTCAAAAATATAAACTTGCAATTCTGACTTGATAACTCTCAATTGTGAGTTTATATCACAATTGTGACTTTATTTCTCAGAAATGCAGGAATGTATCTCACATTTCTGACTTTATTACTCGCAAATGTATTTTAAGATATGAACTTGCAATTCTGAGAACATATCAGTCTTTTTTCCCCTCAAAATTGGACTTTATAACTCACAATTGCAAGTTTATATCTCAAAATTCTGAAAAAAAGGCAGAATTGCAAGTTTGTATCACCTTTTTTACTGAATATAAATAAAAAAGGTTATTGTGACTTTTTATCTCACAATTCTGCGTTGATAAAAAACTCGCAATAGCGAGTTATAAAGTCAAAATTGCAAAATATAAACTCACAATTCTGACTTTTTTTCTGTCACAATTGCGAGTTAGTAACTCGTAATTCTGACTTTTTTCTCACAATTATGTCTTATTTCTCAAAATTGTGAGTTTGTAACTCAACAATTCTGGGTTTTCTTGCAATTCTGACTTTTTTTCTGTCACAATTGCGAGTTAGTAACTGGTAATTCTGACTTTTTTTCTCACAATTATGTCTTATTTCTCAAAATTGTGAGTTTGTAACTCAACAATTCTGGGTTTTCTTGCAATTCTGACTTTTTTTCCGAATTGTGAGATAAACTTACAGATATAAACTTGCAATTGTCCAATTAAATCCAATTTTGAGGGGGAAAAAAGACTGATATGTTCTCAGAATTGCAAGTTTATATCTCACAATTCTGAGAGAGTTTATATCACGCAATTCTGACTTTCAGAATTTTTCAGAATTGCGAGTATACATCTCAAATTTCTGACTTTATAACTCACCATTGACTTTTTATTTTAGAATCCTGACTTTTTGTTACAGAATTGTGAAATAAACTCACAACTGCGAGTTATGAAGTCAGAATTGCGAGTTATAAACTATAAATTCTGTTTTTTATTGCAAATGACTTTTTTCTCTGAATTGTGAAATATAAACACTTTTTTTTCTCACAATTGCAAGTTTATATCTCACAATTCTGACTTTATAACTCGCAATTGCGAATTTATATCACACAATTCTCACTTTATTTTTCTTAGAATTGAAAGTATATATCTCACAATTCTGACTTTATAACTTGCAATTGCGAGTTTATATCTCACAATTCTGCCAGAATTGCGAGTTTATATCACGCAGTTGTGAGAAAAGTCTGAATTGTGAGAAAAAAGTCACAATTACCGTTTTTATTTTTATTCAGTGGCAGAAACAGGTTTCCATAAAATTCAGTCTATGGTGGCCCCCAAAAATATTTGGACACCTAAGCCACAATGCGTGAATGTCAGTGCATATAAAACTAAATAACAATCCAAGTGGCATCTGCAATCAAATATGCTTGGCCTTTCCTCAAAAGTTCACTGAGCCATTTTTGCAATGAGTTTTATTCATCTTACTCCAGGATAATTTTAGTGGATGTTTGTGATGCACGTCAGGGTACGTCCACACTAATCAGAATATACTCCATCCATACTAACATTTTCAAGCCTTTTCTAGAAGTTGATCCACACTGGCATGTGTGTAAACACTAAAATCTGCTGCACATACTTAAAGTGTCTTTAAACACTCACTAAGATGATACAGAGAGACTAGACATAATAAAATTAAAATGCTGTTCTACACACGATCATACTCACTGTTGCGTCAACGTCACAACAGCCATTTCATGGTCTAAAACACACCTGTCATCTTGTTTTGCCACAGGACAGCAAATGCGAATAAATATTCTGTCATCTTTGCAGGAATAAAATATAAAGATGGTACAAAGTAACATCTTTAGTAACACTATGAAAGTGAATAGCAGGCACAACAGTGCTAGTGGAACCTTATAAAGAGGTCAGTTTTCATTGTACAAAAAGTGATGGACATAAGGCAAAATTTTAGAAAAATATGCATTTTAAGATTAATCTAGATTAATGTGGATGTAGCCCCTGTTCCCCTTAATGGGATAGTTCACGCAAAAATGAAAATTCAGTCATTAATTACTCACCCTAATGTTGCTCCAAACCCGTAAGACCTTTGTTCATCTTCAGGACACAAATTAAGATATTTTTGATGAAATTCAAGAGTGCAGAATACAAAAAGTATTCTTGTAGCTTCATAACATTGCGGTTGAACCAGTGATTTATGTAAGGGATAATCAACGGTTTGCCGTGCATTAAAGGATTTTAAATGCACGACGTGGAGGCTAATAACCGCCCGACGCGAAGCGGAGTCCCTAGTTAGAAGTAATGATGGAGCAGAGCCGTTGAAGTTTTTTAAAGGCTCTGAAATGGAGCGGTTGCAATACATGTTGTTATTACTATTATACAAATTAGAGTGTTTATGAATGGTTATGGCGATGCATGGTATATTTGCATATTGTATAAATGAAAGTAAAACCGGCGAGGTGAGGCTCTGTCTTGTTTTATTTAACCACAGGATAGTTAAATACAGGCTGTGTGTGGGAAAGAAAGTGTGCGAGATAAGACCACAATCTGTTCATCTGTTAACGTCTAAACATATACATTTTGACTATATTTATTAGATACATACGTTTATATGTATTTTATATGTATTTAAATTTGAAAATAAGATAAATTACAATATTTATTTATGTTATATCATAATCTGCGTGTCCCTGCCGTTGATTTGCTTTGATGACGTTCCAGGGCATTCCAAATGAGCGATTATGAAGTCCACTTCAACGGATATACCGTGCTAAGGGAGTAGGGAGCAGTGAACACTGCGTAGGGACCCTGTCGATCGGAACGCACCTTCAGTCTAGAGATAACCCATAATGCACTGTGAGAGTCGTGCGTCGATTAAATTCCCGCGTCTCACCAGAGGATGGCGCCCGCAACTGAATCATCTATCCGTTCATTTTACAACGCGCTCGTCCATGGCGTACTACAGCGTACAATTAGGGTTACCACTTTTAATACCCAAAAATAAGGGACGCATTCGCGGGGGGGGGGGGGGGGGGGGTGTTCATGTGAGTTGTGCATATAATATGGGACGTCCTGAATAAGAACTGATCATTGTTTTGTTTTTTCTACTGATTAGACTCTAAAGTCTAATAATGTCACATTTCTCAGAAAAGAACCGTCAAGTACACCAATAAATAAAACGGACATTAAAGCAGAAATGCAAATAAATAAGTAAGTAAAAATTCACGAGCACTTTGTAGTATTATCTCTCAGTCCTGAGCGTCTAAATGAAAAGCGCTCTGCAAGCGCGTTCTCTCTGTGTTGTTTCTGAAACTACCATCACTGTAATATGCGCGCACACTTAAAATCAATCGCGGCTGGCTTGACCGTGTTTTTCTGAACCGCGGCTGGCTTTACCGCAGTGATTATTTGCATGAGACGCTGCTTTAAAAATATTATAAAAAATACGGGACAAAACCCGTCCCGTATTGATTCAAAACGGGACGCGCAATTTCATTCTCAAATACGGGACGATTCCGTATTTTAAGGGACGGGTGGCAACCCTACAATACAGGTACAAGTTCGTTGTAAATTGATTATTAAATTGTTTAACTAGGATTCATACCTAATTTCCGTGACAGAGTTCAAGATAAATCCCTTAATCTTACTACTGGAACTGCCCCTTTCAAATGATTATTACCAAAGTCCTTTTAAGACAAGTCATGTCACTCGGCGGCCATCTTTGAAACGCCTCTCGGGCATCAAAGTGCAGGTCCTATCTCTTTGAATGGGGAAACATCAAATTCTCCAAAACTGTTCGCCAAATTTACGATTAAATTTCATATTTGAAATCTCCAAAGAAATCCAACAAGAACTGCCTCATAAATATAGTTCCTTGTGCTTGAATAGCGTTAAAAAAACGCTTATTTTTCCGGCTAGATGAGCCAGTGCACATGCGCAGTACTGAACGCATGTCGCAACCGGGACTTCTAACGGCAGATGCAGTGACGCGGTGACTTTACTAATCAACGATTGGCTCTTTCACTTCGCGGCCATGATGACCATTTCATTGTTCCCCATTCAAAACTACATGAGTGACATGTAGGGTTACCACTTTTAATACCCAAAAATAAGGGACGCATTCGGGAGGGGGAGGGGGAGGGGGGGTTGGATGGGGGCTGGGGGGGGGGGGGTCATCTCAAAAATGCTGCAGTAAAAAGGTATGAGTTGTGCATATAATATGGGACGTCCTGAATAAGAACTGATCATTGTTTTTTTTTCTACTTTTTAGAAATGGGGTCTATATACCCCGTTAAAATGTAATCATGTCCCATATCTCAAAAATGCTGCCGTAAAAAGGTTTCATATGAGTTGTGCATATAATATGGGACGTCCTGAATAAGAACTGATCACTGTTTTTTTTTTCTACTTTTTAGAAATGGGGTCTATATACCCCGTTAAAATGTAATAATGTCGCATATCTCAAAAATGTTGCAGTAAAAAGGTTTCATATGAGTTTTGCATATAATATGGGCCGTCCTGAATAAGAACTGATCATTGTTTTTTTCTACTTATTAGACTCTAAAGTCTAATAATGTCCCATTTCTCAGAAAAGAATCGTCAAGTACACCAATAAATAAAACGGATATTAAAGCAGAAATGCAAATAAATAAGTAAGTAAAAATTCACGAGCATTTTGTAGTATTATCTCTCAGTCCTGGGCGTCTAAATGAAAAGCGCTCTGCAAGCGCGTTCTCTCTGTGTTGTTTCTGAAACTACCGTAATCACTGTAATATGCACGCACACTTAAAATCAATCGCGGCTGGCTTGACCGTGTTTTTCTGAACCGCGGTTTGCTTTACCGCAGTGATTATTTGCATGAGACGCTGCTTTAAAAAAAATATATAAAAAATACGGGACAAAACCCGTCCCGTATTGATTCAAAACGGGACGCGCAATTTCATTCTCAAATACGGGACGATTCCGTATTTTAAGGGACGGGTGGCAACCCTAGCATGTCTTTGGTATTCTATAGTCTTTGTTATTACACAGCAAGCAAAAGCGGCAGTCCTTCCGAATTCACAAACTCGTTTTCATTCACTCCTTCAAGTGAACTGTGAATAGTGAATAGGGTATAGGGGGCGATTTCGGATACAGGCATAGTCAACGAAGGTGGGTGTTTAAAACCTTATAAACCTATTTTTGCCAAATATTTTGTGTGAAAAGTGTGATTGAGATGTTTTTAAATCCCACTTGGTTTGATATTCGGCTATAAAATGCACTGACATTCACATATATATGAAGTGTGTCCACCATTTTATGTTGCTGCCTGCTTTTCCCAAGTAATTTCTCCAAACTTGTCAAGGCAGAGCCTGAATGTTTGTTTATTATGCGTACAAACTGAAATAGATTTCCACTAAATGGCTACAACCTGCCATCTGTTTATCTCCATCTGTTTGTGAATGTTTTTCATAAGCTCTCCAGAGCAAAATACCCGTGCATATACCAGATCAGCTTCACTATGTTTCTATAAGAAAAATAGCTTCTTTTCATTAGAAACATTTACAAAAAACACACAAACACCAATAAAATCAAAACATTTTTCATCCTGCAGATTGACATTCTGATCTTTATTTGTAGTGTAAATTCACACACACGTGAATTCAAATCTTGGTATGCTCACCATTTTCCACATAAATAAAGCAGTCAAGGACATGCACATATTGTAGCTGTCCAATAGCGCTGGAGATAAAGCAGTATGTTTTACCTAAGATCAAACTTTAAATTACTTTTGTGCTTTTTCAGTACTTTTAACTGTACTTTATTGGAGAGACACATGTAAAGATAAATGTTTGTGCTTAAATTCTCAAATGTTTAATACCTGGATTCTTGAGCCAAAGTAAGAATCAAAATGCAATTGTAAATGTCACATGTGATTTGTGCCTAGTTTAATGGGTGCAAAGTATCATTCAGAGTGTTGTTTTTTCATCTCAGTTCCTGTTCGTCATATTTATTACGCAGTCACAGTTATATCAGATGAGCCAGACTCGAAGCAGTCTCTCTCCTTGCCTGCATCTGGCCTGAAATGCTGAAGATCCCCACAGTCCTCTCCCACCGTCTCTGTCCCGGTCCCGACCTCTCTACGAGGAAAACCACTGCTGTGTAAATCCCGACCGCTAACACTGTAAAACTCCCACCCACCAGCATCACCATCCCAGATATGTACATATCATTCAGTGCCTTCCCAGGTTTGGGCATGTGGTAGGACAGGGCCACATCCAGCAGGACAGCTCCACAAATGAGCAAAGAGATCCCTGTGATCAACATGATGAGGACGTCAGATAAACCTCCACTTTTTAGCATGTTGATCCGGCGCCTGCTACGCACGCAGTTCATGTCCTGGACAGCAGAACTCAGCAGCTGCTTGAGGAGGACGGCCAGAGCTAGAAGGCAAAGAGCAGTTCCTGCACCCAGTCGCCACTCGCTGGAAAGGCTGGTGGTGGTGGAAAGGAGGCCTACACCGCCCAGGCCACAGCCTAAGATCAACACCACTGAAGCACAGTAGCATAGTAAGGATTTGCGGGGCTCGCTGAACCACCAGAGCTCCACCTGCTCCTCTAGGAGGTTCTGCTGGATGCGAGCTGGGTCGGGATGAAGGTTGCCCCGAGGAGGGGAATAGTCCTCCAGCTCTGACATGATGTTCGCTGCTAATGGTGCTCAAGACGGGTCCCAGCTGTGAGAGGACACCTGGTTAGAGTTCCTGGAGAAAACAAGTGGGAAATTAAGATGATGCCATGTGTGCAGTTGACAAAATATACATTGTAAAAAATCTTGTTCAATTAATGATTTAAAAAAAGGGCATTTTTTACTGGCAGATGAGCCAGTATATTTCATAGTTCATAACTGAATATTCAACATTTTTTACATTGAAACTGTATTGTAATTGTTAGAATAGTCACGGATCAGCAATCTCCACATGATCGTGCAGACCAAACCGTAAGTCGTAGAGACTTGAAACTTGGAGGGATGATAGTACTCACACCACCTACGTCACCAAGGCTCACCCCAATTGGCCTGATGGGGGCGCTACAACGATTAAAAGACAGAAATTGCTCATAACTCCTAAACCGTCAGTCGCAGGCTCAAGTGTCTTTTGTTGCAATCCTTGGCTCACGCTGGATTCGAAACGTTTGGGTATTTTGGATTTTTTTGCAAAACCTACTTTTGTCAGTTAGCCCTAGGTTAATAGAAAAGGTTAATAGAGGCCGATTGGAACAAAACTTGGTGGGCCTGTTTGACTCACGGCCCCAAAGGTCTGTGAGAAATTTGAAAGTAATCGGCCACTGGTTGGGCGATATCTTGTTTTTCAAGCGTGTAAACGATTGTGCATTGCGTGGTTTTTCGCACATACACAGGATATTCGTATCATATATTCGACAGAACTCCTCATTCCGGACAACTTTGCCTCTAGAACTACTGTTGTCAATCAAATCGTTTTTTAAATGATGTAAATTTGTGTACATAACTGATTATGAAAGTAAGAAAAAAAATAATTGTAATTATATTACAAATTTTAAATATGGCAGAAAAAAATTATAAAATTGAAATTATGAAAATTTGAAACTATATTGTAGTTTTAAACTATAAATTGTATGGTGATTCATTGTATGTCATTCACAAGTTTGGGATCAAGATTTTTTAAATTTAAAGTCTTTCATGCTCATCAAAGTTGCATTTATTTGATCAAAAATACAGAAAAAAAACGTAATATTATGAAATATTATTGCAATTTTAAACAGTTTTCTATTTTAATATACTTTAAAGTATTTATTTCTGAGATGCAAACCTGAATTTTCATCAGCCATTACTGCAGTCTTCAGTGTCACACGATCCTTCAGAAATCATTTTAATATGATTATTTATTAGTTTTATTATCAATATTTTTTTATCTGTCATACTTTGATAAATAAAAAATGAAAAAGAACAGCATTTATTTAAAGTATAAAGTATTAATTTCTCTCAAAGAAAGAAAAAATTTACTGACCCCAAACTTTGAAAGTTAATGTATATTGTTACAAAATATATCTATTTTAAATAAATACTATTCTTATTAATGTTTTATTCATAAAAGAATCCTGAAAAAGTTTTGGTTTAAAAAAAAAAAGATTCTGAAGGATCATGTGACACTTAAGACTGGAGTATGCTGAAAATTAAGCTTTGCATTGAATAAATTCTATTTTAAAGTATATTAAAATAGAAAACCACTATTTTAACATAAAAAAATGTTACTGATTCCAAACCTTTTAATGGCAGTATATATTATATATACATTAACATACATATTTCTTACAAAAAACAAATTGAATTCAGTCCAACAACTATTTATTTTGTTATCTTTACTCTAGCATTATTACATTTATTTTCTATTTAAAATGATGAAGTTTGTACTGTTTCTGAATTACTGTTTCCACTAATTTGTGCCTCTAGAGTCTAGACCACAAAACAAGTCATAAGGGTACTTTTTTTTATTTATACATTAAAGTTGATAGTTGGATAGGACGATATTTGGTTGAGATACAGCTATTTGAAAATCTAAATATTGAGAAAATCGCCTTTAAAGTTGTCCAAATAAAGTTCTTAGCAATGCATATTACTAATCAAAAATTAAGTTTTGATACATTTAGGATAGGAAATTGACAAAATATGGAACATAATCTTTACTTAATATCTTACTTAATACTCTTACTTAAAATCGATAATTTACAAAATATATATATAAAATACAAATATACCCGTGCTACTTAAGACTGGTTTTGTGCGCCAGGATCATATTTGTTTTCTTTTTTCTATCAAAACAAATCATCTGTGACTCAACTAGACTGACTAAATCATTATCAAGGATGCGTTTTATAAGTTCCATCTAAAACTAGCTCAATTTGTCTTGAAAAATTGAGGGGCCAAATGCCATCAATGTCACTGAGCAAAACAAGGAAATGCATCACTCTCCCCATTCCCCAAAATATGCAAAGTTTAAGAAAATGTTGCAAATATTATGTAAATTATTCAGTGGAGTTTTAAAACAGCATCTTGGAGTCAGACCAAGCTGCTTAATGGCTAAAACACTGCTTTAATTATAAAGCTGTTCTTAAAATCAATTTATGATGTGGTCAAACAATGAACACAAGGTTTAATTGAAACACTTGTGTTTCGTCTAAAGCCTGTTAATGTGGCTGGGGACGATTATGTGGATGCGTGAAGAGAGAGAATAAAGATTTTAAGTAGTGTGAGAAGACAATTTCCCTTCTGCTCAGGGGCTCAGGCATTAATTCCTTTACAAATGGCCTGTCTCTGTGGTCCCGGTGACCCTCAAGGTTGCAGGACAGACAGCTTGTCTTTACAATCCCGTAAGTGGCTTTGCCTTCACAGTCAGCAATGCTGCAGCAAGCTGCATCTGCTTCTAAACTACATTGCATACATTATAATCACAGACCAAGGCAAACTGTTTTGCTCTTTATCCAGGACCAGTGACATTATTTGTTCAAAGCCAGTCACTCGCACACGTGTGGCCCTAGGGGTTGTGTACATGTACGTTTGTGAAGCTTTGATAATTAAGTCCCTGTAGACCTGAGTCTCATATCACTAACATACTGCTATCCTGTGACTGAGGTGAGGCATGAAGAGAGAAAAGTAAAAACAAGAAAGCCCATGAAACCAAAAACACCGAAGTCAAAGCTAAGATTACAAGTGTTGCAAATGGGTAGTTCACAAAATGAATATTCTGTCATTATTTACTCACCTTCATGTTATTCCAAACCCATATTTGAACATTTTAAAGAATAATAAGAATAAGAATAATAGAGCAGGAGGGAACAGCTTGGGACCAGCTAAGGACTATTTTAAACCAGCTAAAACCAGCATCCCAGCATCAAAACCTACCTAAACAGCATAATGCTAATGGGGTATCTACCTATACAGTAGTCAACATTCGAAGTGGATCAAAAAAGTTAATCAAAGTTGTCCTAAGATAAGAACGGGTATTCTTTTTGGTTTTAGGACAAATTTGATGAAAGGTTTTGATCCACTTCGAATGTTCACTACTGTATATATCTATGACTGTGAACACCATTGTAATTCGCTTTCTAACTTTTCAAACTTTATTAATGATAATTTTAGGTTCAAGTGTGTGTAAGGGATTGGAAGCAAGCAAAGTAAGACTGTTTCTAAAGCATGCAGTGCTCTAAAACATCTGCTGTTAAAAACTAAGCTCAAATCGATTCGAAAGAGTTCTGTGATACATTCGGGAAATCCACGATGCAGAAACATTTCTCAATTCGCGATGCATCGATTTATTTTTCCAGCCCTAGTGAGTACCAACTTGCTTTCGGTCTGTTACAAGTTATTATATCTTAATATGAACCACTTTATGATGCTTTTATGGCATTTCTGAAGCTGAAAGTTGCATTATGACTGTCCATTTTGTGTTTCAGACAAGAACGAACAGGATAGAAACAACATAAGGGTGAGTAAATGCTGATAGAATGTTCATTTGGGGTGAACTATCTATCCCTATAAAAATTAATAATAAGGACAAAAAATAACAAACACAGCACTCATTTTCATAATTTTTTTGTACAATTTCCGCACCACCTACATTTCCCAGTTATGTTATAGAGGGTTTGCACTTACGAGACAGTTTGGTTAGTTAAACGGATGCGTGGCCATATTGGCGATACTCGGATGTAAACAACAACATGGATTTTATGGTTAATGTACTAGTGAATATGTTGTTCTGCTAACTTATGCTGTCTAAACCATGGGAAAAATGTGTGGAAGCTGCTAAATCATATAGAATAGGACTTAGTAAGCAGGAAAGGGCGCAATATTTTGACAAACTAAAGTTAATAGATGGTAAAGATACATATGAGCAGTATTAATTAAGATATTAGCCTAATATTTCACCTACCTGACCTGAAATGATAAGAACTGGAAATCCTAGTTCAATTTGGCCAACCACAAATACAGTTTTTGCACTCTTCTCTTTGATTTATTATAACTTTTGGCAGTCTATAGTACTCCAAATGTTTTTCCCAGTGTGACCAATTAGTACAGCCCAAAACATGACAATAATTGACCATTTTCAGCAGCAATAATCAACAAAATATGCGAGTTGCGTTCAGTTCGTTGGCATTGTTTACATTCAGTGCCGCCAATATGGCCGAATGATGACGCATTGTGAAAAAACTCTATAGAGATGCTGAAGTTCAACCTATCCTATCCCATCTGCTTAATCTAATCAGCCTTTTGAATCTCAGCACTTTTGTGAAAATATAATGAATGTGATCTTAGATGTCTGCTTTATGTGTACTCACCCTAAAGAGATGTCTGTGATGAGAGTGTTTCTCCATGTGGCAGGTGAGTAGTTTATTATTCACTGGTATGTTTACTTTTAGTTATTTCCAGACAGCAAGGATATTATTCTATATCACCTCAGGGTTGGGACTTCTTGAGCTTATTATTTGTGTCCTTCACCTTAGCTTATACTTAAAAGCCATTTCTAAAAATATACTGACTTTCGGTTTTGATTCGCAACGCTTTAGTTTTGTGATGTCACTGCAGTCCAAACTCCGAAGTGTATTTATAAGAACACACCCAGGCTGAGCAGATGTAAGTCTTAGTTTTAAAGCATTTCTAATTATTAGTAGTCAGATTCCTTTAGGCTGACATAGGGAAAACCTTCTAAATGCCTGATGTGTCAGTGTAGCAGCCTTGGGGCTGGACAGGCATCCAACTTAGCCCTCAATTTAAAAAACAGTCCACAGTCAGTTTGCCTGCAAGGTCTCTCTGAGGTTATTTCATAGGCAAAATGTCCCTGGCTGTCAGTGTGTGAGTGATCCACAAACCAGGACAGAGGTGTTCAGGATTAGAAGCATTCTGACTGTGTACCTCCTCCTCTTTCTTGGATCATGTTGCTGTTTGCTATTGAAGTTTGGTGGTTTTCTTGAAGATTTAGAGCAAGCGGCATCTTTCCCGACAGGTGTGAATGCTGAGCATTGTGGCAGGCCAAGCGCGCCATTCATTCTCTAGTCAAGCGGTACGCTGTTGTATCTGTGACTGCAGGTCTCTGATGTATCTGAAAAAGCAGCATTCATAAAGCAGGCTCTTGTCTTGTCTCCGGTCACCATACAACAGCTGATGCCTTGTCTAGCATACTCTTCTCTGCCTGGTTGCTAGACAAAGACAATGGAGCAAGTCTCTGAGTCCTTCTCTTGGCCAGGAAGAGACAGGTCACTATCTGTGTGGCGACAAAGGAAGCAAAGAATTGACAGTTAGATGTGAAGGGGATGTGTAAAGGATATGCAGTACGTCTAATTCGTCAGGGTTTAATGAATTGCTTTTGCTTGTTAAGGGAGGAAACTGCTGTGAAGGGAGACCTGAACAGGGTTGGAGATTTCTTTTTCCATATGAAGGGTTCAGGTGAGAGAAACCTTTGCGGCAAGGTGGAAATGGATGGAACATGTCCAGAAAAAAGTCATGGAATATTCTTTTTTTTAATTTAAAGCTATTTTTTCCAAGTTATATGAATATATTCTGAAGCTTTGTTAAAAGGTCACTATATATTAGCTCCTATGAGGAACCATTTTAGGTGTTTAAAAATGCCATGATAAAAGAAGGGAACTGCCTTCTAAGATACATCAAATAGACCAAATTCTTAGTCAGCATTGCATGTATTCTTTACAGAGTAATCAACCCCATAATGCTCTTAAATGTATCCCATAGATTCAAGAAGGTGGAGGAAGTGAGTGAAATCCTATGTATACAAATTTATTGTGAAAAGATTAGTATGTCAAAATTCACAGTATTCTTCTACTATTACTAAGTTTTAACACATTCTTCACATATTGATGCTTGGTCAGGACCCTTTGGCATCACATTTTGACATCAATATGTAGACGTGAAAAGCATTAGGAATTTGATCATCATGATTAATTAATATATTGGTCGATTATATCATGCCATTATTGCATATGTTGGGGTGTGATTTTAATACTGTGTTTGTACCTGAATGATCAACAGCTGTGTTTTTTTTTGTTCAGTAATAGTTGTTCATAAGCTCTGTGTTTGTCCTGAACAGTTAAACTGCTTGCTGTTCTTCAGAAAGGTCCTTCAGGTCCCATAGATTATTTGGTTTTTCAGCATTTTTGTGTATTTGAACCCTTTCCAATAATGACTGTATGATTGTGAGATCCATCTTTTCACACTGAGGACAACTGAGGGACTCATATGCAACTATTACAGAAGGTTCAAACGCTCCTTGATGCTTTAGAAGGAAAAAGAAATTGCATTAAAAGGCGGTGGTGTAAACTTTTGAACGCAATGAGGATGTGCACATTTTTCTTATTTTGCCTAAATGTCATATTTTTTCATTTAGTACTGCCCTTTAGAAGCTACAGAAGATACTTACATGTTCCACACAAGACAAAATAAGTTAAATTTACTCTGATCTTCAAATTAAAAAAAGTTTTCACCCCCAGCACTTAATGCATTGTTTGAACCTTCTGTAATAGTTACATATGAGTCCCTCAGTTGTCCTAAAAAGTTGGATCTCAAAATCATACAGTTATTGTTGGAAACAATTCAAATACACAAAAATGCTGAAAAAAAACAAATAATCTGTGGGACCTGAAGCACTTGTTTGAAGAACAGCGGCCAGTTTAATTGTTCAGGACGAACAAGGGACTCTATCAACGGACAACTATCTGTAAAAAAAACAGCTGTGGATCATTCAGGTAACAACACAGTAGTAAGAATGTTTTTAATTCAATTATATTTAAACTTTTGAAAAGGATTATGTAAACGTCTTTCATGTGGAATGTCTTATTCAGGTCAGATTCTGCAAGGTGTATGTAAACTTTTGACTTCAACTGTATTTGTTTGAATACTGTACATTATGCTACATTTTGGAACAGATCACATTTTAGTGTTTTTCTAGCTCATATGTTAATACACATTCCCCTAAGATTAATACAGACAATGCTCATGGTATCACATACAGGCTTTAGTCTAAATTCCACTTGTTACTATTAAATAAGTTATGTTGTGCTATACCTGAAAAGGAAGAAATGTATCACAAGCTGTTTTATATAAGATTAGGATTCTGGTGGGCCAAGAGTGAGTTGTTATGGCCATGCTACTTGCTGCCCCTCTCTCCTTCCTGCTTAATCCACATTTTATCAGCCTGCACACATGGCTCAAGTTACTGTCAGGCATAACCTCAGGAACAAACCGCAAACAGCAGCTGGCCTGGACCCTGCCTTCTAAGCTGCATAAACCACTCTTGATTTTTCACCCTTAATCTCTTGTTACTTCAACAGAGACATGCTCACTGTTTCTGACTCAATTTCTGCATCTATCTTATCTGTCTCTTTTTTTTCTCCTATGTTGCACTGCCGTTCTGTTGGCTGGGGAGGGATAGCCTTTTTGAAAAGCACGGCTCCCTCTCCCAGTGCTCTTTCTTTTCATCATAAAAGTTAACATATGCCACGTACCTTATTCCATCATTTCACTTCAAGACTCAGTGGTGTCATTACATCCTCTCCTTCCATCAGCACACTTTCCTCTAAAGAACACTCTTTCATTCCAAACCCTAACTGCAGCTTACCGCTACATTCGTAGGAGGAAACAGAACACAAAATGACATTATAAAGACTGATTACTCAATCTTACTCTGCGCAAAATCTCAATGTTCTCTACGTATGATTAACTCGACAACAATAGACCAGGTACGGCTTTTATGGGTGTGCAAATAGTGCAGAAACATGACACGAGTCATATTTCTCTAGAAACCTTTGTGCATGTCAGTAAATGCTGGAATATACTGCACAATGTTTTCCACATTTTGCAGTCAAGATGCTAGTTGCTGAAAGTCAGAGCCAATCTCTAGCTGATCTCATAACTAATTGTAATCGATTTCATACATGATTACATCTACATATGTTTCGCTTTCTAGACATAAGAGGAACGGAATTGGACTTAGGATGCGGAATCCTTGGGTAAGAATCCCATAAAATACATGACTGAGAGATTGAAAAACATCTCAAAGTTATAGCACCACTCAACGGACATTTCAAGTCCATTCAAGTCCAACGGTGGTGACACGTACAAAACTAACGTCACATAAAACGTACTATATGTACGTTCATCTGTTCCAGAGGAAAAAACTAACACTCTTTTAGCACTCTTGTTACAAAACATACATATGTATTTCGCATTCTTGAGAAAAAGTTGCCGCAGGTAAGTTTTCGTCATGATTGGCCATCGATCAGGTTGGCCAATCTGCAGAGTTTTGGTATGAAGGCTGGAATACACTACTTTTAAAATGTAGAACACTAGGCATCATACACTTACCAGCTGAGGAGCACACACTACCAGACTTTTAAGTCACACAAAAAACTCACTCAGAAACGTGCCTCAGCTCAGGGCTCAGTGAGGCCCCAGATCGCCTCAAATTATTGAACATGTTTGATACGTTTCAACTGGATGGAATCAAAGTCTGAAGCTAAAAAATCATAGTCTGCACTCCTAAAAATAAAGGTTCCTAAATGGTGTTTTTGCAGTGATTCCATAGAGGAACCCAAAAGAACCTTTTTGTGAACAGTTTCTAAAAGAACCATTTTGAAGAACATTTTAAAAATCTAAATATCCTTGTTTTGACTATAAAGAATCTTTTCTGCATTTGAAAGGTCCCACGGATGTTCAAGGTTCTTCATAGAACTATTGATGCCAATAAAGAACCTTTATTTTTAAGAGTGTGTGCCCATCATACACCACTCAATTTTCTGTGAAACTGGCTAAAATCTAGGCATGGTCAGAAACTAGTGTCCAACCTAAGGTTGGAGTATATTGTGCAAATATTACATTTCATACATAGGTTGACAGATTTCACAAATCATGTAGCATATGATGGGCAGAGACTATTTTGCTTCAGACCTACAACATGATTCCAACCAGTTGGAGGATATTGAACACGTTTGATATTTTGAGCCGATATTAAGATCACATGTTTTTATTTATCACACATCTCCTAGCAACAAGGTGCATGTTTCTGCATCAGTTTGTTGTGTTCCAAAAAATGTGAAAGACTGGTATTGTGTGATCCTCAGTAGTTAAGAATGTGATCCCCAGTATCACGGGGTAATTATTGGGGCAAGTGCACAATGCCTAGTGTTCAAATGTAGTGTATTCCAGCCTTAAGGGTGCTATTTCATCTGGTAAGGTCTACCATGTTCTGTGTTCACTGCTATTCTGTGGTGGATTTTTCAGTTTTGGGCACAGCTGCAATATTAAGCACTAATTAAATCACCAATTAACAGACCCGTCCACCCAGCTCCACACTGCTGACAAAAGGAAAAAACGTTTACCTCTCTTCCTGCCTATCTCTCCCCCTTTCATTCTCAAAACACTGACAGCATCCAGAATATTCAGTTCTGGCCTGGAGGACAGCAGAAATGTGAACATAATCCATAATGCAATACACAAAAAAGGGCGACTATCCAGCTTAGCCACTGAGCTCCATTTTCTCTGACCTGACCTCCATCTGTGACATAGACACCTGCCCGGTTAAGACACCTGGACCAGCTCCTTCACTCTTAGGGTACGGTTTCATTCTCACTTGCTGTGTCTGTCTCAGAATATTCTGGAATATATAAACTCTTGGGATGTTTGGATGTTACTGAGTTCTGTCATGCACTTGGCGTTTTTAAGATCTGTGTATTTATAAGGGATCTCCAAGGAGGGCTTGAGGAAGGAACACCTAGAAGCATAAATTCGAGATTCTTTTCATTTCACGCAGATGCATTTGTCAAAACTCTCCATCATAACTCTAAATAAGATATTCTATATATAAAAAGTACCAGTGAAACCATTCTACAGTAATGATATCAGATAGTGTTACCATGGAACTGAAAGTCCATATTTACCTACAGTACCATTGTATTTACGTGGCACTCCAAGATACTTCAAAGAATACCTTGTTAATGTGATGGTACTTTTTATAGAACTATTTGACATTTACCTTTTTGTTTGTGCTGTCCTATTTTGTA
This sequence comes from Garra rufa, assembly GCF_049309525.1. Taxonomy (NCBI): domain Eukaryota; kingdom Metazoa; phylum Chordata; class Actinopteri; order Cypriniformes; family Cyprinidae; genus Garra; species Garra rufa. The sequence continues at coordinate 28,966,435 of NC_133372.1, forward strand.
ATGTCTTGGCTACATGATTGCTACAGTTATGTATTGCTGTGGGTGTGTTTATGTCCATACCCAACAATAAAACAATAAAATTTCATAAAACCTCTTAAATTAGATTTTATATCCATGATGTGATTTTGTCAACACCTCAAATGTAGCCGAAAGACCATATTAACAAAGGTTTAAGGGTAGAAAGAAGATAACCATGATTAATTACTATCTTTTCTCCACTAAACTATTACACTGTCACTGTAAAGCACTGTTCACACTCAGCATTGAAAGGGCACCCATGGCATTAAAATAATTTGCTTCCCTTTTATTTTTATGATACAGAACAAGATTAACTATACAGAAGGGAGGCATTGGCTTTCTTTCACTATAGGGTGTTATAGAACTGTTACAGTTCTGCAGCTCACTTTTAGTATTTTGCTTTTATTTGACTTAAATGAGTTACTCTTTAAACCACAGTATGTTTGACATGGACACCACAGTGTCCACAATAAGTGTTATCTGATAATTATATAACTTCCTTGTTCCAAATGTCTACATACTGGACAAATTTGTTTAAGTTTATATATGCATATGTTAAGAATACAAGCATTGGTCATTTGAGGGAAGATTTATTTTGGCCAGCTCAGAAATATAATCAGAAATGCTACCCTGAACCACAAAACCATAAGCAGCATGGGTATATTTGCAGCTATAGCCAAGTAAAGATCATATTCCATGAAGATATTTTGTAAACTTCATACTGTAAATATATCAAAACCTAATTTTTGATAAGTAATATGCATTGCTAAGAATTTGGACAACTTTAAAATTGATTTTCTTAATATTTTGATTTTTTTTTTTTTTTTTGCACCCTCAGATTCCAGAAATTCAAATAGTTATATCTCTGCCAAACAATTTCCTATCCTAACAAACCATACATCAATTGAAAGCTTATTTATTAATAATCATTTATCATTATTCATTATTTATTTATTCAACTTTCAGATGATGTGTAAATCTCAATTTCAAAAAACTGACCTAACTGGTTTTGTGGTCCAGGGTCACAATGGCAGCATGTAAAAACGATACTCCATATCTCTGACATCTACTATGTTTCATGTTTATATCTGAAATATCACTGTGCTTTTACCATAATAGAATGTTACTCTAATAAGATGTGACAAAAAAGAAGAAAAAGGCTTGTGTACTGGATGTTTTTTTTTTTTGCATAATTGCAAAACAGTACATTTGTGACTTGCTCCAAGAAATAAATGTTGTTCATTAGTATTACTATTATAAATAGTATAAATTAATAGCAAAAATACTGTGTTTCAGTATTGCATTAAGCAATTATTATAATGTTAAAAGGGTATTAAAATGCATTATTTATTATAAAAGATAGGGTAAGTAAATATTCATATTTTAACTGATAAAGCTGTTGACATACAGTAGATACAGGAAATATACTGCTTTTATGTTGTAACACTGGTGAAAACATATCTCATACAATATATGGGGATAATATATTTAGTGTGCAAAGTCCAAATGCCTATATAGAGTTAGATTGCAGCCCTTTTGTTTTAGGAGTGATGTAATTCTGCAAAACACAGCTTGCCTGTATTTAAGACAATTTCATGACATGACTTTGAAAACTATTTTCATTGGCAGAGAAAAAAAAAAAAACTAGCTACATTTTGAACAATATTGAACATCACATTTCAGTCCTACTGTAATACTAACTGTCCAGAACAACATATTAATAGAGTAGAACTCTTGTTTGTGTGATATTGCTTATTTTATAGCCTAATTGATTCCTTGCCATAGACCTTAATTTCACAATTTGAAAGGCAGCAATAAATATTGTATGTTTATAAAGCTCCCAGTTTTAAATACTTACCTTCCCTGATTTTACACATCAGTATATGATTTTCCAGAAGTGAAAGGCAAGGCACTTTCTAATACCTTCACAGAAGGAAGTCCTAAAACTCCAGTACAAAGTTTACACATCCTGCGGTGCTCGATGAAGGTGTGAATCCTCCTATCTTATAGCTACTCTTTCTACTCATATCAAATGTATTTCTATTAAACCTAAAAAAATAAAAAATAAAAAATAAATAAATAAGAAGACGTGCTATGAGAACGTTTCCGTTCTTACCTGTGATGCGCTGGCAGGCAGCACACCATCCCGAAGCACATCAGCCACAAAAACACACAGCCAGAAAAATACAGCCAATCCGTCTGAGAGGAGAAACGCGCTCAGCTAAAAGAGATATCAAGTTTAATGTAAGTCTCGCTCTGTAATCCCGACCATATCAGGTTGTCATTGCGAATGGCGTTGCAGGTGCACTGCTCGTTCAGTCCAGACTTTTGCCCTCCGCTCGGAGGTGTGGTCTCTCCTCTCATTGCTACTCTGATCGCGGAGCTTGTAGTTCAGCTGGGAGTGCGTGTTTGTGTGTGTGTGTGTGTGTGTGACCTCGCCGCTCCTCTCCAGCGGGACACCTGCAGCGATAAGAAGCTTCTAGTCCAAAGGTCTGACGTTAAACGACGCCAAATTAAAACATTAAACAATGTCTTGAATGTTCGTTCATTCTGCTTCGCGTTTCAAGCACTGCTTGATAACATGCTCCTACCTGGAAATCGTCGCGGAGTTACCTGCTCTGTTTGTTGTAAAACCGGAAACCCTGTAACGAGCATGACCAATGTTTATGAATAGATCACCCAGGCTACATTTTTATTCGATTTTAAAAATAATCGTGAATTTCCAGAAATAGTCGAATTTATCTCTAAACAAAATAGGCTTAATCAAAATGAAGTTTATTTTTAATTGACACTCTAAATAGAGATGACACGTTGTTTTTACAACGTGTCATCAATGGCGGCACTGAACGTAAACAATGCCATGAACCGAACGAAACTCACATATTTTGCTGATTATTGCTGCTGGAAATGGTCAATTGTTATGTTTTGGGCTGTATCGGTCGGACCGGGAAAAACATTTGGAGTAGGCTACTAGACTGCCAAAAGTTATAACAAATTAAGAAGAGTGCAAAAAACTGTCTGAGGAACAAAAGGCATTTATGGTTGGCCAAACTAACCAGGATTTCCAGGGCAAAAATTTTGATAACATTAGTGTTTGTTCTTATCATTTCCGGTCAGGCAGGTGAAATATTAGTCTAATATCTTAAATAATACTGCATGTACATATCTTTACCACCTTTTAACTTTAGTGTCAAAATATTGCACCCTTCCCTGCTGAAAAAACAGCTAAAACCAGCCTAGGCTGGTTGACTGGTCTTAGCTGGTTTGAGCTGGAAGTAATTGGTTTTAGCTGGTCTCCCAGCCTGGCCAGGCTGGTTTTAGCTGGTGGTCTCCCAGCCTGACAAGTGGCTAAAACCAGCTATAACCAGCTAAAACCAGGCTAGTTGACCAGCTAAAACACGTTTTCCGCACATTTTTTTCCCCCCATGGTTTATATTAGCAAAACATTTTCAGTAGTACATTAACCGTGCAATTATTGCTGTGTTTTACATTAAAGTATCTCAAATATGGCTGCGCATCTGGGTAACTGACCAAACTGTGACGTAAGTGCAAACCCTATACAGTATAATTAATAAGTATTATTCATTATAAATTGAAAAATGTATTTTAAAACTACTAAGCGTTTCCCATTTGATTTAAGTATTGATTCAAATATTCAATGAGGAAAACAGGGCGGAGTTTAATTTAATACACAGAGAATTAAATCCATCATAAATTAATGTTTGGATGGGACGGGACAGTAGGAGTTAAAAATAAGAGGGCTTGGTGATGCAGTAAAAAGGGAAAGTTGTTTCAGATGCAGAGCAAGTCATTACATTTTGATTAGGTTTTTTTAAAATGCAAATTAGGAGATCAGGAAGCTTATATTAATAAAGTGAATAGGGTTATTTTGATTTCAGGTTGACTTTAAAGTAATTGCTTTTCGTAATTGCATTAACATAAAAGTTTTAATTTGCACTTCATCTGTTCTCATTAATGTTAATGCTTTTAATACTATTAATTAATTCAGTTGATCTTAATGATTAATCAACAAGTCATTTGATATGTATATTGATTTTCAACTTATTTGATTATTTTTACACACAGGGGCTGTGATAACTTTTGTGTTCCTAAACATTATTTTTTTTTTCCTTTGAAATGTGTTTCGTCAGGCTATATTTTTAAAAACAATATTAGTAGTTCTTCAGAAAAAAATACTGACATAAATTCCATTTTCCCCCAAGGCTAGCACAGGTAGTAACACTATATATTGCTTATCTGAAAATGGTGACACCCAGTGGTTCAGTAAGGTGACACCTTACACAAGCATCAGTCAGTATTACAAGGCATGCAAGACCACAAACCACAGAAGTCTGATCGTCCAGAATATTTGCAGTGAACACATTGTGAGACATATTGTGTGGCATCTTTCTCCCTGTGAATATGAAATGTTATCCTGCATTTAATGACAACTGGTGTTTCAATTCAGTTAGTGAAAACAGTAATACTCAGTGAAGTAAAGTGCACCAGTTTAGGACTTCTTGATTCATCAGTATCTCTTATTAGAAAAATATAGTCACACTTATTATGTAAGCATATTAATATGTAACTTTATTTATACAGACACAGCAAAAACATTGAAGCCTTGGCTAAAATTCTTCTCTTGTGACAGATGTGGGCTTCACCACCTCTGGTCTTTTGGATCTTTGATGTTGTCCCTTAGTCTCTTGGGATGAAGCTTACATATTTATGAAGGTCATTCATGAACCTTTGCACCAGTCCCTCTTCATCACTCTCCTGTCAAGGGAAGGAGAAAATACACACAGCACACTTTGTGCATCATCGCTGACGTGAAGTTTGGGCTTGATATGAGGGATGGTCTGTTCTTGGTGAGCCTTTCTGTTGTGGAAAGTGTCCAGTTCTTGCTCCATCCACCCAGAGGAAAGCAGCCCAAGCATCGATCTTTTTCTTCAGCCATTAGTGCTGATCTATTCCCCCTCTGCCTCATCCCGGGTTCATTTGTATTCTAATTGCCAGGCCTTGAAGTGACATGCTACGTTTCGTACAAGGCTGTTTTCTGTCAATGCTGTGCCAATAGTAGTGTAGTGCTGTCTTCAGCTATGCTTTGATGTTTAATGTGGCATTTGTGCCTCAAGGAGGTCACACATATGCGTGTACATTGGTTATTTTGTAGGATGTTTATTAGGACATCAGTTAAGTTTGAAATATTTTCTAAATGTGTGTTCACACTGTGGTTGACCTCAGTGATCCATTCTAGCTATGCTTTGAAGTCATATTTTACATTTTATTTTTGCAGTTTTTTTTCCTTCTCCAAGTCCTCCTTAAACAGGAGATCTACTTTTCTCTTACAAAATGTAAGACCATCAAGCTAACTGAGACAGATTTTACACTTAATCAGAACTTTATTAGTCCACATCCATGAAACGAAATGAAATGGAATTGTGCAGCATTTGTGCATTTTCTTCAACTGCCATGAAATAATAATACCTCAGTTTTATACCCAATCGCTTCAATAATCCATTTTTATCCCCTGAACATTGCTTGGCAAATTCCAATGGGTGACGTAATTGGAAGTATCACTTAGTAAATAACAATAGTAATAGCAGTACAATTTCTGGATATTAGTACATTTTAAAGATTTTATATAACTACATTTTGCTAAAAATGTCTTGTTTTGTTTTATTTATTTTTTTGTCTTGTTTTTTTTTGTAATTTTGTCTTAGTTTGTTTTGTGTTTTGTCTTGTGTGTTTGTTGTTTATTTTATCTTAACTTTGTCTCATTTGGGTTGTTTTTATGTTGTGTTTTGTTTTGTGTTTTTTTGTTTGTTTTATCTTATTTTTATCTTGGTTTGTCTGTTTTTGTTGTGTTTTGTTTTGGTTTTAGTTTTGTCTTGTGTGACTGTTGTTTGTTTTGGTTTTGGCTTGTTTTGTTGTGTTTTGTTTCGTCATTTTTATTTTATTTTGTTTATTTTTATTTTGTCTTGTTTTTGTTGTCTTGGCTTGTTTTTTGTTTTGTTTAGTCTTGTTTTTTTAAATCTTTAAGTCTTGTGTGTTTGTTGTTTGTTTTATCATGTTTTTATCTCGTTTTGCCTTGTTTTTTGTCTTATTTTTATATTGTTTAGTTTTAGTTTAGTTTAGTTTTTGTTTTGTCCTGTGTGTTTGTTTTATTTTGTTTTTATCTTGTTTGGGTTGTTTTTTTATTTTTTGTTGTGTTTTGTTTTGTCCTGGTTTTTGTTTTGTCCTGGTTGTTGTTTGTTTTATCTAGTTTTGGCTTGTTTTGTTTTGTCTTTTTTATTTTATTTTGTCTTGTTTTTGTTGTCTTGGTTTGTGTTTTGTTTTTTGTGTTTATTGTTTGTTTTATCTTGGATTTATCTTGTTTTGGCTTGATGTTGTTGTGTTTTGTTTTATTCTTGGTTTTTGTTTTATTTTGTATTGTCTTTTGTGTTTGTTGTATGTTTTATCATGTTTGATCTTGTTTTGCCTTGTTTTTTTTGTCTTATTTTTATCTTGTTTAGTTTTAGATTTGTCTTGGTTTTTGTTTTGTCCTGTTGTTTTATTTTGTTTTTATCTTGTTTTTTTGTGTTTTGTTTTGTCCTGGTTTTTGTTTTGTCTTTTGTGTTTGCTTGTTTTTATCTAATTTTGACTAGTTTTTTGTTGTTTTGTGTACTCTTTTTGTTTTTCGTGTTGTTTCGTCTTGTTTTGATTTTTTGTGTGTGTTTTATTTTGTTTTTATTTTAGTTTTGGCTTGTTTTTTGTTGTTTTGTCTTGGTTTGTTGTGTTTTGTTTAGTCTTTTTGTTTTTTTATATTATTTTGTCAAATTTTTGTTGTGTTTTGTTTTGTCCTGTTTTGTGTTTTATCTTGTGTGTTTGTTGATTTGGCTTCTTTTTTGTTGTGTTTTGTTTAGTCTTGTTTTTGTCGTGTTTTGTGGGTTTTTGTTTTGTTTTGTGTTATCTTCTGTGTTTTTTTTATCTTGTTTTTGCTTGTTTTTTGTTGTTTTGTTTAATATTATTTTATTCTGGTTTTGTTTTGTCTTACTTTTTTGTGTGTTTTCTTAAATCTTGTTTTGGCTTGTTTTTTGTTGTGTTTTGTTTTGTCCAAAATGTCAGCAGGTCAAGTAATAATCTACTACTTGGTCAAACTGGGCCACCAGATAACAAATCTTTTGTTTTGCACTATTTTCTAATTTATTAATTATTGTCCATGACATTGGATTTCTGTCTTTGATAATTGGCCTAATTTTATAGCCAATTATGTTTGTAGCTTTCTTCACGCAATCCATTTTTTTCCCCCAAAGACGATAAAGCCCGGTCCAAGTCTGTGACATTTAAAAGACAAAGTAAACTCTCAATTTTGTTAGTGTATGACACTGAGCACAGAGTGTGTGCTCTCTTCCCTCTCATAATGCTGATGATAAAATATGGCCCGTCTTTCAAGGCAAGAATAGATGCATGCAGAGTGTCACACATCAGTTGCGACACATCAACAAGCTTGTGTTGGCAGTTATTATTCATGGGCAGTGCTGTGGTTGATGTTGGAGGCTTTGAGAATGGAATAAAAGACAGGTAATAGATGTACTCTGTAAAATGCTTTGCGAGGGAGATACGCAGAGACAGTTACTGTTATCTTAAAATGAGTGTATGTGTGTGAGAGCGAGGACAAGAGATTATTAAAACAGGTGTGTGTCTCCACATGCTGATGGTGTGTGATTATTCATTACTTGCAGACTTGCTGCTGGCTCTCTGCTGAGAGCAAGTCCCAGAGTCACCTTGACTGAGCCTCATATAGAAATATCACACTTATTACAACTGCTGCCATGGCCTAACCTGTCGACCCAGGAGAGGCATGAGGATTTTGTACTTGATATTTGATTTAAAGCAAATTTTATGGCTGCATGCAATGCACATATATGCTTATAATAATATATATTGTCCTAAAAGCTATGTATATTTTTGTATATAACTTTAAAAATGTTTTGCTAGAAAATTGTTTTGTTTTTTGTTTTTGTTTTTGGACAGGTGAAAATGTCACAGTGGGGCACCTGAAATTTTTTTTTACTGTTGTGCCCTATGGCTGTTTTAGAATTGATCAGTTATGTCCAACCACTGAAAGACATGATAATTCGGTACTTGATATATAATTTAAAGCAGCTATGTGGTTTCATGCAATGCACATGTATGCTTTTATATCTGTATATGCTGCTATAAAAGCTCTTCTATCTCTGTCTGGGTGAGAATGCCTGCAGCCTCAGTTTCCACATTCACATCACTGATCCCTTTTTATGGGCTGTTGAACCAAAGAAAGAGAGAGAAAATAGTCTATATTGGATGAGACGTTTTGCTGGTTTGCAGACCGTTTATCTCTGAAATTTTAATTATAGTAAATATTACCATCCAGGGACTTAGAAGCAGCTATTGTATATGACAGGAAGACAGTGATAAATGGGGGTGTAAAATCCATGTAACTAGATTTTTTTGTGTGTTGCTCACAGTGCTTATGCAATGCATACATTGATCGTTTCTCGATACTGTCCCACTGCTGCGGCTCAAAAATCTGAATTTATAGTCTTCCGGAATTAAAATTCACACTGTGTGCTCTGGTCCCAGATGAACTGTGCTCTTGGTCAGCAGATATGTTGCAGAAACCCCTTACTCAAATACTTTGAAATTAGCTGCAGCTTTATATACATTATCCTATGTGGTTTAAGGAATCACTTTCTGTAATTTCGCCATCTTCCACTGCTGTGCAGCATTATCAAATGATCATCATCTTCAGCATGAATCTCTTATCTGTCTTTTCTGACTTATCTGACATTTCTGTAATCGTTTTTCTGAACAAATTCTTTTATAAGTCGCACTCGAACTGAAGATCTGGTATCCTAATACAATATATATTTGTTATTTTATGTTTTTGAATAAATGAATGAATGAATGAATGAATTAATTAATTAATTACAAGAGTGACATGTGATAGTCATGGAAACATCAGTAAGAATATGTTTTTGTTGTATTTTGTGTCTTGTGTGTTTGTTGTTTGTTTTGTTTTGTTTTGTTTTTCTCTCGTTTAGTCGTATTTTTTTAAATCTGGTTTTGTCTTATATTTGTTGTGTTTTGTCATGGTTTTTGTGTTGTGTTTGTCTTGATTTTCTTGTTTTTGTTGTGTTTTGTGTCTTGGTTTTTGTTGTGTTTTGTGTTTTGTCTTGGTTTTATCTTGCTTTTGTTGTGTTTTTTGTCTTGTTTTTGTTTTATCTTGTTTTTTGTGTGTGTTGTCTTGTTTTTTTCTCTCGGGTTGTCTTGTTTTGTCTTGTGTTTTGTTTAGTCTTGTTTTTTTATCTTGTTTTTATTGTTTTGTTTTGTCTTTTTTAAATCTTGTTCTGTCTTGTTTTTGTTGTGTTTTGTGTCTTGTTTTTGTTGGTTTTGTATTGTGTGTGTGTTTGTTGTTTGTTTTGTCTTGTTTATCTCTCGTTTTTGTTGTGTTTTGTTTTGTCTTGGTTTTTGTTGTGTTTTGTGTTTGTTTTGTCTTGGTTTTTGGTTTGTGTTTTGTATTGTGTGTTTGTTTTGTCTTGTTTATCTTTCATTTGTCTTGTTTTTGTTGTGTTTTGTTTTGTCTTGGCTTTTGTTTTGTATTGTGTGTTTGTTTGTTTTGTCTTGTTTATCTCTCGTTTTTGTTGTTTTGTCTTGGTTTTTGTTCTGTTTTGTGTTTTGTATTGTGTTTGTTTTGTCTTGTTCATTTCTCGTTTTGTTTTGTCTTGTTTTTTGTTTTGTATTGTGTGTTTGTTTTTGTCTCATCTCTTGTTTTGTCTTGTTTTTGTTGTGTTTTGTTTTTGTTTCGTGTTTTGTATTGTGTGTTTGTTTGTTATTTTGTCTTGTTTCTTTCTCGTTTTGTCTTTTTGTTGTGTTTTGTGTTTGGTTTTTGTTGTGTTTTGTATTGTTTGTTTTGTCTTGTTTATCTCTCAATTTGTCTTGTTTTTTGTTGTTTTATTTAGTCTTATTTTTTAAATCTTGTTTTGTCTTGTTTTTTTGTTTTGTTTTTTATCTTGTTTTTATCTTGTTTTGTCTTGCTTTTTGTGTTCGTTTTGTCATCTTTTTTGTTGTGTTGTGCGTCTTGTTTTTGTTATGTTTTGTTTTGTCTTGGTTTTTGATTTGTGTTTTTATTGTGTGTTTGTTGTTTGTTTTGAATCCGTGTATCATTCGTCCTTTCCATTTTCAATTGATAAATGAAAATCAAAAAATGAAAATCTGATTGTTTTTTTTGTTATTTGATTTTGAATCAGAAACGAAAAATGAAAATTATCTTGTTTTTCATATTTTAAAATTTCGTTTTGGATCAAAAATACAAAATTGAAAAGGGTCCACACAACAGAATCTGTTTTTAATATTTAATTGCTGGGTTGTGCGTCACCCTATGGAAGCCCATTTCCACCAAAGAATAACAAAAAAAAATAAAAATATTGCGACTTTTTTTTTCTCAGAACTGCAAGTTATATAGTTAGAATTGCAAGATTTAAGTCGCAATTGCGAGTTATAAAGTCAGAACTTCGAGATATAAAGTGGCTATTGCGAGAAAAAAAGTCAGAATTCTGACTTTTTTCTCGCAATTGCGACTTTATATCGCAATTTTTTTTTTTTTTTTTTCGTTCATTTGTGACACTTTCTGGAAAAAGCACAATAGGAAAGGAGATCTTGTCTTGTTAAAACGACATATTATGTCATAAAAACTATATGATTTCCCGTTATAGAAAATATATGATTACATGTGAGCGAGCTAGGCGATTATCAGCGCTGCCTTCGCCACAGTCCTGACATAAAGGAGGATCTGCACGCTGCTGAAGTTATAGAAATACACTGTTTTAAGTATTTTAATGTAATGGTTTCAGTTGTAGCAGCATGTTTATTAGGATTAATCTATCTACAATAACTGCACTCAGACCCAGAGGATATGACTAACAGCAAATCCAAATACTAACCGAAAGAAAAAAAAGAGAAATGACAAACGATTTGATTGTATTATGATGATGATTATGAGGATTTCCTTCTGTTTTAAAATGGGAAAAACATGAGCCAGAATTTTCAGATTTTTTTTGTTCATTTTTCGTCTTTACTGTCTGTACCATCATGCAGAATAAATGTTCGTCTCATGTACCGCTCTGCCAATTAGTCACAATACCGTTTCTTCATAAATGGCTATATGTCTTGCAAATATACATCTCATATAAAGCACAACACTGCACTTCTCGAGTGGGCGGATCACAGAGGAAATAAATATAAATGTCTGCTTTATTTTATGTACTTCCACAATAACAACACAACGTTATAAAATGCTTTTGTAAAAATACAGGGTGCGCTGTCGCAAAGTCTATAGACAGCTTGAAAGGTCTACTTCAATAAAACAATAGAAAACTAATTGTGTTCATTTAATTCGTATAAATCCAACAAGAGGTAGTGTACAGTCTTTCTCGTGTTAGTTCATTATCTGTGACCTGTATCATTGTGCTTACACCCAGAGCCAGCGCAGCCTATTTCCACAGTGTAAAGCCTGGAATTTAACGATATAATGTAATAATATATAATAAATAGTATATAATTTATATATAATCAGACTAAGTATCAAGGTATCTATGTTAAACAAATATTAAAGCAATAGCTCATTTGTTTTACCCACGAACAAAAATACGAAATAATTATAATAATAATAATAAGAAGAAGATATGATTATTAGGCGTATTATAATTTTTATATAATATTTCTTTAATTCTTTCTGCTTTTATTTCGATTTGCAGTTACATCAAACTTAAAGTCCCCCTGAAATCAAAATTAAAGTTTTTTTGTCTTTTAGCATGAATATATTAGCCTTAAGATTATCTATAAACTAGTGTGCTTCAAAACAACGACAAAATTCGCGTTTACAAGATATGGGCATTCAAAACTTACAGTCTCATCACTTCCGCCAATATGAATCAACAGGTGCGTTCCATTCGACCGTAAAGTGGACTGCGAAGTGGACTTCACAGGGTATTCCGCCATCTTAAGTGAGATTCCAAACCGAAGGGAGCGAACATGTTCAGTTCGAAGGGCACTGCGAACGGCACAGGGAATAAGGGAACATATACTTCACTTCACAGGAACTGGACGGGGAAAATTACCCAACTTGTGTTGTGCGTCTTGTTTTTGTTATGTTTTGTTTTGTCTTGGTTTTTGATTTGTGTTTTTATTGTGTGTTTGTTTTGTCTTGTTTTTCTGACATTTTGTCTTGTTTTTTGTTGTTTTGTGTTTGGTTTTTGTTGTGTTTTGTTTGTTTTGTCTTGTTTATCTCTCAATTTGTCTTGTTTTTTGTTGTTTTGTTTAGTCTTATTTTTTAAATCTTGTTTTGTCTTGTTTTTTGTTTTGTTTTGTGTCTTGTTTTTGTTATGTTTTGTTTTTTCTTGGTTTTTGATTTGTGTTTGTTTTGTCTTTTTTTCTTGTGTTTTGTCTTGTTTTTTTGTTGTGTTCTGTTGTCTTGGTGTTTGTTTTGTTTTGTGTTCTGTCTTGTGTGTTTGTTGTTTTTCTCTCATTTTGTCTTGTTTTGTTTAGTCTTATTTTTTAGTCTTGTTTTGTCTTGTCTTTGTTGTGTTTTGTCCAAAATGTTGGTAGGTCAAGTAATAGTCTTAACTATTTGGTAAAACTAGGTAAAACTTTTTGTTGTGCCTTGTTTTTTAAAATGTATTTATTATTGTCTCACAATTTTTGTTTTTGACAAATGGCAGCTAATTTAAAAGTATTTGCGTAAGGGGTTTCTGCTACATATCTGCTGACCAAGAACACAGTTCATCAAGGACCAGAGCACATAGTATGAATTTTAATTCACCTGGTAGGCCTATATCCATATCAAGATATTGAGTATTATGGGATATTTATTGTTGTTTATTATAAGCTTGGTGCAGTTATGTCATCTGCCACTTCAAATGCAAAAGTATTGGCTGTCAGTGTTTTTTTTTTATCATCCAGTTTAAAAATACTAATCTGAAAGTGATTTCAACATGGTCATTCTTGCCATTACCATTATAGGTGTGGTGTGGATTCTGCTATTCGATTACATTTAAAACATTTTTTAAAACTATATCTGTATTGTTTTTGTTATAGCTGTCAATGAACAGGCCTTAAATTTGGACTGTCATCACCTGCAGTGCATTTGAAATGCATTAAGACTTGATCTCAGTCAAAGGGGGCGGAGCTTAGATAAGGGTTAGTTGTCCTGAATGGCAAACCTCAGTAGAAGTCACAATGTAGTAAAGCAACCTCTTTTATTTCAAAGCATCAAGGAAAATTGTATTTCTCTTTAACACATTCAGGATGATGAATGATCATATTTTAGATCTCTCTGTCAATTCTCAAGCTGGTCTAGATCTCAGTTGACACATATGTCCTGAATCTGTCTGTCTTCCTTCTCCTCCATCTCCCTCTTTAACAACTCAAACTCGCTACCTGGATACATGGTCTTCTTGACAGTGTGTTTGTTTGTGTATGTGTGTGTGAGCGAATAAGGGGGTGTGAGAAAGACTGCATGCTCCATTACTGCACAAAGCCCGTAGGGAAGGGGGATGAAGAAAAGAAAATGATGATAATATTGAAGGTAGGAAGAAAACAAGAAACAACTACGCAAGCAGAAAACTAGAAGGATAATGAAAAAAAGTGAAGAAATGGGAAAGCGTGCAAGAAAAGCCCAATATAGACAGAGGCGAATCAAACACTGGCACTGCACTGACAGAGGCTGGAGTTTATATTGAGGACTGCTCATCCATAAACTGGACACTCTTTAAATCCCCATGTTTTTCTCTTAAGCCACTATCTCGAAGTCTAAGACAGCCTTCTTCGTGCGGAGTGGTATCACTTGCATCAGGGAATAATAAGATTAATTTTTCAGGAGCTGGAGAGTAAAATAACAGTGATTATAGCCAGGCTTTCATCACTCTGTCTTTCATCCCGATGCTCTCTCTAGCCCCTCCGGATTGATGGAAGCCGACGTCGCATTTCCTTCGCGATTGTGGTGATGTCCTCGGCGAAATGCCAGCGTTCTCTTGATTAATCTGCCTGCTCTGTTCCAATCAGTGTCACAGCAGGAGAGAAATGCCATGTGTTTTAAATGGCCAGCTTTCGCACATGGGCCGGTTTTATGAGCTCGGCCTCCTGTGGACTTGCACAAACACTCTTTCCTGTTGGTGGGACAGCTTGGGTGTGAAAAACAGAAATGATGACAGAAGATTGCAAGGTATATGGCAGCAGCCTGTCAAAACATATTATAAATAGGTACTTTTATTACACGTGTCACCATCTTTTTTTTTTTACTTCAAACCAGATTTGACATTTAGAAGTAATGCGTTATCTTAAAACATGTCCAGGTAGTAAAAACTTTTCTCCTTTTATTTGTTGGAGTGTAAGGTCAAAGGAACAGCTACTTTCTTTAAAAGAAGGTCAAGCAAAATACTACATTAAATAGCTATTGTGTCTACAAACTAAGCCCGTTTCCGCCATTGAATAAAAAAAACAAAAAAAAAAACCATAATTGCGACTTTTTATTTCACAATTCTGACTTTTTTCTCGAAATTGTAATTCTACAATTATAAACTAGCAAATCTTACTTTTTTTTTGGAATTGCAAGTTTATATCTTACAATTGTGACTTTATAACATGCAGTTAAGTCGTAATTGTGAGATATAAACTTGCAATTCTGAGAACATATCAGAATTTTCCCCCCTTAGAATTGGACTTTATAACTTGCAATTATGAGTTTGTATCTCACAATTTTGAGAAAAAAGCCAGAATTGTGAGAAAAAGTTGCATTGTGAGAAAAGGTCAGAATTGCAAGATATAAACTCGAAATTGCGAGTTATAAAGTGAGAATTGCAATATATAAACTGGAATTTGCGAGAAAGTCAGAATTGTGAGTTTTTATCTTGCAGTTCTGACTTTATTTCTTGCAATTGTGAGTTTATATCATGGAATTCTGACTTTTTCTTGCAACTGCGAGTTTATATCTCTCAATTCTAAGAAAAAAGTCAGAATTGCGAGACAAACTTGCATTTGCGAAAAAGCTCAGAATAGTTTTTATCTTGCAATTCTTACTATTTCTCACAATAATAATGCAAGTTGATATCTCGCAGTTTTGACTTTGTAACTCAATTGCGAGTTTATATCTCACAATTCTAAGAAAAAAGTCAGAATTGTGATAAAAAAGTCATAATTGCAAGATATAAACTCGCAATTGCGAGTTATAAACTTGCATTTGTGAAAAAGCTCACAATTGTTTTTATTTTGCAATTCTTACTATTTCTCACAATAATAATGCAAGTTTATATCTCGCAATTCTGACTTTTTCTCACAATTGCGAGTTGATATCTCGCAGTTCTGACTTAGTAACTCAGTTGCGAGTTTATGTCACAATTCTAAGAAAAAATGTCAGAATTGTGAGAAAAAAGTCAGAATTGCAAGATATAAACTTGCAACTGCGAGTTATAAAGTCAGAATTGCGATATATAAACTCGCATTTGCGAGAAAGTCAGAATTGTAAGTTTATATCTCACAAATTCTAACTTTATAACTCGCAATTGCAAGTTTATATCTCGTAAGTCAGACTTTAATTGCGAGTTATAAAGTCAGAATTGTGAGTTTTTATCTTGCAATTCTGACTTTATTTCTTGCAGTTGTGAGTTTATATCATGGAATTCTGACTTTTCCTTGCATTTGCGAGTTTATATGTCACAATTCTGAGAAAAAAAGTCAGAACTGTGAGGAAAAAGTCTTAAATGGGAGATTTAAACCCACAATTGCGAAAAAGTCAGAATTGTTTTTATCTGCGATTATATCTATACAACTGCGAGTTTATATCTCTCAGTTCTAAGAAAAAAGCCAGAATTGCGAGACACAAACTCGCATTTGCGAAAAAGCTCAGAATTGTTTTTGTCTTGCAATTCTCACTATATCTTACAATAATAACTCAAGTTTATATCTCGCAATTCTGACTTTTTCTCACAATTGCGAGTTGATATCTCACAATTCTGACTTTGTAACTCAATTGCAAGTGTATATCTCACATTTCTGAGAAAAAAGTCAGAATTGCGAGATATAAACTTGCAATTGCGAGTTATAAAGTCAGAATTGCGAGATATAAAGTCACTTGCAAGAAAGTCAGAATTGTGAGTTTATATTTTGCTAATTCTGACTTTATAACTTGCAATTGCGAGTTTGTATATCTCACAATTCTGAGAAAACAATGTTTCTCGCATTTGCGAGAAAAGGTTGCTTTATTTCTCACAATTGCGAGTTTATAATCAAGCAATTCTGACTTTATAACTAGCAATTGAGAGTTTATATCTCACAATTCTGAGAAAAATGTCAGAACTGTGAGAAAAAAGTCTGAATTACGAGATTGCAATTGCGAGTTATAAAGTCAGAATTGCAAGATATAAACTGGCATTTGTGAGAAAGTCAGAATTGTGAGTTTTTATCTCACAAATTCTGACTTTATAATTTGCAGTTGCGAGTTTATATCTCACAATTATGAAAAAAATAGTAAAAACTGCGAGATATACATTTGCAATTACGAGAAAATTCTGAATTACAAGATAAAACGTTTTTATCTTGCAATTCTGACTATAACTTGCAGTTGCAAGTTTGTATTAAGCAATTCTAAAGAAAAAAGTCAGAATTGTGACTTTTTCTCACAATTGCGAGTTTATATCTCTCAATTCTGACTTTTTTTCACAATTTGCAATTGACTTCATAACTTGCAATTTCAAGTTTATATCTCACAATTCTGAGAAAAAAGTCAGAATTGCAAAACATATTCTCGTATTTGTGAGAAAAGGTCAGAATTGCGAGTTTTTATCTTGCAATTCTGACTTTATTTCTCACAATTCTGAGAAAAAAGAATTGTGAGAAAAAAGTCTGAAAAACAGTCAGAATTGCGAGCTATAAATTCGCAATTACGAGAAAAATCTGAATTACGAGATACAAAGTTTTATCTTGCAATTCTGACTTTATAACTTGCAGTTGCAAGTTTGTATCATGCAATTCTGAGGAAAAAAGTCAGAATTGTGATATAAAAAGTCGCAATAACCTTTTTTATTTTTTATTCAGTGGCAGAAACAGGCTTGCTTCCATAACAAACACTCCATGTGTGACTGTGAATAATGCTTTTCCACAGTGGCATTGGTAACTTTTACTGCTGTGTGTCATTACGTCCCTGGACAGAACAACATAAAAAACAATTACTGAAAAACTGAGTGCACCTTTAAAAACACTCACAAAAAAAAAATCACCAGTTAAGAACCAATAATTTCACATCAAGAACTTTTTTCATCTCCAAAGAACCAATTATCCAACTAAAATCTTGCCAGCTAAGTAAAGTCAACTAAAATAGGAGAATCTAATGACCTAAGGGTGACCTCTGAAGCCATTTGAGTGCTATATCTCTGGTGAAAGTCCATCAGTGTGTTTAGTCTGTCTTCACTAAATTGGTTCCCAGGCCGGTCATGAGCCTTCTTCACTGCTGACTCATCAACTAGCACAGCTGCACCAGCGGTGCATGGTTACTCAACACACCATTCTGCCTGAACACATACGCAAACAAAAGAGCGGGGAAAAAACATAAATTGGTTCCTACGTTCAACTGACAGTCCTGGGTCTTTGTAATTTCAGAAAGCTGTCTTCAGCCCATAGCAAACATGCATTTTAGTTCTGATGAGACAGCAGGTCCAGTGTAACTACAGATCTTAGCCATGCTCTCTGCCTCTGCTGCTGGAGAGGATGTTCCACGCAAAACCAATCAACCTTTATCCAAACTCCATGCTACAGCATGCATATGAACAGAAGTACTTCTAGAAAAGATGTACACAATATAACATACCAATGATTAGCTAACAATTTTATGTTCCAGGAACCTTTTCATAACATCCCAAATAAGTTATGGAACTTTCGACAATTTTTTTCCTGAAAGTTCTGTGAATTATCATCAATTTTAGTGTCTGAGGAACATTATTCTTGATTATACTAAATGTTTGATTTACTAAAGGATTAGAACAATCTTTCTTTTAACAGCATAAGCATCTAAAGCTGGTCTTCAGGCATGCCTCAGCTTTGCAATTTCCGTCCAGACAGAAATGATGCCATACAGCCAGACTTTGTCAGTGCTTGCTGACCAGAGTCACGTAAGATGAACTAATCATCCCAGACACGATCTGATGCTGCTCAGCCTGACTGGGTTCATAACTACAGTGGGCCGTGGGGATCTGTATCAGTTGCTCAGAGGCATAGATACACAGCAGAGTACAAAAATATGCCAGCTTTTAAGACATTTGTATTATAATTCCTTTTTTCACACTTAAAAAGAAACAAGCTGCGCATACTGAGAAAAAAAAACACCCAGTGGTATAAAGTTGTATTGTTGTAACGCAGCAAATGCCCCAGTGTGTAAATATACGATTTGATATGTTGATACATAGGCCTACGCATATTTTTTTTCCTGTCCTTGTCATCAGATTTCTCATATCAACACACAGTCCCAAAGCAAAGCCCAGTGAGAATGCTGTGATGTTTGTAACCAGTAGCAACTGAATTTGAGTCCGTGCCACACTTCAAGCTGTGAGAACATTTTTCTTAACACATACACATAAATGTTATAGTGACTTTATTTTTTAAGGCCTCTTCAGATAAAAGGGAAATGTTGCTCATTGAACGTGCACTATATATATGTGTATATATTTATTTATTTATATATAAAACAGTGAATTTATGTCGCGTTTCAGCTGTCAGTTTTCCAGTGTATGCTGTGTTTGTAGATGGCTAGCGTTCCAAGCAGACCTTAACTGTGACGTAAAAATGTGAGACTACAGACAGTATTCTATTCATACAGTTATAATTTGAAACAAATACAATGTAATACAAACTTTAATTTCATTCAGAAAGTTTCCTGTCAGTTTTCTCTCAGGACAGAACACAAAACGAGCAGCTGAATTAAAGAAAAACTACCCAGAACCTGGGTAAAAACAAAAACAAAAACAATAAAATAACCCAACAAGATGAACCCAGTATTTGGGTTTAAAAAATAACCTAGAATGTTTTTAGAGTGCAGAAAAACTACCAAGAACCTAGGCACAAATGTTAAAAATAACCCAATAAAATTATCCAACAAGCTGAACCCAGCATTTGGGTGAAAAAAAAAAAACAGCTATTTTTAGGGTGCAGAAAAACTACCCAGCACCTGGGTAATTATTTTTACAAATAACCCAATAAAATGACCCAACAAGCTGAACCCAGCATTTGGATTAAAAAAACACCCAGCATTTTTTAGAGTGCAAAAAAACTACCCAGGAACTGGGTAAAAATGTTAAAGGTCCCATATTGTACACATTTCTGGAGGTTTATTTTAGTTGTTGATGTCCTTAAGAATATATATTTGCGGTATAAGTGCCAAAATCCATCTCAATATATTTTTACAGCTCCTTTTTTAGGAGCTCTGTCAAAAACAGGTCGATTTTGGCCCATCTAATTAATATTCATGAGCCTCTCTTCTGATTGGCCTCTTGTTTTCTGAGTGACGCACAGCCAGGCCAACCACAGGTAACTACGTCATGTATGCTTTAGCCGAGCCCAGAGCCATAGAGAGAGCCTAGCTTGCTGATATTTCAGGATATTTCAGAATGATCATTAATGTTTTTTCTTTTTCAAACACTGAATGCAGTAAGCTACATAACTGTTGCTTTAGTAAAGCCCCTTTCACAATGTGCGCTGATTCTGGAAAATTACGGAACGAGCGCTGTGTGAACAAAAGCCAGAACCATAAAGGCAGTGTTGTAGTGATGATGCACGTTATCATGCGACTCTTCACGACGAAAAAATACATGCAAAGTAGAATGAACTGGCGATCGGGCAGAGCCAGCTCCGCACTATCAGCACTGAAGCACAGTTTGTTCAGGTTAGTTTCAGTTTAGTGAAACGTATGCGTTGCCTTTTACACTTCACATCCAAACGTCACATGTCTTTATGGGTTGTGTGTAAAGCACGCACAGATTCCGGAAAACAACTGTGAATGAACCAAATTAAACAACTCCGGAACAAATCAAGGGACACATTATCCGTGTATTTACCGGAATCGCTGTGTGAAAGAGGCTGAAGTTGACGTGCCAGCGGTCTCTTATATTCATGTTGTTCTGAAGCCTGTGCAATGATGTAGTTTCGACATCTATCGACTGAACAGGGTTTTCTCGACTTGTTTTCGTGTTGTTGTTGCTTAGCAATGTTATGGACACGATAGTGTCTGGGTTTGACAAAAGGAGGGTGGGATGGTGGTTGGTGCTGGGGTGGTGACTGAAGGCGGTGACTGAGTAGATCGGACGTCACATCTGTACGGAAGTCACAGCGGCTCGTGAAAATGAACAGCTACTTTAAGCAGGCTGTGTGCAGTTTACTGTGGATTGACTGTTTTGAAACTCATATGGTAGTTACATAGCCCCTAGACCTCAGTTATCATGAAAAAAGCCAGGAAATATCAATTTTGACAATATGGGACCTTTAATAAATAACCTAATAAAATGACACAACAAGCTGAACCCAGCATTTTTAGAGTGAAGAAAAACTGCCCAGCACCTGGGTAAAAATATTAAAAATAACCCAATAAAATGACCCATCAGGCTGAACCCAGCATTTGGGTTAAAAACACAACCCAGCATTTTTTAGAGTCTAGAAAAACTACCCAGCACCTGGGTAAAAATATATATATATAAAAAATTACCCAACAGGCTGAACCCAGCATTTGGTTTAAAAAAATAACCCAGCATTTTTTAGAGTCTAGAAAAACTACCCAGCACCTGGGTAAAAATATATATATAAAAAAAATTACCCAACAGGCTGAACCCAGCATTTGGGTTAAAAAACACAACCTAGCATTTTTTGAGTGCAGAAAATCTACCCAGCACCTGGGTAAAAATATAAAAAATGATCCAATAAAATGACCCATCAGGCTAAACCTATCATTTGGGTTAAAAACACGACCCAGCAATTTTTGAGGGCAGAAAATCTACCCAGCACCTGGGTAAAAATATTAAAAATAACCCAATAAAATGACCCAACAGACTAAACCCAGCATTTCGGTTAAAAAAACACAACCCAGCATTTTTAGAGTGTAGAAAAACTACTCAGCACCTAGATAAAAATATTAAAAATAACCCAATAAAATGAGCCAACAGGAATTGAATTTGGATTTAATAAATCTATGCTGAACAAAAGTTATATATATAATTTTTAATTATACATATTTTATCTGATGTAGATTAAATGTTTAACACAACCTTCTGGTTGGTTTTAACTCAGCTATTGCTTAAAAAATACTAAATTTCTTGCTTGTACCCCCTAACATTTATTAATACGTTGAAGTAATAATTAAATCATAATTTTTCAAATTGCTTATTAATAAATGTTCACCTTTTGATTATTGCTGGTGCCTCTAGTAATTATGTCTGATTTTTAATTTACAACCTATTTTGTGTTCATTTTAAGCCAGCCATAGAGTAATTTTTAAACAACAGTTGAGTTAAATAACTACCCAGAACTACTCAGTTGGGTCAAAACAGACACTGGGTTTGTCCATATTTCACCCAGCGCTGGGTTGTATTTAACTCAGCATTTCTTAGAGTGCAGTAACAAGATTCGTACAAACAAATAATGATTAATGTCTCCAATAAGTAAAAAACAACAACAACAAAACATTCCGAGACTGGAATGTGACTCACTGGATGATTCAGCATTTTCATGCCCTCTTCCACCGCTGAGGAAGACCACTTTGTGTCCCATAGGAGACAGTTATTAGCTAGTAAAATTAGCCAGTCAATGAATCACACCAGCAGTTACTCTCAGCGGACAGATGTTATGCTAGTTTGCTTATGTGCATGTTTCATTCTACACAAGCTCTCACACACAGCAATATCTGTCCAGTGAAATCAATATTTTTAAATTCCCTAATATTTACGAGTTTGGGGATATTTGTATGTAGAACACTAAATTGCTGAAAGGCCTGCTATAGTGAATTTAAATGTTTTCCTTTAACTGCTACCTGTTATCCTTTATTCAGCTGGGATATGTTACTACAAAATAGGTGTATACCTGCTAAAAGCAGTTTAACATGCTACTGGTGTTCTTAGTTCGCAATCTAATTTGACACACTTAGATGCACACAAGCGGAAAAAAGAACAAGAGAAGAGTGATAGAAGGAGTTTGTTGTGTTCATTGAAGTGCTACACAGTGCGTGCCTATAGTGGCTGTAGATGAAAGAGGTGTTAGCAGTACACACTTCAATAAATCACATCAAATCTTGCGCTGCCATCAAGGGGCAAAAGAACTTTTCTGATCATTTGGATCAGAATGAGTGAAAACTAGGAAGAATTCTAATTAACCTTTTAAGACCTTATTGAGCAGAGAAATACATTTCCTTGTCGGATACAGCATATTGGTGCTGACTTGAGATATCAATGTAGACAGTCGCCACCTTCTACCCTTTGCTGACAAATTGATTGAGGCTCAAAGGAAATCTTAAAACCTCCAAATCTCTCACCTTGATGCTGAGTGGACTCTTTAACTTTGTACAGATACAAATTATTTGATTAACTTAATATGAACAGAAGAGATGAAAAACTTAGGTGGAGAACCTAATTTAATGTGGCATAACCTTTTTGGATAACTTTTTGATATCTAGGACACACACTTGCACAGTTGTGATGTTCATATAGTATAAAAAAATATTCATATTATTAATGTCACATTATACTGTTAAGTTCAAAACAACAATCTTTAAGTTTCTTTAAGGTTCAGGAAGGGTGCATGTGGAAACAGTAGAAACACTCTAATTGTAATTAATGCTCACCTCTGCTAAATAATTTAATGGCTAATGTACACTAATAAGATCACCAATTATTAGCCATTCATAGGAGAGGAAAGACATTTTGATGACTCAGATAATGATTATTTAGAGACTATAATCGAATGAGACTTTTGGCTAGAATGTTGTTGACTTCTCTAGAGAGGGAAGAGAGAGAACGTCTTGAATTCATAATGATCTCCAATGACAAATTATACATTACAGAAGAACAGAACATAAAGTAATATAATTAATATAATATAATTTTCTATACAGTTGAGGTCAAAAGTTTACATACACCTTGCAAAATGTTAATTATTTTTAGTACTGATCTATAAGATATTTCACATAAAAGACTTTATATAGTCCACAAGAGAAATAATAGTTGAATTTATAAAATTGACCCTGTTTAAAGGTTTACATACACTTGATTCCTAATACTAAATTGATACCTGAAATATCCTGTGTCTTTTTTTAGTTGTTTATGAGTTTCTTGTTTGTCCTGAACAGTTAAACTGCCTGCTGTTCTTCAGAAAAATCCTTCAGGTTTCACAAATTCTTTGGTTTTTCAGCATTTTCGTGTATTTGAACCTATTCCAACAATGACTGCATGATTTTGAGATCCATCTTTTCACACTGAGGACAACTGACGGACTCATATGCAACTATTACAGAAGGTTCAAATGCTCACTGATGCTTCAGAAAGAAAACACAATGCATTAAGAGCTGGGTAAATTTAATTTATTTTGTCTTCTGGGAAACATGTAAGCATCTTCTGCAGTTTCTGAAGAGCAGTACTAAATGAAAAAATGTGATATTTAGGCAAAACAAGACAAATGTACACTTCTTCATTTTGTTCAAAAGTTTACACCCCTGTCTCTTAATGCATCGTTTTTCCTTCTGGAGCATCAGTGAGCGTTTGAACCTTCTGTAATAGTTACATACGAGTCCCTCAGTTGTCCTCAGTGTGAAAAGATGGAACTCAAAATCATACAGTCATTGTTGGAAAGGGTTCAAATACACAAAAAAACTCAATACTAAAAAAAAAAAACCTAAAGGATTTTTCTAAAAAACAGGGGGCGGGTTTAACTGTTCAGGACAAACAAGGGACTCATGAACTATCACTAAAAACAAAAAACAAAACACAGAGCTGTGGATTATTCAGGTAACAACACAGTATTGAGAATCAAGTATGTAAACTTTTGAACATGGTCATTTTTTTTTTTATAAATTCAACTCTTATTTTTTCTTGTGGACTGTATGTAAACATATTTTATGTGAAATATCTTATTCAGGTCACTACTAAATAAAAATGAACATGCATTTTGTATGACAGTTGCTGGTAGCCATTTGTTTCCATAGTATACTATGAAAGTCAATGGCTACCAGCAACCCACATTCTTTAAAATATCTTCTTTTGAGTTCAGCAGATGAAAGAATCTCATGCAAGTGGAAACTCATGCAGGTTTGGAACAACATAAGTAAATTATGACAGAATTTCTCATTTTATTTTATTTTAGTGAGTAATTCAGTGCATTTCTGTAAGAAAGAAACAACAAAAATATTACTGTATCTTCATATAAAGGGAATTTCTTTTGGAGGAAGTAATGCAATAAATCTTGACCTGAGTGGCCGATACATTATGTGTAATATTTTCCAATAAACCGCCAGTGGATTATGGTCACAGTTATGGATTTTTCTTGTGAAAAAGGCACATTTGCAAAACAAGCTGTGTGAATCCTATTTCTGTATAATCTGACATTATCTAAGATCGATTCGTTATGAACTAATCTCTTTTGCTTACTATGCGGAGATTCTGCTGGATGGGCGCAGTCACATTCATAGTGATGAATGGTGGCCATTTGACCCACTTTAACATATCTCTAGATACACGACTGAAATTCTAAACACCTCAGCTGTGTCTTTAAATCGAATGACCTGACTTGCAAAATGGTAAAAACACCGTCTAGGTGGGCAGCTCATGGGATTTTGAGACCTGCAGCCTCTTTGCAAATCCAACCTTACCTTCTCTGTAAGTGAGTGTTCTCTGAAATATATTTGTACTTGTCTTGCACATATACTGTTTATTTGTGATAACAAAGAATGCCTACTTTGCAATTCTCAAAGACGCTATCCAGACTTTGCATTATTTTAAGAAGATGTAGCTTAAACTGTCATCCCAAATTTTGTGTCTGTTCCTTCAACCGCCATGCAGCATCCATGTATTTAGTGATTTCAGAGTTCTGCCGTGGAAAATTTAATCTTCTGTCACTGCGATCTGAGACAATCTAAAAATGTTGAACAAAAGACATGATTAGAATGATTATGAAAGTTTTAGTTTTACTGCACTGGTTAAGTACATTACCAGTCAAAAGTTTTTGGACAGTAAGATTTATAGCCAGATTTATACCTTAAGCCTAGTCCTAGACTAAAATGTAAGTCTGAGCTGTTTCAACTGAAATAAAATAGCAGTAATTGATCTTAAAATTAATCAGTGTTTTGTCTCAAGATGCACACCAGTAATGTTTTTTTTTCTAAGCACATTTATAAATATTACTTAAATGTCCTAATAGAACTACGGCCTAATCCTTGCTTAGTCTAAGCCCTGTCTGTGAAACCATGCCATAATGTTTTTTAAAGAAGTCTCTTCTGCTCACCAAGCCTGCATTTATTTGATCCAAAATACAGCAAAAGCAGTAATATTGTGAAATATTTTTACTATTTAAAATAACTGTTTTCTGTTTGAATATATTTTAAAATGTAATTTATTCTTGTGATCAAAGCTAAATTTTCAGCATTATTAGTCTTCAGTGTCACATGATTGATCCTTCAAAAATGATTCTAATAAGCTGATTTGCTGTTCAAGAAACATTTTTTATTATTATTATCAATATTTAAAACAGATGAGTACATTTTTTCAGGACTGTTTGATGAATAGAAATTTTGCATAGAAAAAAAAACATTTGAAAAGCTTGGAGTCAGAATAATTTTTTTAGAGGGGGGTGCTTTAAATTGATCAAGTGATGATAAAGACATTTATAATGTTACAAAAGATTTCTATTTCAGATAAATGATATTAATCAAAGAAACCTGAAAAAACTCTACTCTGCTGTTTTCAACATAATAATAATAATAATAAATGTTTTTTTGAGCAGCAAATCGGAATATTAGAATGATTTCTGAAGGACCATGTGACTGGAGTAATGATACTAAAAATTGATCTTTGAAATCACAGGAACAAATAACATTTTAAAATGTATTCAAATATTAAACAGTAATTTTAAATAGTAAAACTATTTCAGAATTTTGCCGTTTTTGCTGTACTTTGGATCAAATAAATGCAAGCTTGGTGGGCAGAAGAGACTTCTTTAAACAACATCTTACTCTTCAAAAACTTTTGACTGGTAAGAATGTGCAAATGTAAATTGCAAAAAACAAACAAACACACAACACAACAACAAAAGTTTGTTTTTGGTTAGATTTAGGACCAAAAGCTGTCCAAATTTGCAGATTCATCAAAATATGCATAAGTCAATGTGGTTTAAATGCATTAACTAACAAAATATGGTCCTATAAATGGACAGCATTTGTTAGCTTAGGCCATTAAATAATATTAACAGATAAAACCTTTTGTTATTTTTTTACATAACATATTAGAAAATTAATATTAACTGAAAAATGTTTTATGCAATAGAATCCTTATTGTAAAGTAATAATAAATAAGCAAATAAATAAATAGAAATCTAAAATAAAATAGAGAAAATAAAATATTAAATAAATAAAATATAAAAGCCATTAAAAAATGTGACCCTGGACCACAAAACCAGTCTTAAGTAGCAAAGGTATATTTGTAGCAATAGCCAAAAAAACATTGTCTTGGTTAAAATTATACATTTTTATTTTATGCCAAATATCATTAGGATATTAAGTAAAGATCATGTTCCATTAAGATATTTTGTACATTTTTTACCGTAAATACATCTTCATTTGGACAACTTTAAAAGTGATTTTCTCAATATTTCAGATCAGATTTTCAAATAGTTGTATCTCTGCCAAATATTGTCCTGTCCTAACAAACCATATATCGATGGAAAGCTTTTCATTCAAATCTCAATGAATAAAAATAAATGACCCTTATGACTGGTTTTGTGGTCCAGGTTCACAAATGTTCACATAAAATCTAAATATCTTAAGCTAAACATTTAGATAACATTAGAGATTCAGTTATTGTAATCCTTTTTATACATACATAAATAAATACAAACTTACCAAAGGACTAGATAACCATCCTATCTCTTGTGATTCAGTCTGAGGGTGAGAATACTTTTTTGTGGGCTCCAGACGGGCCATGTGTATGGCCTGGACGAAAGCAGCTGTACAAAAACATTTTGTCATTACACTTTACAAAGTACAGTATAAAACATTTGCACAACCATTACCCAAACAGTAACTACAATTAATGATAACAATGATGATTTTATCACTAACAGCACCAAAAGAAACATTTTAAATATGGATTAAAATATGAATGTAGATCAAACTTAACGTTATTGGAAATACTTACGGTCCTCCTCTTCTTTTTTGTAGGTGATATTGGACATGGGCTTGTCAGTCAAAATGTGCACTGAAAAAAACAAAGAGGCTCTTTTACATATTTATCCAAACACAGAGACATACTGTATACAGGTTAAACTCTGCACTCACGTTTCTTGTAGGGGTTGATGTTAAACTCAGTGTGAAGCTTCTGGTGTCTCAGCTCCTTCATTATTGTCTCGACATGAATAGCATTCTGGTGAACTATGTCCACAGGGTCTTTTTCTGTAGGTTTTGCCATATTTACTAAAGTGGTATCAAGTTTTTTAGTTACTAAAATTTGCAAGTAGCCTATAATTACAGAATCACTTCCAGCAATCGCCAACACTTCCGTTTTCCCTTTGAATCTTGTTGCTTGGCAACCCTAAACAGAGCGCCAAAACTGTTTTATCCACACGAGGTCGCCCAAAGCCCAGTTATTCGTTTGCAACCGAAGTTCGGCTGATATTTTCTTTCTTTATGCATGCCAGTGGTGGTTTCTGTAAGGCAGTGATTATATGTGACTCTGGACCACAAACCCAGTCGTAAGAAGCACGGGTATATTTGTTGCAATAGCCAAAAATACATGTATCGATTTTTCTTTGATGCCTAAAATCATTAGGCTATTAAGTAAAGATCATGTTCCCTATAGATATTTTGTAAATTTCCTACCGTAAATATCAAAACTTAATTTTTGATTAGTAACATGCATTGCTAAGACAGCTTTAATGGCGATTTTCGCAATATTTAACGTTAGATTTTTTCTTTTTACACAACCAGATTCCAGATTTTCAAATAGTTGTATCTCGGCCAAATACTGGCCTATCCTAACAAACCATACGTCAATAGAAAGCTTTTAGATGATGTATAAATCTCAATTTAAAAAAATTGACCACAATTGGTTTTGTTGTCCAGGGTCACAACTTACTCCAGCAGGAACCATTACCAGATTGTGTTTGATTCATGAGTGATAAATGAACAGTTAAAACTTATTTGATATGGAAAGTGTTGTATTATGACATGGAAGCATCTGTTGTGGTCTAAAACCCAAGGATATTTTTTTTAGAAAATCAACCAACCAACAAACATTTCTTTATCATGAAAAGTGTTTGTGTTAAAGTACAATATATTTGTTGTGGTTTAAGAACCAAAAATGGCCAAAATGACATATGTTTGGTCAAAAACAAAGAAACACAGTAAATATTGTGTTAAATAAAATACTTTCTGTGGTTTAAAAACAGGCGAAGCGTGTGTAACGCCTGTTTCACACATACTCCGTCTGCAGTGCGTATGCGTTGCGTATTTTTTTCCGCACCCATGTTAACGGATCAGAGCGTTCACACTGCACGCGGTTGCTGTCCGTCAGTGCGTTCCAGATGCGGTGCGTTTGCAGCAGTGAAGCGATCGTTTAGGCACAGAGTCTATTTTTGCTGTGCTGCATTGCGTTGCATGCGCTGAATTAAAGTGACAGCGCATTGTTCGCTGTAAAAATGAACATGGATTGACACGGAAATGTCCCATAAATGCATATAAATGCAGTCTACTGTGTTTCACAGTCAACACGTTGATTTTTGGCTAGGTTTAAAATAGTGCAGTTTTAAATAAACAAGGCAACATGATAGATGCACTTGTCCAGGTAGAAAAGTTCTTTAAAATATGATTTTTAATAAAGATTTAATACAAAAGAAAAGCATAGAGAGCCGACTGTTTCTGTCTGTGGTAAGTTTTAATTTAAAATATTTGTGATAGCCTAATTTCAATATGAAAAGGAAGATATAGCCTACCTATGCTGTGTTTAAATGTGTTGCAACTTGCTTGAGCAGCTTAATATACAAATTTAGAAGTCAAATGCATTAAATAATAGCCTACGTCGTTTATAATACGTTGAGTTTAAACGTGAATATGTCTAGTAGTATTATTGTATTAGTGTACTGTGATAAAAGAGTATCCCAATGCTGAAAAAGCACGTTTGTATTTGAAATTAAAATAACGGATAAATGGTGTGTTTGTGGTAAACACCCGCGGATCAGGAACGGACTGAAACGCGTCCTGTGTGAAAGCAAAACGAGTCCGTGCTGCTTCTGCACCGCATACGTAACGCACACGGACTGCATACGCACTGCATACGGAGTATGTGTGAAACAGGCGTAAGTCTAAAGTACCACTGGCAACGGGGACTTGGGGCAAAAAGACTACTAATTTGGACAAAAATGTCCCTGTACAAACAAATTAAGTATATTACGTCTAAATAACAAAGTGAAAATGAATAGAAAGTGTTGATTGATTTTTTTTTAAAGATCTTTTTTAGGCGTTTTTACAGTGTTGCGCATTATAACCAATCAAACACGCTTCTGTTGAGCTTAGGAATGCAATGGCCAATCATAGGCGCCAGATGAGTCATCACTGAAACTCATCAGTTTTGTTGAGTGTGGGCAACTCTTGAATTCTCTCATCATAAACAACAAAACGACGATGTATGTACAATGTAAGTAGGAGATTCATTTCACAGTGTAGACAGCTTTAGTGATTTTTTTTAGAGTGCTTAAACTCGCGATAGATCGAAGTTAGTGATAACGTTGCTTTCTGTATATAATTTATTTGCTGTCTAAATAACCATGGAAATTAAACGTTATAATTACCAATTTCTAATGTTTTTATTTTAATCGTGTTAAATACAAATTCAGTCCCATTAAAAATATTTTATTAGCCTACATGACTCTCATGTCTGGTTCTTTCCTAATAATACGAGTTTATGATGTTTGTAGGTAATAGATTTGGCTGCTTTAAGTCTTACCCTGGAGTTGGTTCATCCTCCACCTATTTTTAGAACCACCAAAACTACTCATATTTTTTAAATAAGCAAGCAAGGAAACAAACAAACAAGTGTCCACCTTATTTTTCAACTCGGAAGCCGTTTTCTGTGAATGTGCGAGACTTTTGGTTTATTAGCACTGTTGGGAAATAAAGAGAACAATAACAAAGTGCAGTAAATGGTAAAGCTGTTTGCACTATAAACCAGTGCTTTCATAATTAAGATAATAAGCTAATTTCGTCTTTAGTTTAGCTTGTACATTTAGGATCTCTTGTAATGCATTATATATTTATTTAAATATTATATATTTAATGTCTGTGTTTGTTGTCAGATCTCAGTTGTTAAACAGTTTTGTGTTTTAATTGTTTTAAAATTATTATTAATTAGAGGTTTTATGTTATCTTCCCATGTTAGCTCTGCCCCCTTGTACCTAATTAGGCTGCATAATTGTGAAATTATTAGCATTTTGCTCTTTGATTTTGTCTCTTGGAGGTTTAAAATTCATTAGTCATTCATTAAAATTCACAACTACATGTAGTGTATCATTTTTATTTATTCGTATTTCTTATAATCTTGTTAACAATGCTTTGTTTTACACCAAAGATGCCTGCTGGACTGTTCCTATGGGTCAGTAAGAAGAACGTGAGAAAGTTTCCAGCAGATCTAACCCTGAGTCCATGCTATGTCTGTGACTAGCAGTCATCCATAACCACAATCTGTGCCGAAATACAAACACACACTCGCTCAAGGCCTATTGTCTACACGCACACCGCGATAATTCTCTATCTCGTACACAAAGGGGACAATGTGAACGCGAATGCATGTGTTTGTTTAGGTGTGAGTTAGTGTATGTTGAGGTTCAGATAAATGCACCTACCATCATTCTTTGTCGCCCACCTTCAGCAGAAATGATGCTTTATTCCCTCAGTCACACAGGCAGAGAAGCAGCGGCTGCAGAATCTCTATCTAGTAGATAAACCCCAGGAGTCATACATCGCTGATGGCACTGATTATACTGAATACACTCGCCATCACTGAGGCCCAAAGGAGACGCCACTTGGTCATGGGAAACTCTCTTGAAAAATCAGATTGGCACTGCTTTTTAAGAGATCCCTCAGCCTCAGCATGTTCTCTGTTAATAGGACTGTGTAAAAGATTCCGGCTACCAAAATGAGATCGTGTACCCAACCGAATACAACCCTGAGAGTCCCAGTTTGTTCTAAATCTCTGTGTTTAGTCTTTGTAATGAATTTGGGTGTTCCTTGTGGGCTAGATTGCTTGATATAAGGTCATAATACAGATTGTGGCATTGAATTCATTTTAAGTTTGTTCCCAAATGCTCATCATCATCAGATCTAATCACTTAGGATTTATTTTCAAGCTGTTTCCACAAACCCGAATGTTTTTTATGTTGCTGCTATATGTTAAACTGCTTTAAATTATGTTTCCCACATCAATCTACAGTCCATACACCATAATGACAAAGCAAAAACAACTTTCACAATTTTGTAAATTTATTAAAGATAAAAAAAAAACTGAAATAAGTATGTTGCATAAGTATTCATACCCTTAACTCAGTGCTTAGTTAAAGCACCTGTACAGCCTTAAGTCTTTTGGGGTATGATGCGATAAGCTTTGCTCATCTGCATTAGGCAATTACCTGTCATTCTTCTCCTCACCTCTTCACCTGGGGGGAGACAGACGTTTTCAGGTTTCTCCAGAAATATTTGATTGGGTTCAAGCCCAGTCTCTGGAAGGACATTCACAGAGTTGTCTATAAACCACTCTTGCTGTGTGCTTAGGCTCATTGTCCTGTAGGATGGAGAACCTGCTCAGCCTGAGGTTCTGAATGCTCTGGACTGGGTTTTCATTAAGGATATCTCAATATTTTGGGGCATTGAGCTTTTCTTCTACTCTGATGAGTCCCTCAGTCCCCACAGCATGAGGATGCAACCACCACACTTTACTGTTGAGATGATACTCTTAAGGTTGTCTAAGTTAAGCTTAAGTTTAAGTTGTTTTTTGTAACATGATCGCCTGAAGTTATTAGTTTGACATTTGTTAAATTAACTGCATTAGCTTACACTGGCACTTGATGTGTTCTGTTATCTGATTGGCGAAAATACTGTCTGGTCTTCACAAGCTTATCAAGTGTCTGCTCTTCTGTCATCACACACAGACAGCTAAACATAGAAACACACACACCTCTCTTTGTTGTCACTGCTAATAGCAATTTCAGCGAGTATGTCACATAAAACATGTGTTCCTGCTTTTCCCGTATCCCCTTGGCCTTTTATAACAAGTGTTATTACTGTAACTGTCACTTTGTTCGTTCCTAAGAGGATGTCCAGAGGAATAAAGTGAGCGTAAGACAAATGCAGAAACAGCTTGTCTCACATTCTTTTCTCGAGTGGCTTTTGTTTGGGAAAAGGATCTATCACATGGGGATCCACAATGGAATTCATCTGAGTGGGATCTGAGCAGTCCTGACAGGTGAGCGAGGGGAAAGAACTGCAGGCTGGGTTACTTTGATTACTTAAAGAGCATTTGATCAACTATAGCAGGCTCTCCATGGCGGCTTTGCTCTGTCTTCTGCGTGAGAGAGTTTCCAAAGTTCACTCATTAAGACTCCTTATCAGACAGCAGCGTCTTAATGGGATTTTGATGGCGGTAAATGTCAGTGGACACAGTGTATGGCAAACTAAGCATGATCATGGTCCCTGTAGTTTTATTAGTAATTTCATAGGCAGGTCTGATATCAACTTTCAGTCATTCATATACTGTAAAAATGCTAATTATTTTTTTAAGTTTTAAATAAAACAAAAATTATCAGAATACTGTTGTCTTCTACAGTTTTATGAATACCGCAGATCCATAAAGTTTCAAGAAAATCAATATTATTATTGACAAAAATGTATCCAAAAATATTGTGATGTATTGAAAATGAAAACGAATATGGGCGAATTGACCTCCTTTAAGTATCTATCTATCTGCCTGTCTATCTATCTATCTATCTATCTATCTATCTATCTATCTATCTATCTGTCTGTCTGTCTGTCTGTCTGTCTGTCTGTCTGTCTGTCTGTCTGTCTATCCGTCTATCTATCTATCTATCTGTCTGTCTGTCTGTCTGTCTATATATCTATCTGTCTATATATCTATCTGTCTGTCTGTCTATCTGTCTATCAGTCTGTCTGTCTGTCTGTCTGTCTGTCTGTCTATCCGTCTATCTATCTATCTATCTATCTGTCTGTCTGTCTGTCTGTCTATATATCTATCTGTCTATATGTCTGTCTGTCTGTCTGTCTGTCTATCTGTCTGTCTGTCTGTCTGTCTGTCTCTGTCTATCTATCTATCTATCTATCTATCTATCTATCTATCTATCTATCTATCTATCTATCTATCTATCTATCTATCTATCTATCTATCGTCTATCTGTCTGTCTGTCTGTCTGTCTGTCTATCTCTATTTACACTTTAAAAACAAATTTCTAAGTAGAAAATACTATTACATACATACTAATATTTCAGTTGGTCAGTTCAGTTACTTGTAAAATATTTTTGCAAATTCTGAATGAAAATTGTTAAAAAAGTACACTACATTTTTTTCAGTATATCTCAATTTCACTTTTATGTTTTCAAGATTAATTCGTTTGGAATAAAACCAGACTATGTTAAATAAGCTGCCTCATCTGTCTTAAGAAAAAGCTTAAATCAGAACAGGCGGTCCCTCCTTCACAAGGTGATGAGCCAGCTAAATGTCAGATCTGTCTTCAACTACCACTTACTACTTGGCGACAAAAGACGGATTGGATTTCTTCAGAGAGGCCAGGTTGTGTTTGCAAAGTATCATTTGAGAGTTGGGCCTGTTTGGGCTTTTGTCCAGAGTAGGTGGTGTGGGTAAAGAGGCTGTGTTTGGGTGTCCTGTGAGTATGACAGATATTGAGGAGGAACCCGTCCAAAGCCCAGGATCAATGTTATCATTAGTCCATTTTTCCACTGGTTTCCCTGGAATGCTGGAAGTGGCTGAAAATTCTTTACCGACATATAGAAAATTCGATACAATCATCTACTACACAACAGACAAAACATAACAAAACACTGTAGTAAAAGAAATTATAAGTACATTCATCTTGTCAGTGCTTAGATATTTTTACTGGAAAACAAGACAAAACATTTACTCAAAATTATACAACTGGCAATCTCTACTCAAAAGACCATGTTTTTGTTTCTCGAAAGATCTGATAATTTTATATTATCTTTACATAATGACTCAAATACAAGAGAACCACTGCAAGCACTTACTGTAGCACAGTAGCTGTCATCCATCAAATTGAGACTGATGGGCTCATTAAGTTCAAAGAGACTCATAGACATCCCATTAAACCTTTACAACGGACTCTTTACTTCAGAAGCTAAATGTGTCCCAGACAGCTATGGCCTGTCCATCATATTAATCAGAATAAATCATACATATTTAATCCCTTTATCATACATGGCAATCTAAAAGAGACGGGGTGAAGGGAGAAGAATTTAAAGTCATTTTGTTAATGAAATCAGTTGCCAGGAGTTGAATGATGGGGAATTTAAACTTGGTGCAAGCTGAACAACTAGTTCAATGCCAGTTTTATTTGCAGGCGGCCCTTGGGTTTTCCAGGGAATTTCCATACCGACATATGTGCAACATGACTATAATGTCACTGAATTATGACATATCCTTTCGTCGCATGCTACATAATGCTATGTAGAAAAGTCAAGATTTTCTGGTGCTAATTTGTTACAGTCAAATAGTTGATTTGCTGACTAGCTCTTTCCAGGCCACCAAAGGATTGAAATGTTGTTAGAAAGCCTGTACAAGGAGCTCTGGTCCTGACCTGAGCCAGTTTCTGCCAGTTTGCTAACATATAATTATTGCACTTCACACCTGGCAGCACTGCTAACAGTTTACTCTCTGTCAGGCAATTACACTGAAATGGGATCAGTTCGTTTTTGGTAGTCTCTTACATAATAATCATAATAATATTTTTTCTCCCTGGCTAACTCAATTTATTTCAATGGACAGTGTATATAGGTGTGTGCAGACTGTGTGTGGGAATAGAAATTGAGAATATTGAAATATCACAACAATTTTTTTTCTTACAGCAATACTTCTTCATATAGTCAAAAGGTTACATACACCTTGCAGAATCTGCAAAATGTTAATTATTTGACCAAAATAAGAAAGATCATACAAAATACATGTTATTTTTTATTTAGCACTGACCTGAAGAAGACATTTCACATAAAAGACGTTTACATATAGAGAAAATAATAGTTGAATTTAAAAAAAATGACCCTGTTCAAAAGTTTACATACACTTGATTCTTAATACTGACTGTATGATTTTGAGATCCATCTTTTCACAATGAGGACAACTGACGGACACATATGCAATTATTACAAAAGTTTCAAACCTTCACTGATGCTTCAGAGGGAAAAAATATGCATTAAGAGCTGGGGGTGAAAACTTTTGAACATAATGAAGATGTGTACATTTTTCGTATTTTGCTTAAAATTCTTTCTTTTTTTTTCATTTAGTGCTGCCCTTTAGAGCTACAGAAGATACATACATGTTTTACAGAAGACAAAATAAATTTTTCTGCACCCTGCATTGTGTTTCCTTCTGGAGCATTTGAGCCTTCTATAATAGTTGCATATGAGTCCCTCAGTTGTCCCCAGTGTGAAAAGGTAGATCTCAAAATCATACAGTCATTGTTGGAAAGGGTTCAAATACACAAAAATGCTTAAAAAAATCTAAGAATTTGTAAAACCGCATTGTGGCTTTGTGAAGCGCTCTAGAAGTAAAGCTGAGTTGAGTTGGGATAAATATGCACTGGAGTAAAAAGCATGACAGCTAGCCCTAATCTATCTCCTATATGCTTTCAAACGCCAGTACTAATAAGATGCCCCTCTAAGGGATTACCGTCCATCAGTGTTTAGGGTCTCTTCAAACCCTTACCATGCTGTTTCCAGGGTCAGCGACAGTATAAAACAGTTCAGACCTATGCATGCCCAGGCGTGAGCCACGCTAGGTACATGTTACTGATGTGAATGTGTGGGGTTGTTCTGGTCTGCTCTCAGAAGGAGCTAAGAGACACAGCTAGACTGATCCCAAACTGAGGTGGCGACTCCACATGCAGTATGCACAGATAAGAGCACAAAGGCTCCTCTCCCCTGTCCTTATCCAGTGTTAAAACAGCAACGTCTGCACCACAGAGGTGATGCCAATCACTGCCTGTCATTCCCATGGAGCCCAAATGGTGATCAGGTTACGCTAAGTGAAGCCTCCACTTATTGAAACACTTTGCTCAAGTGCCTCTGGTTTGTTCAGACATGCTGACTACCACCTTACACTTCACTGGGGTCTTGGTGGTGTGTTTATCTTAGTCGTTGTGCCTGTCCTCATAACAAAGTCAAT
Source organism: Garra rufa (assembly GCF_049309525.1). NCBI lineage: Eukaryota > Metazoa > Chordata > Actinopteri > Cypriniformes > Cyprinidae > Garra > Garra rufa. Next base: position 29,003,172 of record NC_133372.1, read on the forward strand.
TGCTTCAAGGTAAAGGGGACGTGTGGTCTGGCACGATGAGGTTCTTGTGTAAAGTGGGTCACTCTTGAAATCTTTCTAAAGTCTTTTGTAATCCTTGGTAGCAGGATCTCCTGCAGTGGTGGTCCATCAGAAGAGGCTGAGTCACCTCAAAAATGTTTTCTAAATTAAACAACTCTGAAGGTTTAAAATTAACCATTTCATGTTTTATTGGTAACACCTTACAATTAGTTGTATTAACTAACATGAATGGACAATGAACAATACATTTGTTACACTATTTAATACTCTTTGTTAATGTAAGTTAATAAACATACAGTTGTTCATTGTTTGTTTATGGTATTTTACAGTGCAAAATGTTAACAAACACAACTTAGATTAATAAATGCTGTAGAAGTATTGTTCATTCTTAGTCCATGTTAACTAATGTAGTTAACTAAGGTTAACTAATGAACCTTATTGTAAAGTGTTACCATTTTATTTAATGTTGTAGCCTACCTGTGAATGATTAATTACTGCACAAATTCAGGAGGACACAGATGGCAGAATTGATATTGCTTTTTAGTATTTAAAAAATTAAGTAATACATTATATTTAATCAAAAAGAAAACAGAAAGATATTGTATATCTCTTTGTGTCATATTTTCTCTAGCAAAGGCGTACTGGGTGATATATCAGTTTGAATTGCGCACACGGTATGAATTTTTTTTAAAACGGCATACAAAATGGTTAGAAAACTTTAAGAACTGTTAAAACACACAACTAATTCTTTAAAGAAGTAGTTCACTTTCAGAACAAAAATGTACAGATAATGTACTCACCCCCTTGTCATCCAAGATGTTTATGTCTTTCTGTCTTCAGTCGTAAGGAAATGGTGTTTTTTGAGGAAAACATTTCAGGATTTCATTCCATATAATGGACTTCTATGGTGCCCCCGAGTTTGAACTTCCAAAATGTGGTTTAAATGCAGCTTCAAAGGGCTCTAAATGATCCCAGCCGAGGAAGAAGGGTCTTATCTAGTGAAATGATCAGTTATTTTCTAAAAACATTTACAACTTATGTACTTTTTAATCTCAAACGCTCATCTTACCGAGCTAGACAAGACAAGCATTTGAGGTTAAAAAGTATATAAATTGTAATTGTTTTTAGAAAATGACCCATAGTAAGTCTTTATTCTTGCAAGGAATATATCTCACAATTCTGATAAGAAAAATGAACTCATCATTGTCTCTTTTCCCCTCAGCTCAGAATGATGAGTTTATATCCCACACTTCTGCCTTTTTTTCCACAAAATTGACAAACTCGCTGTTTTACAGTTAACTCGAGTTAATAAAGTCAGAACTGGGACTTGCATTTGAGGGGAAAATAGTCAGAATTGTGAGATAAAATGGTTAAATGTTATGTGAAATGTTATAGGTTTAAATATTTCACGCTGTAACAATAATACAATAATATTTAAAGAATAATTGACGATGAGTTACACCTCAGGTGTGCATTATTTTCAAAGAATTCAACAGACCAAAGTCAATTATTCTGCTTATAGTATGGTTACCACACCTCAAGACATAGAACAGATGATGCATTTCAAGGCATTTTGTAAGTATTTATTAGTATTAATAGTATTAGTTTCTTACGCATTTGATCCAAAGCCTCTGTTGCTAATTCCAAAGCGTCATTTTACTGCTGTTTACAGTATTTATTGGTTTGGCCAGTGTCATTGTGGGTTTTGGTTGTTTTGCTGTTTTAGGCTGTAAGGACCTTTGGAATAGCTGAATTCACGTGGCAAAGTGAGACATGTAATGAGGTCCAGAGCTGCTTGGAACTACATTTGCCGTGCTTTTCCCTGAAAATGATTGCACACCTAACGTTCGTCAGCCAATCAGATTTATGCATTCAGCGTCCCTGTAGTATAATGTACAATATGTCCCCTATGAACTGCATATGTGTATGTTATGTAGACCTGTTGTTTAAATCAAATTTAGTCCTACCTTGACTGATGTGAGACTCAAATGGAGTCTTTGATGACAGTATTGTATGAAAAAATATTTGCAATATGATTCTGACATCCAAAGGCACAACTATTTTTTTTTTCTCGTATTCCATGGATTTTAGCCATTTCCTTCCACTTGTTACAAATGTTTTTCGGCCACCAGAGTGCGCGCACAGCTGCACGTGACGTAACTGTGACATCTACTCCAAATTGGTCTACAGTATATTATATAAAATTCCTGTCAATTCTGCCAAGACAGTGAGGTGCATGTTTGATGGACATGTCACGCCACAGGAGATAATTCATGAATGTTAGTGAAGCAACTCAACTGACACTGGTATCTATGAATGTGTGAGATTTCCAGTTTATTACAAACCAGTGTGTTCATAATTAAGATAATACATTAAACTAATATGGCAAGACACACCAGTTTGCAATATCAAGTAGCAAAACAAGTTTTGTACAGCTAAAAATAGCTGGAAGCGAATGACACCAGAAGCCAGACAAATGGCTGTGCCACTCTTATGGGAAAAATAAGGTGGATATGACACACAACAGTAACAACATGTACTGTAGTATCTTCGAATTTAAAAATTCGAATCACAAAGCTGCAGTCTTAGGGGATTTCTTTGGCTCTAAAGACTCTGCACGCCCATCTAAAAATGCTAGCTTCCATACAAAGGCAAGCTAAAACTAACTGGTTTCATACTAATTGCAGGTCCTCGTGGTACAGGCTGATGCAATTTGACAGTCCCTCTGGCAGTAATAGGCACTTATGAAACACAGAGCTGCCTTGTGTCGTCACTCCAGGCTTCTCTACTTTCCATTGCCACCCTGACCAACTGATCAGCACTCGAATGTGTTAGTGGGACTGAGCTGGTGAGTGGGTACACAAACATGTTTGAGATCATAAATGACTCACACTGAGGCTCTGATGCTTTGCATGAATAAAAATAACCATGCACAAATTGTGTAAGGTCATCTATATAGTGTACTGAAGATTGTGTCTTTCAGATCCCTGTTGAAAAAAACAGCATATGCTGGTTAGGTATGTTTTGATGCTGGTTTAAGCTGGTCCTTAACTGGTTTAAGCTGCTCCTTAGTTGGTTTATGCTGGTCCTTGACCAGCAACATGATCAGCTAAGGACCAGCATAAACCAGCTAAAACCAGCATCCCAGCATCAAAACATACCTAACCTAAGCATATGCTGGTTTGTTCAACAGGGATGAGGACAATTTCACTACTTATCATGTTTTTTTTATATATTCCCCTAGATGAATTTGGAATGTGAACCAGAAATATTAAATTTTACTGAAAAGTGATTTTATTTTTATTTTCTCAATTTCTCATACATGTTACACATGTAGTCCAGAACACTGAATATATGACCTAGCCTACATAGACTGCTCTGTCTTTTCACTTCAACAGATATCATGATTTGGAAAAGAAAAAAAGAGCTTTTGCCCATTTCCTCTGAACCAATTGAAAGTTTAGAGCAACCATTGTTACATATCTTTTCACTCTTTGGAGATGTGAGGTTTTCTTCTCTTTGGGAGATTTACTCTGATATCATCAGCACACATCAACGGGTGGAAAGATCTAGTATTCCAAACAAAGACGCACATCAGTCAAGGTAGGACTAGAGCAGTGACGAAACAGAGACAAATGCTTAGCTGTGTGTGTGTGTGTAGACGTCAAAGCTGACACGCATGCTGACAATCAGGGTCTCATCAACACTCAAAGGGCCCCCTCACAGAGTGAAGCATTGAGAAACACTAGATTAGATTCCATTTGTGAGAGTCTGATAACCCAGCCAACATCCAGGAACGAGTCCATACAATATTCTCCATATCAGCAAAGCCAAAGATTAATTTAGGTCCAACACTGTGATACGGAAAAAACAATCCCATTAAATTACTTCTACGATTCTGTTTTGCCACAGGCTTGGTTTTTACAAGGTGATGGAATCAATAACTTTTAATTGTTTTAATTTTACGCTTGCTTTATTACCAATTTCAATTTTTATTTTAGATTAAAAAATGCAATGCGTTTCTCAACACAGAGTTATTGGCATTGTCAGTGCTTAAGTTAATAAAAAGCAATGCTAGTTTAGCTAGAGGGCAAATCCCTTGAGATGAGAAATATATAAATGCACATGCATAAAATACACAGACACACACACACATCACAGACTGTGTGTCATGGGAATGAAGTACTAGTGTGTCAACCATATTGATTACACGGCAGCAACTGTGATTGTGTGATACCATAACTGCATTCTGGCAGGGAGGGAACTATGGGTGATGTGAATGATATCAGAATTCCCTTAATGTCTGTCCATTTTATCTTCTATTAAGACAGTAATCCACTCTGTGATTCAATACGGCACTGTTGCTTATAGTGTTTTAATTAATAATAGCAATGGGGTATAGACTGTGTAAATCATTGTGTAAAAATTGTCAGAACTAAAAATTAAAGTTTCTTAAAGGAATAGTTCACCCAAAAATTGAAATTATCTGAAAATGTAGTTATACCTACCCAGGCCATCCAATATGCAGATAAGTTTGTTTTCTTCCTCTGCACTGAATGGGCAAAATGAGAGTTCAAACTGCTTATAAAAATGTCACAATGTTATGTTTCTAAGAAACAAATCCATTATATTAACTTTTTTTTCCTTGAAAACTGTCACTTCTGGTGCAAAATCCACCAACATATTTGTTTAGAACTGTTTTGGACTGTTAAACGGTGCTTGATCTGCACATATTTTTCTTCTGGTTCAAACCTTTTCACTGGAGACAGCAATATTATTGCTATAGAGGACCTTTTAATGTTGGATTGTTTATTACAAATACGCAGATTTTTTGTACGTTTTTTTATTATAATATCCAAAAACCACTAGAACAGTGTTATATATTTTGCTGACTTGTGTACTTTATCCCAAATATTTCGAAGAATGTTTAAATCCAGAGAAATAAGCAATTTTAACTAGTGACACGGACCGTGTCCTCTTTGCGTCATCTGCCAATGACGTCATACACCCTCGATTATCTGGTTTTATTTTGTAGAAACCATAGAAACCCCTAAGACTCTTTAATATCTTATGCATTTTATTAGACAGGTGACAAACGCACAGAGTAGCATTATAATAGATCTTTCAACACACTCAAATGTATCTAATATGATAAAACAGCGCTGTTTACCTTCACATACGCAGGACCTGAAGAAGCAAAAAGCAGTTGACTGTGGCCTAATAAAAGCTCAGCTTCTTCCGAGCCATGTATCGTGCTCATCCGTCTTTAGCAATCGCTTCAGGGGCCTCGTTTCACTTCCACAACTTCCAGCCCCTCTCTGCTTCATACTATAGTGACCTTAATAAGTCTTTAATACGTTAGCTCATCCATGAACATGATTTCTGCCGGAGTTGCATCATCTGTGGGATGAAGACTACAACTCCCGTGATTCCACACTCAATCAGGAAATCATAAAACGTCTTTGTTTGTTTTGAATATGCACTCTCTAGCTGCGAAAACTTACATATTGTGCAAATATGCCATTTTAGCTTGTTTTTCAGTCTTCAGTCATCTTTCAGCTCTTTCATTGTGTGTCATGTTTTTCCATGTAATTCGTACTCAAGGATTCCACATTTTAAGTCCAATTCCATGCCGGCTGAGCTAGAGAGCAAGCTTTATGTCCGGAAAGTGAAATATATGGAGCTGTAATCATAACTGTGTATGAAAACAATTGCTCACTGTTTTACCACCTATAGTGTTCATTTAATTTCCCACAGGTACATTTTTGTTATGAGATTAGGTAAAACTAATTGTAATATTTTTATTAGCTGTTTGGATTCATTGGTGAGTGTGATGATAAATTTCAATCCTATTCCAATTAACCATTTGTAGGGAGTTTGACTGACAGGTGATCTGACCAATCACAAGGCAGAATCTGCCATTTTTTCAACTAACAAACCAGACAGGAGAGTAGATTAACATAAGGGGACTTGAACTTGATTGTGTGTAATGATGTTTTTTGCGATTGAAACAAGATACCTTCTGATGTTTATTCATGTTCATACTAAGGAGCCGTTGAATGCTTAAATCTGACTGGCTGACGAACATTTTAAGGTGTGCAATTATTTTCAAGGAAACACAATGAACATAGTTCCAGGCAGGTCTTGACCGCATTGCATGTCTATATCACTTCGCCCCACGATTTCAGTTATTTCAAAGGTTCTTACAGCCTAAGACAGCAAAATAACCCACGACACTGGGCGAACAAATAAATACAGTGAACAATAGGTTAAAAATGACAGATTGTTTCCATGTTTTTGCCACAAAATTATATTTTCAACGGCCCGTCATTTATTATTCCTTACTTATTTCATGCTGTAGTAGAGGATTAGCTGATTGGTTGATATGCTGCTTGGACCGAGACACTACAGCGATCTGTCACGACACATTAAAGAGCAAAAACGGTATTTATTGTTTGAATTTCTTAAAAAATGACAAAATTTGAAAGCTGAGAGTTTGTTTCATACTGTACCTAAAGTAACCTTGTCTGTCAGCGCAATGTCAGTTTCCTCCTTACTTTGATATGTGACATTGTCGGATGAAGGGTGGGGTGGATTTTTGCAAAGGGTCAGTTAGGAAACAAACTCATCTACCCATCTTGGATGGCCTAAGATTGAGAAAATTTTCACAAGTTTTCATTTTTAGGTGAACTGTTCCTGTAAGTTCTCTGTCACGATATACATCTAATGCTATAATGGAAGTCAAGGGACTAAACCTTAGAGTTGGGGTACTCGGACTTGTACTCGGACTCGAGTCCGGTCTCGAGTACAATTTTTAGCGGACTCGGACTTGTCACGGACTCGGATGCATTTTGACTCGGACTTGACTCGGACTCGAGCTTTTCGGACTCGGGAATTATTGCCGAGTCCAGCCGAGTCCAGGGACAGTTGATGGAAATTTTACTGACTCGATGCATTATTACGAAAGTGACATTCAGTATTATTGGCATGTGTTTTAAAGTCTTGCCGGTACTTGAAAGCCTGCCTCTCAGTCAGCGCACAATGCTGAATTAAACTCTTTCTCTATTGCTACACACTTACACGAAAGGTAATGTCAAAATGCATCGTCTTGGAGAGCATTCATGTAAATGCTATCGGTTTTGTGTTGAGTTAGAAATACAGATGTGTCAAAATATATGATCTGTGCGTCCGGTCTTAAAGCGACAGCAGTGTAAACCTGCCACAGACTGCGTCATAATCAAACAACAAAATAAAAAGAGAAAATCACTCACTGCTCTTGATTGAAGCAGTTTAGCAATTTTAATAAGAATCATCTATATTTATTATATACGGTGAAGATTGTAGATAGTTTTATTTTTACATTTATTACTTAATTAAATGTTTGTAGTACACTATTTCTGTGGTATACTTTACTATATAGATCAATCTGAAAAACGTATAAAACTATTTCATTTGTATTTTGATTATTATATTTATTTATGCTTTTGCTTGTAATTAATTATTAGACTGTTTATTTTCCTTCAGTAAGCTTGAGAATGTTTTACTTACTTACTTGGGTGTGCATTATTTTCTAATAATTCAATGGCCCGTTGTCAATAGACCAATTTGGAGTAGACGTTACAGTTATGTCAGTAAAAAAATACTATTTAAACCTATAACATTTTACATTTACCTATTTTATCTCAGAATTCAGAATTTTTTTATGTCGTTTATATGTTGTATTTAAGACTTTAGAACTCAATTTAACGCAGCAATAGCAAGTTTGTCAGTTCTGAGGGAAAAAATAAACTCATGACTTTAGCTGAGAGGAAAAGGGAGAATGTATTTTCTTATCAGAATTGTGAGATATAATCTCGAAATTGAGAAAATAAAGTCAGAATTTTATTCTTTTATTCCATGACTTCCATGTCATTAACCCTCACAGCCTCATTTTCATCTAAGAAAAATATGTCACTAGCTGTCCATCTCTTCACCTACCCCTCCCTTTATCACAGATTCATTCTTTTACTCGTAGGTACAGTCCTGTCCTTCCCTTATAATTCCCACATTGTCCTTCCCACATTCTAAAAGCTGTTTCACTCTGAAATATGTCATAATATCAAGTCAGTCATAACTTCTGTTACATGACTTTAAGTTTGCTGAGCAGGACACTAATGAGATGGTGTGAAATAAAAAAATCAAAATGGCAATATGCAACAGAGGTTTCCTTTTGTTACATTTAAATTGTCATTGCCTTATTGTAGTTGTACAAATTAAAACAAGGTTAAGATACTGACAAACAGTAGTTTTTAGTTGGACTCGGTCGGACTCGACTCGGACTCGACCCATTTGGACTCGGACTTGAGTCCGACTCGCCCCATTTTGGACTCGGACTTGACTCGGACTCGACTGGTTAAAGACTCGGACTCGACTCGGACTCGACTTACGTGGACTCGACCCAACACTACTAAACCTGTCCAATTCATTGTAAAGGGAAACTAAAAATAAACACCTCGCCACTCGTTTGAACTCATCTCAAGTGCCAAAAGCAAACAGCAGAGAAGTGCAAAATGAGCTGCCTCAGGAAATCAAAATAATTACACATATAAAAATGATAGCTTGGCCCAGCCACAGCAGTGTTGAACCCCATCGTTTTTTCAACCGCTGATGGTGGAATGTTGGTCTGTGTAAAGCCTCTGAAAATAAACTTCAATAAAACCACTATTTGACAGAAGTGTAAGAGTTTGTGCTCGCTAAGACTTCATTTCCTCTCTTCTGGGCATCCCTGTGCGCTCACAGGCCAGGCTCTTTTCAGAAATCGTGTTTTAAACTTGATATTCAGTCTTGGTCTTTTTTTATTACATCTGATATGCAAGTTGAGTGCAACACCATGCCAAAGATGAAAGGGACTGCATATACTTCCTGAAGGGATACACAAACAAGCATTATTTCATCATCAACATATTTTGCAGTTCAAATATCTCTGAAACTATCTATGACTGAGTGAGAGCTGCATGGATGGAACCTTATTTAACCAGTGAAGGAGAAAAATAATGGTGCTCAGACCTTCAGGGTCTCTATCAAATGATGACATGTCTACTTAGGCTGTATGAACGTGTAACCAAAACCATCCATTACTTTAACAGGGAAAAGTGTTCATCCGGAAAGGAGAGCAGTCATTGTCTACAGGCTGATCTCTTGGAATGTTAATGGTGTGAGACTAAACATTCAAAGACATTTTTTCATCACTTGAATAAACGTAATAATCATACACATGAGTTCAAGCCTGAAGGTCTTCAGCAGCCTATGAATTCTTTTGTCTCTTTATAAGAGAATAAGAACAGATATTTCACATTTAAAATTATTTTTAAAACCTTACCTTAGTGTCACAGTTGCACCAGTAGTGTCCACCAAGAATGCCTGATTATTTTTGACTGAGTAACTTAGCTCTATATAGCACACATAATACTCTTATCAGAATAGCAACCGTGGCTGATTTGTGCTGGTTCACTGCCTGGTCAGAGGGTGGTTGCTACATTGGGGAAACCTTGTAATGAGACCTTGATCTCTGCTCAATGCGCTGAAGAGGCAGATCAAGTAGGCTTGGCCTTTTTTATAGCAGCTAAGCCCTGGTACATGGTCACATCAAGGCCTGAATCCCACATACTGTATTAGAATCCAAAATTTAGCTTACAGTAGGGCTTTTGTCACTTCGACACTTCAACACATACTTGCTTTTTCAAACTCTCTCTCTCTTTTTATTTTATTGTGTATATCTGACAACGTGGCTACGCTGGGGCCACACATATAACATATTCAAAATAACCCCCATATGTGCATACATGATCATCTTGTAGCAGATCTAAACAGGTGGAGCTGGGGAAGGTGGAGGGTTTCTGAAGCTCGCTGCCACTGTGATATGTGTATACGGTGCCTAAAACATTCTGTGTATACCGTTTTTGGAAATGAAAAAGAAGTGTAAATTCACATTCCCAGAATTCCCTGCGTTACATTTCAAATTAGTTTTTTGTTTTTTTGTTGTTGAAATAACTGTTTCTTCTTAGCAGTTTTGTACATTAGGGTTGTATGTTACACCCAATGTTGTTAAATGAAGGTTTATTGCATTATTTCAGTTCATTATGGTGTATAGTGTTTGTGTGAATGACACTGTGCATGTTCTGTTATAATTTAAAAGTTGCTTGTGATGAGGTTTGTTTATCATGGGATTTTCTCATCACCAACTGCATTTGGTGGTTATCAGTGTAATACAAAGGTACAAAACAGATTTCAGTACATCAATAGGTTGGTATATTAACATTATATCAGTTAATGAAATTACGGTATTTAAGTCAAAACCGGAAAAACTAAAATGTTGCTACTGTATTTTATATGGTAAAATCCCCGCAACCACAGCTGCCATTTTTTACGTACATTTTACAGAATCTTTTTTACAGTGTAGGGAATGTACAAAATATCTTCATGGAACATGATCTTTACTTAATATCCTAACGATTTTTGGCATAAAAGAAAATTTGATAATTTTGACCCATACAATGTATTTTTGGCTATTGCTACAAATATACCCATGCAACATATTTGAATGTTGAGCAGCAAGCTTATTGGCTGCTGATACAAAAAGAATCAATCAGCTGTGCCTTGTGGTGATGTAATTATGTCAGATTGAGTTAGACAAATTGTGCCATCTAGAATTTCATGACATATAATTTATTCATACGATGGCAAAACAGAATTTTCAGCAGCCATTTCTTTAGTCTTCAGTGGCACATGATCTTTCAGAAATCATTCTAATATGCTGAGCTGGTGCTCAAGAAACATTTATTATCATCAATGTTGAAAACTATTGTGCTGCTCTTTTTTATGAATATTAAATAATAATAATTTCCTCACAAACTGGAATACAGAAGTCTCCCTTCAATATTCTACATACGAAAGTCATTGTATGTGTCTTCAACACTTTCAGAGTGTTCAAAAAAGGTACAAAAGCTGTCACTGGAACGGTACCATTTCAAAAGGTACACGTGTACCTTATTTACCCCTAAAGGGTGCATTTTAGTATCTTAAAGGTACATATCCGTACTTAAGTGGTACCTTTTTGTACTTTTTGAAATGGAACCGGCCCAATGAGAGCTTTTGTAGCTTTTTTTTTTTTTTTTGAGAGTGAATGGGCTACCTAAATTCTTGTTAGCTCAAATAATGACAATTTGACTGAATGTTTAAATCCCTGTTTGAAAGACAAACAAGGTTCCATTTGTGTGGAACTGATCCATCTAAGAAACAGCTTTTGGTTACACTCAAGTTCCTCTCACATTATATCTGTCAGCACATGGAGGTCAATGGAGGAGATTTCCTCAATGTGTTTGTATGATGCACTTTACTCATTTACATATTCTGGTAGTTATTTGATTCTTTTATTCCATATTACTGACAGAATAGCCCAACTAATGCAGTTTAATATGCAGATTGGTTGGTTTTAATATTTTTTTTCCTCAGTGAAATCAGATACAGTGCCATAAATGTCACAATGGCCTCAATTCTTTCTCCATAGATAAGAGCCTGACTTGTCGCACCTGTCAACAATCCAGTCATGACCTGAATGTTTTAGGCTTCATAACAGTGAAACAAGATAGACCCATGTGTAAGAGCATGTTCAAAGCAAGTACTTTGGTCTAAGATTTCAAACATTTGGCAGTACCCCAGTGCGTGAAACCTGGTAAAGTTGTGTTGGTCAGAGCTGCTAGGAGCACAGTAAACTTCCATGAGCCACTTGGGACGGGGAGGGCAAAATCTTTCCTATCCCAACTTAGAAAACACTCTCTTCTCATTTCTGCCATGCCATCTCTATTAATTTCATCAGCATCCCTTGTGGCAAATAGACCGTCCCCCAGGTGCCTGTTTCCATGTTGTTAATGTTTTGTTATTCAGCTTCCGCAAACATTATGTGGAATTGCTGGTGCAAATTGCTCCGCTTGTTGATTTATGTTCTGTTTGGCTGGCTGGAACAGTTCAGGGTTTGACGTGCCGAGAGCATCTGGTGGCGCAGGTTAATTGAGGGCGATTAAGGTGATTAATAGCTTTGTTTGAAGTAAAAACACAAGACAGAAGGGTTTGTGTTACAGGCAAAATGTTCTGCTGGGGTAGAAGCCATCAACAGCCTGGGGGGAGAGGAAGCCGCAGTCGTAACAAATGTGAGGGGAGGGCAATGGTGAGTATAGCCTGAGGTTCGAGATACAGGTGAAAAGCTCCAGGCCAAATGTTAGCTAGTAATGGAAGCTAGTGCGTGAGCTGTGGAGGAAAAGGCAATATTGACTCGAAGGCTGATTCATATAAAGAGAGTCTCTGTTTTGACTCTATTCCATTATTATCTCATAAACCAGCAGCAGTTCTGGCAGAGTATGTGCTTTTCACTAGTTTCTCAGTGATTTGACACAGTTAATGAATGTAGAGTGGTCTTTGAATGATTGGTATGTAGTAGGAAAGTTTGACTTTTTTAATTAAAGGATTATTTATACTAGGCCACTGCACGCATTTTTACTAATCAGCTCTCCAATTATGAAACAACATAATCTAAATGCCCTCCAAGACACAATCGAGACAGATCACCTGGTGGTTTGAGACCAGTGTGTAATATTATTTTGAGTGTAAGGTACATTTAAAATAATATATTGGGGCTAAATTGTGACCCAGTACCACAAAACCAGTCTTAAGTAGCATGGGTATGTTTGTAGCAATAGCCAAAATACATTGTATGGGTCAAAATCATTGATATTTTCACTAGGATATTAAATAAAGATAATGTTCCATGAAGATATTTTGTAAATTTCCTACCGTAAATATATCAAAACTTAATTTTTGATTAGTAATATGCATTGCTAAGAACTTAATTTGGACTTCAAAGGCAATTTTCTCAATATATTTGTTTTTTTGCACCCTCAGATTCCAGATTTTCAAATAGTTGTATCTTGGCCAAATATTGCCCTATCCTAACAAACCATACATCAATGGCAAGCTTATTTCGATGTATAAATCAACTGAAAATGTAAAGAAATAAATGTACCCTTATAACTAATTTTGTGGTACAGGGTCACAATTTAAGATTTATGTATTTGAATGCATATAACATTTCCATTAATTTGGATTACACAGTTTTTACATAAACATATAAACATGAATGAGAAAATATATTTTATCTTATTTAAATAATCATATTTGTACTTAAAAACATAATAGTACTGCTGTAAATGTACAAAAAATGTACAAAACCTGTCGCTGGAACGGTACCATTTCAAAAGGTATACATTTGTACCTTATTTACCCCTAAAGGATGCATTTTAGTATCATAAAGGTACATATTTGTACCTAAAGTGTACATATTCATACCTACATGGTACATATACCTTTTGAAAAGGAACTGGCCCAATGACAGCTTTTGTAGCTTTTTTCTGAGAGTGAATGGGCTACCTAAATGCTTGTTAGCTCAAATAATGACATTTGACTGAATGTTTAAATCCCTGTTTGAAAGACAAACTGTCAGGGGTGTATGCAGGACTAGACGAGACGATATTCACAAATACAATATATTTAATATAATTCTCCAAGAGGAACAAGGCAGGAACACGAAGAGCTTTCACACACACACATCAAAACGTTAAGGACCGACAATACACTGAACTCAAAGACAGACTCTTAAAGACAAACTAATCAAGATACACAGGTGACATGGATGACTGATAATAAAACACAGGTGTTACAGATGACGGTGACGAGGGCTAAACCAAATGACAGATCAACGGGGGGGAAGACAAATGGGAAAAACCAATGACAAGACAGACAGAACTGTGACATTACGCCCCCCTCCGGAAAGGCGCGTCCTCGCGCCGTGGAAAAAACGAAAAAACGAGAGGGGCGGAAAACCAGGAAACCAAAGTCAATGAGGGAGGGGGCTCCGGCGGAGGACGCAACCCCCGGAGGAGGACCAGAACAAAAGTCCAGGTAACACAGAAGACAGTCCATGGGGGCGACGACGGAGGGAGGAGCCAGGGAAGACACAGGAGGGACCTGAAGCAGGAGGAAATCCACAGGACCCAGACCACAGCCATGATGACGGCCCACGGTGGAGCCGACGGAGGGAGGAGCCATGGTGGAGGGAGGGCCGCCGACTCCATGGGGCCGACCGACAGAGGCGGAGCAGATGGAGGCGGAGCCCGAGGCGGAGACGGAGAGCCGATGATCCGGGGTGACGCCGAGGATCCGGAGGGCCAAGGTGGAACAGGCTCTGGCGCCCGAGGCGGAGGCGGAGTCCCGGAGATCCGCGGCGGAGCCAGAGCGACAGAGGATGGAGGCTGTGCCCGCAGGAAGGAGGAGTCCCAAGGAGCCGGTGGGACGGCGCGACGAGGCACAGCCGGAGGAGCAGAGTCCTGAGGAGCCGATGGGGTGACGACTGACCAGGGCGGAGCCGGAAAGACGATGGAGCCCGGTGGAGCTGGTGGATCGACGGGCGACGGTGTAGAGGAGGGCGTCGAGAGCCGTGGTGGAACCGCGGGGTCGAAGGGCCGAGGCGGAGTCCAGGACTCGGAGGCTGGAGGCGGAGCTGAGGGATCCTCCAGCCGAGACGCCGATGGAAGCTGGCAGTCCCGCGGCGAGCCCACTGCACAGGTGGTGGGCTGAGGGTGAGCTGAGGGGCTGTCAGGGGACAGCGGCGGCCAGACAAACATGGCATCAGATGACAGAGGGTGGGTGGGTGGGAATTCCGGGCAGACAGGACAGACGGATATTTCCATATCAAAGTCAATTAAGTTACCAGAGTTATCTTGGGCAAGATCCGAGAAGAAGTCTATTAAATCCCCAGAAATAGATCCAAGCTCACCCTCAGCGGTGGTGCAGTGGGCAGGGCTCTCTGTAGCCCTCTCTAGCTCCACGTCATACTCCACCGTCACGGATGTTGCAGTCGGCTCTCGCACCTGGTCCGATGGGTCCAGCTCTGGCTCTGTCGCTCTCGGCTCTGGCTCTCCATCGTCGGTGGGCTCGGGCTGCAACTCCGCTTGTCGGGGTGATGTTGGGCTGGGTTCTGGGTCAGGTGTGGGGCTGGTGTCATCCTCTGTGTTTGACGAAGATCTGCTGGACACCAGCACCCACACGATGAAATCAGCGATGCTCTCTCGAGGACCTTCCCCGGACAACTGCCTCTTGATGGTGTGGTTAAGTCCCTTACGGAAAAAGGTACAGAGGCAGTAGTCCGGGTAGTGCGTGTAAGGCACGAGGTGGATGAAGTCTCTGGTGTAGTCCTCGAGAGAGCGATCCCCCTGCTCCAGGAGAATGATGCTCACAGCAGGGTCCATGATAAAAACCAAAAAATAAACACTGAGAAAAACGAAAAATAAAGCAGGGGAAACACGCTGGGGAACTGTTTCGGTCGGTCCTTCTGTCAGGGGTGTATGCAGGACTAGACGAGACGATAGACGATATTCACAAATACAATATATTTAATATAATTCTCCAAGAGGAACAAGGCAGGAACACGAAGAGCTTTCACACACATCAAAACGTTAAGGACCGACAATACACTGAACTCAAAGACAGACTCTTAAAGACAAACTAATCAAGATACACAGGTGACATGGATGACTGATAATAAAACACAGGTGTTACAGATGACGGTGACGAGGGCTAAACCAAATGACAGATCAACGGGGGGGAAGACAAATGGGAAAAACCAATGACAAGACAGACAGAACTGTGACACAAACAAGGTTCCATTTGTGTGGAACTGATCCATCTAAGAAACAGCTTTTGGTTACACTCAAGTTCCTCTCACATTATATCTGTCAGCACACACAGGTCAAAAGAGGAGATTTTTCTCAATGGTCAAGAGGAACATTTCCTCAATGTTTTTGTATAACGCACTTTACTCATTTACATATTCTGGTAGTTATGTGATTCTTTTTTATTCTATATTATTGACAGAATAGCCCAACTAATGTATTTTAATTTGCAGATTGGTTGGTTTTGTAATATTTTTCCTCACTGCTGTAGAGGAAGCAATATTCAATTTAAATGTATACAACTGAAACAAATTGAATTTATTAATGATAAATACATAAACCTGGTTTTTGTGTATTTAAAACGCATCCGGTTTAGTAATAAGCTACTAATACAGAAAACATATTACAGAAATCTTATGTAGCTTTGCATTACATTTTATTTGTGTATTAGTTTATTTATGTTAAAACTGTTTATTCCAAGTTGATCGAAATGTTATAAACCTTAAATTTAGGTCTAAATATTATTTTGAGTGATATGTATAAATGCTGTAGACTTTCCTCGGAACTATCAGCATGTGGAAGTTTGGTAGCAGCTTTTTATCAATTTTGTCCCCATCGCTTTATTAATTTAATGTCATTTTAATAGTACGTGTAGTGACGTCCTTTGCTGTCTTTTTTATCAGTAGCGTAAAGGTCCTACGAATTCTCCCGCATGCGTGTTGTTATTCACTCAAAGTCAGCGTGTCCTATCTTGCTGCGCCACTTGAATCAAGAGTGCCGTAGCAAAATAAACAATTGACCGGTGATGTGAGCTTGAAATCTGAATTGAATGTAGTAAGTAAACCATGTCTTTCTATTACGTCTAAGTTGTTCTTGTGGGCTACATGCAAAACAAGGACAAATACAACAGGCGTGGCCCAATTTACAGACAAATTACGGGTTGAAGGTGATCCCAGCCAAGGAATAAGGGTCTTATCTAGCAAAATGATCGGTTATTTTCTGGAAGGTAAAAAAAAGTATACACTTTTTAACCATAAATGCTCGTCTTCCACTATAGCTCGACTTAAAGAATGTAGGCAGAAGTACCGACCCAGTGTTTACAAAGTGAACGTGCAAAGAAAGTCAAACACCCTTAAAAAAAGGTAAAACAACGATGCCAAACAATTTTGAAATTGGAGGAGAAAATGAGATGGAGATTTTCGCCCTACCCTACCTTTTTGAACTGAAATACACAGGCAAAGAACTAATCGTGTGTGACCTTTCCAATGTGATTACATAATGCTTGAAATACAGACGTGCATCGTAGATGTAAGGCGGCATTTGTGTTTAAAAAAGTATATAATTTTTTTTTTAATAAAATTACTAGATAAGGCAATTATTCCTTAGCTGGGATCGTGTAGAGCTCAGTGAAGCTGCACTGAAACTGCAACTTGGACCTTCAACCTGCTGGCTCCCATTGAAATCCACTATATGGAGAAAAGTGTATGCTTTTTCAAAAACCATTATTTAATTCTGACTGAAGAAAGAAAGACATGAACATCT
The DNA here is from genome assembly GCF_049309525.1 of Garra rufa. Taxonomy (NCBI): domain Eukaryota; kingdom Metazoa; phylum Chordata; class Actinopteri; order Cypriniformes; family Cyprinidae; genus Garra; species Garra rufa. Next base: position 29,020,490 of record NC_133372.1, read on the forward strand.
TGGATGATAATTATCAGGAAATATTTATTCTGGAACTGAACTAATCCTAATGCACAAACCTGTTAATGTCTTCATAGTGCCTTTAAGATTAACATTTTATATCTGCATTAGGTTTACTTGGTCTGATCTGTTGATTTAACATTTTCTCTTTTGATGAGTTATAAAAATAAACATCGAGAGAAAAAAGGTGCAACTGTGTGAGTAGATTCCGTAACTATATGCAGTAAACTATATGATTGCAATATATAGCCAGAACTATTAGAATGAATCGCATCCCATAATCCACCCTGTGGTTTCCGTTACTCTCATAATTCACAGCATGGATTGTGGTGTCTGTAATACTAATCCAGTTAGAATAAATAGCCCTTAAACATGGTGTTGTTCTTGGCAGGTGAGCCATCTGTACAGCTGCAGTGAATACAGGGTTTCTCTGCTTTATCACACCATCTCTCCGCTCCTTCATTCTGCCAACTCAACACAGCTCTCACTCACTGTCTGTCTATCCATCTGTTGCCTTCTCAGTCTGTCTCTTGCTGCCTTTCTTGCTCTGTCTCCCTCTCCACATGTACTTTCTTTTCTCCAACTGCCTCTTGGTTTTCTCACTGTTTCTTTCTGCCAAGCTGCTGTCATTTCTCAGCCTCCCACATCCTTCTGCTGCCCACATTTTACCCAGTAAAGGTTTATGTGTAGATAACCCTTCCTCTTCTCCACCGGAGTCTGATGCTGGTGCAATTAATCATGTACAAGTAGGTGCCAATACTTCTGAATGCCATTTTTATGGTGCAGTGACCACATAATACGCAGAGGTGGATTGGCTTTCCTGGGTTCTGGGGTATTATGGCCGTCTAGTGGTTTAGGTCATGTACTTAAAGGCCAACCAGAAATAAGGAGGGTAAATACAGTGTTAATGGTTTCACATGGTTGGGATTACAGTTGTTTTCATCTGTATGTTACTACCTATTGCATTAAACTCCCAAGATGCAAGTGTATACTTGAGGGAGAGGAGTTGAGACTTGGATAAGAGTTCTGCTAAAACGCTTAATCGGCATATGGACACTTCACTATTTGTGGGCCTAGAATAGACCACAAATATTCAGAACCATCCAATTAAATAAGAATGCATAAAAAAACTAAAATAATCAATATATTTTCAGAAATAATTTTATACCATTCAACTGATTGCATCAATCTACCCCTAAAAAAGCCCTATGTTTTTTTAGGAATAGTTCGCCTTAAAATAAAAATTATGTTCTTTTACTATATGTTCTGTTTATTTACTCACGCTTATGTCGTTCCAATACACTTTATTTTTAACTTAAGAGTGAGTGTGGCCATTTTGAATGTGTGAGGCTTTCAGTGTCATTCACTTAGTTAATAAGGATGGGTTTTGATTCGATTCTGATTTACAAACATACATTACGATGACATTTTTAATAATTTTTCAAAATATAAACATTTAAATGAGGCACCACAGTGATCTAACAGCACCGAAATGACATTTATTATTTGAATACCATAATAAAATGGACAGAATTTGAAATTGGAGACTTCGTTTTATATCAAAAGTAACAAAGCACAAAGCTTATTGCGATTTATCGGATGGGAGGCATGCTATAATGTTCCATTCATTAACTGAAAACAGGCTAGACTAATCAATCATTGAGATTTAATAATCAATATCATTTTGTAAAAAATGAGAATCAATTAAAACCAAGAGATCAATATTTTTTACCCAGCCTTATTAGTTAGTATGAAAACAGTCTGTTATGTTCCTTCATATTGAAAACTGGTATTTGTTATTCTGTTATTTCTATATTTTCTTATCATAATCATAAATGCACTGGTTTGTAGTGTAAATAATTTTACTGTTATAGCACTTTGTTATTCATCTAGTTATTTACCTTTAGTGGCTAATGAATCAGAAATCTTGCACATTAAATTAAAATAGGTTACCTACTTATTGCAAAATGACTTTACGTTACAATACAAAAATCCTGGCCACTCTTTTTCATTTCATTAAAATTAATGACAGCAAGAATCATAATGAAAAACAGCACCATAATATGTTTATTTGGACCACTTTTATAATAGTTTTATGGTGTTTCATAACCCCATTCCTCATTGTTTTCCATATTATTAAAACAAAGTGGCAGGAAAATGTAAAAAATCACCCTTTGTGTTTGAGTTGTGAATAACATGAGGGTAAGTAAATAATAATGAAAACATTCATTTCAATTCATGTTGTTTTAATGCTACAATATTTTATTAGGTGCCATTGTAAAATGGTGGAAATAAAAATTTTATAGGCCTACTTCAATGTTGGAAATATCAAATGGCAGCTTTCTTTCTTTCTTTCTTTCTTTCTTTCTTTCTTTCTTTCTTTCTTTCTTTCTTTCTTTCTTTTTTGAGAAAAGTTTAAAAGCATCTAAGGTCAGAAAACGTAATTTTCTCAGAATGTGCATTTAATATTACAATCATTTTGCAATGATTTCAAAACGATTCCTTCAAAGCAGTTCTAAGATCTGTAAACCCCTTCCTTCCAGCCTACTCTGATTGGTCAGCTGGCCAAGTCTGTTGTGATTGGTCTTTCCATATACAATGCAAGTGAATTGTGCCCACAGCTAAAGTTTAGCTGCTAAACAATAATGGTGGATACGTTAGCTGAGTGCTAACGTCACTAACTGACTTTATTATTAAACAAAGTAATTAGAACAACAGTCTACATTAATCGACACATTCTTAGGAAATAGTGGGATCACAGTGAATTATCAGAACTATATCACATATTAGCACAAAAACTTGATATTCTGAGCACTCAGACTTACAGGTTGTTTTTCAGAGACGCTTGTTGGTCCAAATAAAGAAGGTACTGACTTATCTTTCATGGTCAATCCCGCGTTGAACTCGCCAAGATTAGAGAAGCAGTCCTTTGTAAAATGATGAGCACACAGCAAAAGGTTTGAATTGTATTGCTGTGGTATCGTGGAAAAAAATTATTTCGATAATGAAAACAAAACAAACTTGCTTTCACAGCGCAGTGTTTGTGGGCAGGTCAGAGTGATCGTATTTCGTGACTCTTTCTTTTGAGAGACAATATCGTTATTTATCATTTTACATTGCAGGATAGCTACCTTACAATCAGATATTTTTCGAAAACCTATATGACATGCTCTTTAAATAAAAATGTTAACATGGTAACATTTTGAACAGCTTTCTTTCACCTGTTCTTTGGACTGGATCCAGTAGAAGACAGAAACAATGACAAAGTACAGAAACAATGGTGCAGTGATTTGTCACCAAACATTTTAGCTCCATAATCCTTTCTTAACGTCTTCCAGTGGTTAATTTGAAATTCTAATTTCTGCTTCCACATTTCACAATGAATGACAAATTGTGTGAACCTGAAGAGTTTGGAGAATTTGAATGGAGGCTAATGGCCAGAGCATTTTGAATCATGCAGAGTAATGGCTCCAGCGATTTAGCATTCAAGAGAGTCTGTGCTTTGTGTTGAGTAGGAAAGGTGGATTTTAGGAACTGGGCGGCCCAGGAGAATGTAACAGTATAGCTACACAGCTGCTGCAGTCAGCACAGGTTCTGCGTTGGCTCCAGTTGAACACCACAAAACGAGACCCTTAGTTTAGGGGATGAAAAAACTTGTATGATGGAAGTGGTGCAGTTTCACCCAGCAGTAATGTTTAAAGTGTGTAAAATTTCAATCCCACAGTTGTGCTCTGAAAAAAAAGGCATGTCTGAACATATATGTATGTGCTGAGAGATTGGTTTTTGAATTTACAGAGACAACATTTTGATTGTAAGAGAGCTCAGATTTTCTTGTTAATAAATCAGTTTGTATCGTATTGCTGGCAGTTCACTTATTCTGCAAATCAACTCGTAACAGGTTCAGAGAGATTCTGTTTTCAGTGAAACAGTCAGAATACTGTAAAAAGATCCTTTTGAAAATCTGTTACTTCTGCATTTGTGACCGCAAAGACCTGAGCAAACGCAAAACAGATTTTCACAAGCTGGAACGGCTTGAAATATTCAGTATTTTGTGTATTATTAAATGCATATCCCAAGCTCGGATGTACTTTGAAACTGCTTAGGTAGTTTTGCAGATTCCTTACTTGATATTTTATAAAGAAACCATGAGAATACATATTAGACACTTTTAAATATATAAAGCATTTTGGCATTGGTGCGTTCATAATTACCCACAACAAATACTTTCTTAGAAATCAAGACCAAAGACGTTTTCTGCCTCGTGGAAACTGTCTGTTTATCCCAAGGCCAAAGACACATGACACAAGAGAGTTTTTTATTGGACGCAGCAGGTGAGCGGCTGAGGGCCAGCCCACCCACACTGAAAGAGACACCCCCTGTTTGGAGGAAGCGGGGAGCTGTGTAACCCAAGAGCAGTGGAGTATGCAGGGGTTTTTCAGGGTTATGCATGCCAAGTGCAGGGTCTCAATCTGGCAAATTCTACTCGAGTTGGGAGCTGGCACTAAGATCAAAGCAACTCCTTTTGGACCTTGATACTAAATGTTGTTGATACCATGTCAGAAGAAAGAATATGCTGATATCTTGATTACACAAACAAGTTGGGGTGACTTCATGCTGAAGCAGAATGTGAGAATAAATAAATCTACAATGAAAGGGGTTCAGTGTTGCTGCCTTCGAAATAATAATTTTGCCCACTGGTAAACTGTAATGTAGTATGCTTTCAGCGCTATATGAAGTATGCATTTAACTTTTAAAAAAGTTTATGTATCTGGGGTGTGTCTGTGTGTGTGTGTGTGTACCTGGTATTCATCACGTTGTGGGGACCAAATGTCCCCACAAGGATAGGAATACCAGTAGATTTTGACCTTGTGGGGACATTTCTCAGGTCCCCATGAGGAAACAGGCTTATAAATCATACACAATGAGTTTTTTTGATGAAGTAAAAGTGTGCAAAATCTCCTGTGAGGGCTAGGTTTAGGTGTAGGGTAGGTGTAGGGCGATAGAAAGTACGGTTTGTACAGTATAAAAACCATTACGCCTATGGAATGTCCCCATAAAACATGTAAACCCAACATGTGTGTGTGTGTGTGTGTGTGTGTGTGTGTGTGTGTGTGTGTGTGTGTGTGTATATACATCCCAGATTTGGGTGTAGACATTGCAGTTTATTTCATTATGAGAGATTAGTTCACACTGACACTACCAGTCAAAAGTTTTTGAACAGTAAGGTTTTTAATGTTTTTTCTCTTCTGTTTACCAAACCTGCATTTATTTGATCTAAAATACAGCAGAAATTATAGAAATTACTGCTTTTATTTAGCAAGGATGCTTTAAATTGATCAAAAGTGATGATAAAGCTGGCACCGATAGACTTGTGGGTAGTGCGCTGACATTTGGTGCAGTTGTGCCTCGGGTCGAACAAATCCCTCCTTGTGGACCTTTCCAGACCCCCCCTCTGTCTCCCACTCACTTCCTGTCATATCTCCACTGTCCTATCAAAGAAAAATGGAAAAAACACCCCCCCCCCAAAAAAAAAAAATTTGATGATAAAGACATTTATAATGTTACAAAAGATTGCTATTTCAGATAAATGCTGTTCTTTTGAACTTTCTATTCATCAAAGAAACCTGAAAAAGGTTACTCAGCTGTTTTCAACATAATAATAATAAATGTTTTTTTGAGCAGCAAATCAGAATATTAGAATGATTTCTGAAGGATCATGTGACTGGAGTAATGATGCAAAAAATTCAGCTTTGCAATCACAGGAATAAATTACATTTTAAAGTATATTCAAAGAGAAAACAGTCATTTTAAATAGTAAAAAATATTTAAAAAGTTTACTGTTTTGCTGTACTTTGGATCAGGCTTGGTGAGCAGAAGAGACTTCTTAAAAAACATTAAAAATCTTACTGTTCAAAAACTTTTGACTGGTAGTGTATGTATTATTAAAATTAAAATACATTCTAATTTAGTCAAATGCAGTACACTCATTTAACAAAAATAAAGGTCCTACACGATGCCATAGAAGAACCTTTTTTGTCTAAATGTTTCCATAAAGAACCTTTGACATCTGAAGAACCTTTCTGTTTCACAAAAGGTTCTTTGTGGCAAAAGAAGGTTCTTCAGATTATAAAAAAGTAAAGGGATGGTTCTTTGTGGAACCAAAAATGGTTCTTCTATGGCATTGCTGTGAAGAACCTTTTAAAGCACCTTTATTTTTAAGAGTGTATCCTAGCTCCTATATCTACATATGCCTCCTATACCCACTTACTTAAAAGTATACACTAGTTTTATTTATTTTTTTTCATTTTATTCAGCAAGAATGTATTACATTGATTAAAAGTTACAGTAAAGACATTTATAATTTAACAAAATGATTTCTTTCTTAAACAAATGCTGTTCATGACAGAAAGACAGAAAGTCATGACGTTTCAAAATCACAGTAATAAATTATATTTTATAAATATATTAAAATAGAAAATCTCTTTTAAATTATAATAAAATATCGCAATATAACTGTTGTAGTGCTTTTTGATCAAATAAATGCAGACTTGCTGAGCATAAAAGCCTTCTTTCAAAACAATAAAAAAACACATTTAAATGGTAGTGTATAATCTTCTATTATGTATTATGATTTGGGTCGTGACACATATTGTAGTATGAAAACTGGCCAAAACCACCTGGGTAAGTTTATAAGTCAAAATAGTGTTTTCCCGACACGTCATCAGTCGGCCATATTAGCAGCACTGAACTTAAACAATGCCACTGAACCAAAGGAAACTCGCATATTTAGCTGGTTATTGCTGCTAAAAATGGTCAATTATTGTCATGTTTTGGGCTGTACTAATCGGTCGGACCGGGAAAAACATTTGGAGTATACTATCGACTGCTAAAAGTTATAACAAATGTTTGTTCTTATCATTTTCAGTCAGGTAGGTGAAATATTAGGCTAATATCTTAATTAACACTGCTCGTATGTATCTTTACCACCTATTAACTGTAGTTTGTCAAACTATTGTGCCCTTTCCTGCTTATAAAGTCCTTCCCTATGATTTAGCAGCTTCCACGTTTTTCCCATGGTTTAGACAGCACAAATTAGCAGTACATTAACCATACTGTTGTTTACATCTGAGTATCGCCAATATGGCGAATATTGAGACATGATTTAAGCCTGCCCCAAATCTTAAACACAAATGGTGAAAAACTGTTTAATGGTCTAACTCCACAATTCAGTACTAGTTCACAGTCTTTGTAATGTGTTTTCAGCATTACATTTCTAACAATTTTAATGTGTTTAGAAAGCATTCTCAGATTTTAATGCTCTTCTGCACTCTTTTCACCACTGAAAGATTTTCTCTCTCAGCCTACGGTTCTCCAGGATGGCTCCTAATGTAAAGCCCCTATCTGCAGTGGCAGATGTGCTGAGATATAGAGACAGACACAGAAGAGGGCATGATGCCATCACACATGTTGACGCCACACGGTCCAGAGTTGTCAAAACTATCAGGCTCTCATATCTCAAAACCTGAAATGGAAAATAAAGAAAGGACAGAAACGAAAGGATATACATTGTCTGTAGATTAAACTAAACCAGTCTACAGGAGAGCAATACACTCCTAAATATATTGCACAATGTTGCTAAGCCAACGCATTGACTTGCCTACACAGTTCTGCTTTGAGAAGAAGACTTGAATTTCCTGATTAAGATGTAGAAAGAAAAAGGAGAAAACCTACTGAATAATTTCTCCTCGTGAGCTCATATTAGAATCATGTCTTGCCTCTGAACCCTCAGGCACATGTGTCTTTCTCCTCACCCGTTTAGTTTTACACTTTGAGCTGGTTTCTGCCTGAGAGCCCTTTTCATCGTTAGTTTTCTTTAAAATTAAAAATATTTTATGAACACTGCAGAAACAGTTCAAAGCACCTTTGTGGGAGTCTGTAGTTTAAATACACAGATGTACCAGGCATCACTTCAATCCAACCACCGTAAGAACTACATCATTAATTTGCATTAAAGGAAGAGAGGAAAAAAATAATCTTTTTTCCACCACTCATTCATTTGATCCCCAGCTACCTATGAGTTTACATCAGACTTTCATATTTGGAATTTAAAAATATGAATAATTTAAAAATAGGCTTAGTCATGACTATTTACATTTGCACAGAAAAAGAGGGTATAAATTATAAAGGTGAGTAAGATGCATGTACACTACCAGTCAAAAGTTTTTGAACAGTAAGATTTTTAATGTGTTTTAAAGAGGTCTTCTGCTCACCAAGCCTGCATTTATTTGATCCAAAGTACAAAAACAGTACAATTTTGAAATATTTTTACTATTTAAAATAACTGTTTTCTATTTGAATATATTTTATAATAAAAAAATGAAAAATGTATTCCTGTAATCAAAGCTACATTTTCAGCATCATTACTCCAGTCTTCAGTGTCACATGATAATTCAGAAATCATTCTAATATGCTGATTTGCTGTTCAAAAACATTTTATTTATTATTATTATTATTATTATTATCAGTATTTCAAACAGTTGAGTACATTTCTTTCCCCCAGGATTCTTTGATGAATAGAAATATCCAAAGATCAGCAATCATCTTTTATACACTATACCATTCAAAAAGCTTGGAGTCATTATTGTTTGGGAAAGAAATTATAGAAATTAATACTTTTATTTAGAAAGGTGAAATACATTTTTAATATTACAAAAGATTTCTATTTCCGATAAATGCTGTTCTTCTGAACTTTCTATTTATCAAAGAAACTCAGCTGTTTTCAACATAATAATTATAATGTTTTTGAGTAGCAAATCAGAATTAGAATGATGTCTGAAGGATCATTTGTCTGGAGTAATGCTAAAAATTCAGCTTTGAAATCACAGGAATAAATTACACTTTAAACTATATTCAAAAATAAAACAGTTATATTAAATAGTAAAAATATTTCAAAATTTTACTGTTTTTGCTGTATTTTGGATTTAATAAAATCAGACTTTGTGAGCAGAAGAGACATCTTTAAAAAACATTAAGTAGTGTAATTGATTTAAATAGGATTTTAAAGATTTGATTTTATTAAACAAGAAAGTTACTGATTTTTTTAACATTTCAGTGAAGTGTTGGAGAGGCTTTATTAAAAACTTGTGTTCCAAGCTACAAGCTACTCTATCAAAAGTAGTTAAACTACTTGTTACATAAGCTGAATGCTCAAATTACAACTAGATTTGTGTGTGTTCATATAATTTAATATTACAATCAGAGAAATATTGACCTGGCAGAAAAGTTTATTAGTAGAGGGTTTTTCATTCTTCCCATCAACTTGAATTGTTTAATTCCATAAAAATAAATCCAACTTTATATAAAAATTGACAGTAATTCAAAGTAATAAATCTATAAACATAATATTTATATTTATATTACATAATGATGAACAGACATGGTTAATCGTTTATGGACAGTTAATAAAACTGGTTAATCGTTTATAGACAGGTTCATTTATATAATGATTCAATTGAACCGATTCACTAAAATAAATCATATTCCTCAACACTGTTTGAGAGAGAGTGGACAATTTAAGAAACAATTTAATAATTTCCGCTAGTTGCTAGAGGAAGAGTTACATAGCATTTTGTCATGCTACACTGTTACTCATCTGAAAATGTGAAAATTACATTATTAATACTACTATTTAAAATAAAAATCTCAGCTGCTTAAATGCTAATGTAAATCTAGAAAAGTTAGTTAGATTCTCCCCAACACTGTTCCAGTCAAATATAAATTGAAAAGTCACACTTTAGAAAAACATTTAATTTGTTAACGTCACTTACTGTAATTCATTAGGTATCATGAACAGCATTTAATAATTTATATAGATGCTCTTTTTATTGTTCATTCATAATGTTTGTTCATAATACAGTAGGTAATGCTAATATTTAACTTGAAATGTTACAAATATGTTAGTGTATGTAGAAATGATCATTAAACAACATCAATGCTTAAAAAATTACACTGGTTGTTAATTAACAATACCTTATGTTATTGTAAAGTTAAAAAAAAAAAAATTATATTATCATCTCATGAGCAAAGCCTCTACAGAAAAAGGTAACGGCCGTGTTACAGCTTTTTTGGTGGGGTCTTTATTATTTGCACCCTCCATACGGTCCATGTGTGCAGCGTCCTCGTGTCCCAAAGACCTGTAGAGTTTGTGTGACGATTTAGCTTGTACCAGCACGTCTGCCATATTCGGTGAGGGAGGAATGTCTCGCTTTGACATGGTGTCAACAACTAAACTTTTCGGTTTGATAGACACATCAGAAAGCCCGCTGTCCAGCATGTTTTTAACCATGCTGACACCTGTGCTGTAACAGCGCGGTGGAGGCCGAATCGAATTGAAAACGCCCCAGTTCTCACACACTCTCAAAGACACGCTGTCTGTCAGTGTGTCTGTGCTGCAGTCTAAAGTCTTGGATTTAAGTGCATGTTGATGGTGAGGGAGATCACAGTCAGTAAAAGAAGGCCCGCTTTTGGACACAGACATGTATGTGGGCATGATTGGGTCTGACAGCGGGAAAAAATAAGGAGAGGGAGCGGACGGCACCACAGCCTGGAGGAGGAGCGCAGGCAACTCTTCCATCTCTCTTTGCCTCACCTCTCTTTCCCACATCACAGTCTCCAGCTCTTTATCTGCAAATGCTCTCCTCTTTCTCATACGAACACTCACTGGGGGTTGGTGGAGTCTTTTTGGCCAGTCTTCTAGGACAGAAGGCTTGTAGCCTAAAAGGAAAAGGAAAGGAGGTGATGTGAGGCCAAGTATGGTGACCCATACTAGGAATTTGCTCTGCATTTAACCCATCCAAGTATACACACACACACAGCAGTTGGGAGAACAGTGCCTTGCTCAAGGAGGGTGGAGAGAGTGCTGTACATTCACTCCCCCCACCTACAATCCCTGCCGGACCTGAGACTCGAACCCGCAACCTTTGGGTTACAAGTCTGACTCTCTAACCATTAGGCCACGGATTTGGATGTTGGATATGCTTGTTCATATTCAAGTCATATTTAATGTGAAAACATTAGAGTCTATTAGAATAAACTGTTTTACATATAAAAGAAACCTTATAAATTAAGAGACTACTTGGATTAGTAAAATTTATGTTTTTTTTGCAAGAAATCTCTTATATCACTAGAGCTGCATTTTTTTAATACAGTAGAATAGTAATATAGTGAGATATTACTACAATTTAAAATTATTGTTTTCTACTTTGACATATTTTTAAATTCCTATGACGGCAAAGCTGAATTTTCAGAAGTTATTACTTTAATTTTCAGTGTCACATGATCCTTCAGAAATGCTGATGAGGTGGTCAAGAAACATTTATTATTATTATTACTATCAATGTTAAAAACAGATGTGCTGCTTAATATTTAAAGTTGAAGTCAAAAGTTTACATACACCTTGAAGAATCTGCAAAATGTTAATTATTTTACCAAAATAAAGAGAAATCATACAAAATGTATGTTATTATTTTATTTAGTACTGACCTAAATAAGATATTTCACATAAAATAAGTTTACATATAGTTCACAAGAGAAAATAATAGTTGAATTTTTTTAAAATGACTATGTTCAAAAGTTTACATACACTTGATTTTTAATACTGTGTTGTTACAGCTGTGTTTTTTTTTTTTTGTTTTTTTTTTTTTAGTGATAGTTGTTCATCCCTTGTTTGTCCTGAACAGTTAAACTGCTCCCTATTAATTTTCAGGTCCCACAAATTCTTTTGTTTTTCATCATTATTGTGTATTTGAACCCTTGTCAACAATGACTATGATTTTGAGAACTATCTTTTCACACTGAGGACAACTGAGGGACTCATATGCAACTATTAGAGAAGGTTCAAATGCACACTGATGCTCCAAAAGGAAACACAATGCATTAGGAGCCAGGGGTGAAAACTTTTGAACAGAATGAAGATGTGTACATTTTTCTTATTTTGCCTAAATATCATATTTTTTTCATTTAGTACTGCCCTTCAGAAGCTACAGAAGGTACTTACATGTTTCCCAGAAGACAAAATAGGTTCAAATTTTTATTCAAAAAGTTTTCACCCTTAACACTTAATGCATTGTGTTCAAAAACACAAAAATGCTGAAAAACCAAAGAATTTGTTGGACCCTAAGGATTTTTCTGAAGAACAGCAGGCAGTTTAACTGTTCAGGACAAACAAGGGACTCATGAACACCTATCACTAAACAAAAAAACACAGAATCATTATTACATTAAAAATCAAGTGTATGTAAACTTCAACTATTTTTTTTCTTTTATGGACTATATGTAAATGTCTTTTATCTGAAATATCTTTTGTTACATCATAAATGTCTTTATTTTAATTTTTCCCCACAGTTTTTCTTTAAAAGAAAAAGCAGAGCTTTTTTAAATGTGTTTCTTAAGTACAGTGAAATTAAGTTTACAAATCATTTTCACCTAATTTCAGAAGAACTAAAAAATACATTTCTTAGACTCCATGTGGAATCATAAAAGTAAAACGTTATAAATATTCAAATGGAACAAAAACAAATTAAGCGTATTCAAATTTATGATAACAATTAAATCAGTTTGACCTTAATGTTGACACAGCAAGAAACGCATCAGGGAAAATCAAACTCCAAAGCAGTCATATGAGCCCATTTTATGGAATTCCTCTATCTATTTGCATAATTTTAATTACCTTACATAAACATAAACAGATTTATTCCCAACAGAGGGTTCTGTAGCATAACGGATGAACTAATCCAGTTTCTCCCGATGTCGCCTTTCAGGGTGCAATTGTGTTAATGAGATGTGCGTTAATTAAGGCTTACCCTCTAGAATACTCTTTGCCAGGAGACTAGGTGCCCTCGTGTAGCGCTGGTAAGCTGTACGTCTGAGAACAGAGGTGTTTTTTTGACCTTTCCTACCCTGTCGAAGAGAATGCACAACTTAGCATTAATTTACGGGACAGATAAAAGATACTTACGCTACAAAAGATGCAAGTGGATGTCTTGTTTTTCATAAAGAGTGTCCTTTTTCTTAACAATATCTAGTGAATGCCTAACCAGGGTGATTAAAATGCAATTAATGTTGTTTGCTCTCAGGAATTTTGTGATGAAGATGTTTATCATTGTCAGAAATAATAGTAAAATATTAATTATGATAATGGCATGTTTTAAAAATGACAAGTGGCTGTACCATTGTACTTCTTTTAAGTGTATTGAGTACTTTTTAAATACCAAGATACGTGAATATGGTAGCAATCAGTATTGTTTTATATATAAAAGTGCCATGTTATAACCATGTTATAAACGCCTATTATGTAACATGATTTTGAAACATAAATGTACATGTTTCTAATAATCTGATTTCATAAAAAAATGTGGCAGGCTTGAACCGCAAACTTTACATTACAGCAAACTTCACATTTAATTTACATGTAAAATATAATTCTAACAAGTAGCCTATAACAATAAAAGTCAAATTTTATATAGTACATATAATTTGCAGTACATATGAAGACTTCAAATGCAAAAGACTCTAAGTGCCATCTGAAAATTTCTTCTAAAATTAGCATTTTTATCAGACTTCCACAGTCAAGCCAAAAATATTTCAGACATCAGAAATAATTTTTGAGATTTTTTTACTAGTGGGTGCACAACATCTAGTTTATTTATGTAAGTGAGGATAGCAAAATAAAGTAAACATTAAGTATGACATTATACCCAAAAATTCATACAGTGGACTACCAGTAAAACTGATTCAATGTTTTTTCTTTAATTGCTAATGTGAGCTTTTTAAACCACAGACTGAACAAAATTAAACAAAGCTTGGTAATTTCTCAACAAAGTGTTGCTAGTTGTGTAAATATTGATATACTAACAGTTGTCTGAAATTTTGGTTGATTTTAATCCATTACATACCTTTTTGGTGTCTGAATAAATTTAGTTTTGACTATGTTTGGGTTCAGTAATTTCACTTTATTGGCAATTGTCCTTTCGTTGCGATTAAAGTGAAATAACTAAAAATGCTCTTATTTTAGAAGATATTTCAGACGGCACTTAGAGGCTTAAACGTTTGCAGTTGCTACTAGAAAGTACACCTAGGTCAAAACCTTCAACAAAACACTGTCAATTTGTTTGCAAATAACACTATTTTAGTTTCACTGGAGCACACAGAAAGCTTTAAACTAGCCTGTTCAGTCAACCAACCTCTGTGGCCTGCTGTCTCCGGAGGGCGACTTGCGCTGCCATCACTCTCTGCCTCTCTACGACCAGCAGACAGTTCGCGCACTGACAGTCACGCCAGCGACAGAGGCGCTTGTGGCCCTTGAGGCGCGACACGACGCCGTGATTCCTGCAGCGAGCGCACTTCGGGCTTCGGCTGAGCCTGCGAGGCGCTGGAGCTTCATCCGTCCTCATCACCTCCTCCCGTCCGTCAACGCTCTCCACGTCAATGTCTTCAGCCCATTCTGCTTTGAGGGAATCTAGGTGGGTCACATCTACCTGTGCGTCTCTATCCGCTTTAGTGGACATTTATAAGCAGTTCTTATAAACCGACGCTGCTCATCATCTGCAAACCTGATATGTTCCAATGCGCGAGCGAAGAAAAGCCTTAGTGGAAACTACAGGCGAGAGTTTTGAAATTATAAGCCATTCAGCTGTGCTGGTGAATCTGGCCGTTTCCTGGAAGGCGCCTCTCACCTGGCTTGCCAGCGGATATGTAGCTACTGTCGGTATGAAGCTGTGATTGATCTCATAGTTACTAAGTTTCAGCTCACCTTACCCACTTCTCAATATTTAACTTTCCTCGTGAGTTATTGACAACGTCACACGATTAATGGTGATGCAACGCAAACTCCTCCTATCTGCTCCTGTTACTCAGGGCTGTTACTTTATTAACACAAGACAAAAGCTTTGAACGTTATTGTAACCTACTTAAATGAATGGTTTTTTTAGTTAGGGGAAATTTTCCTTGAAGACTTATATATAAAAAGTTTTAAAATCATTTGTTGCGGTTGTACTTAACTTTTTCATTGTGTTTCTTTCTTCTTCTTTTTTTTTTTTTTTTTGCTAATCTTTAAAGTGTTGAAAAGTTTAATTATTTTGGGATTGTTTCCTAGTCTGACTTTTGTATCCCCTCTACAGGAAATATAACAAGTGCTAAAATCAGCAGGATAATTCCACTGTGCAATTCATAATTTCACATAATTTATTAATTATTTAATCACCTCAAAATCAATAACAATCTGTCCGAATGCTGCTTTAATTGCCATTGTGCATTTTGTTATTTATTTATTTTTTGTAATGTACTGTTTATTGTCATTATCATGCTTACA
>NC_133372.1:29036356-29300151 GCF_049309525.1 Garra rufa
ATATATATATATATATATATATATATATATATAATTTTTTTTATATACAGTACAGACCAAAAGTTTGGACACACCTTCTCATTCAGGTGTGTCCAAACTTTTGTTCTGTACTGTAGATATGAATTCAACTGAAAAAACTTGTGAAAAAATATCTTTCAGGTGGTCAAATAGCAAATAGCAAATAGTGGAGCTCTGCAGCCACCTACTGGTAAAAGTTATTTGTAGTTGTTTTTTTACTTTTAAAACTGGATTTTCCAAAAGATGGGCAAAAATCTTACACTAAACCATGTGAAATTATCCATGTTATCCCCATGAATTAAAGTTAGAAATGTGGGTCATTTGAATGAGAAGGTGTGCCCAAACTTTTGGTCTGTACTGTATATCATGGCACAATGAAACAAGATGTGAGTGAGTGAGTGAGTGAGTGAGTGAGTGAGTGAGTGTGTGTGTGTGTGTGTGTGTGTGTGTGTGTGTGTGTGTGTGTGTGTGTGTGTGTGTGTGTGTGTGTGTGTGTGTGTGTGTGTGTACCTGGTATTCATCACGTTGTGGGGACCAAATGTCCCCACAAGGATAGGAATACCAGTAGATTTTGACCTTGTGGGGACATTTCTCAGGTCCCCATGAGGAAACAGGCTTATAAATCATGCACAATGAGTTTTTTTGATGAAGTAAAAGTGTGCACAATCTCCTGTGAGGGCTAGGTTTAGGTGTAGGGTAGGTGTAGGGCGATAGAAAGTACGGTTTGTACAGTATAAAAACCATTACGCCTATGGAATGTCCCCATAAAACATGTAAACCCAACATGTGTGTGTGTGTGTGTGTATATATATATATATATATATATATATATACACACACACACATTTTTTATTTTTTTATTTTTACTTATTATCCATGAAATAATCCTAAAAAAATATCACAGGTTCCAAAAAGACATTTTCCAACATTGATATTAAATCAACATATTATAATGATTTCTATTTCTATGTGACACTAAAGACTGGTGTAATGATGCTGAAAATTCAGCTTTGATCACAGGAATAAATAATATTTTAAAGTATCTTACTTAAATCCAAACTTTTGAATGGTAGTGTATATTGTGAGAACATTGTGAATAATATTGTTGCTGGAGCCTCATTCTTGAATATAAATATTGTATTAGCTCTTAAAATAGAGGGCCGAAATGCTAGAATATAATCTATTAATTTTAAAGAATTGAATAATATTTAATAATACTTTATTGGTCATTTAATGTTGATGTCATGGTTAATGGTAATTTCCTCCCAGCAAAAGCACACATTATTTACTGAATTAAATAGCATTTAGTCCCACTCCACAATTGAGTGTCTTTGTCCTGCCTCGAGCAATGCTTTTGAAAATCCACTAAAATGCGCTGCAATCAAATGTAGGACACTTAACATTTACCCAGCCTAGAATATTAACAGAATAATGTGCAGCAGTCTGTAATAACCCACACATCCTGTATTCAATGTTATGCCAATCCAATATTTTCTCTTCACTATTTAATCAACATACTGAAGCAATATTTTACTCTTACAGAGATGATAAGGCACATTATGTGCACTCATCTCACCACTTTGAGGTGAGGGGACAGTGAGATTGACCTCTGTGACGCCCCCATGTGGATGATCTTTGTATTATCAAGTCCTGCTGGGCATTTAATATTGTTACCTTGGGTGCCCCCCTCTGCCATATACCAGTAATCACACTCTCAATAAAATATTTATTATCTTTTGCTTATTGTTAATATTTATATTACTGAAATTATGTATTTTACAAACGCCTTACAAAAGTTGTCTGTGCATATCATTTTTATTTAGGTGTTATTATTATATTCACCGATTTTCAACTAACCAGCATTTCATACTGACATACAGCAACTGAAAATACACCCACACACTTTAAAAGCTATTATTAATATTAATATTCCTCATAGCTCACATTCTGTATAATACTGAACCTATATACAGTAGACAAGACATCCCTAGAGGCCTCTAAACCTGTCAACAATATTAAGATGTTACCGTTTTCTGCTTCATTGACAGCTTAGAGTGAATTAATTGAATCTTTTATGTCGTGATTAAAATCGGTGTGTCAGATCATAGCGGCAAGATGATGCCTTATTCTGTTTAAAGATGACATTAATATTTTATAATTGTATAATATGCGCATTAATTTGTTGCATAAGCATTTTGACTGGTGTGTGCACGGTGCACCAGCTCCTTAGGAGTTTCAGATGTTCTTAAAAAAAAATCTAGATATTATCTTTCTTCATCAGTTCAATTGTCATCTCATGAATTAAATTATGTGCAACATCATTCTGAAATTAAATCATCTTCACAGAAGCACCTGCATCTTGTTTAGTCTCTGCTAACATGCACTTAAAATAAAAATGTGGGCCACTAAAAAGATTCATTTTCAAGTAAAAAAAAAAGTCTTAATTATGAATTTGTTTATTACAATCATGGAGCTTTTTACTTAGGAAAGATATAAATTGATGGACAAACATCACTGATTATTGTGATGTTTTGAACTCTTATTCTGACGGCACCCATTCACTGCAGAGGATCCATTGGTGAACAATACATTTCTCTATATCTGTTCCGACGAAGAAAACTCATCTACATTTTGGATGGCCTGAGGGTGAATTTCAGCAAATGTTCATTTTTAGCTGAATTATTCCTTTAATAAGAGAAACACTGTTTATAGAGAAGCATAGTCCAAGTCCAGTCTGGGCCTATGTGACTAGGAGGCCACCAGATGGGACCATATCTTAGTTAGTCATCCCTCCAGTTGGTCAAACCCAACAGCATCAGAATGACGAGGCTGCCTATACAGATCTCTCTGGCATGGATACATGTGAAGCCTTTTTTCACATATGCCACTGTATGTGGAGAGGCTAGAGGGGCAAATCTGGAGCCTGTGAAGAACTTGGAAGCGTGTGTTTGGTGGCAAGGCTCATGCGCTCTCCACGCCGTCTGATGTAATGCTTAATGACCTGAAGAGAATCCTTAACCCCCGAAGTCACTCGCCACAGTCAATTTGAGTTGACATGCACTGCTGTTGTTTGATCCACTTATTTATTTAACTTCTTTTTACATTTCTTTTCTTCTCTCACTCTGTTTTTCTGCTCGACAACATCCACGGGGCTTAAGCGTTATACTAAGATGTCATGACAGGAGAAGTTGGTGGGAAAAGGTCTTCAAGGGTTTAAAACTTTCTAGGGGTCAATGTGTTCGGTTGTGTTTTTCCTTTAGTAGAAATAGATGAATACATAAAAAAAGATTGTCATTTTGACAAAGAAATACTGTTAACATGCTACTATATATCTATATAAAAACTTTGTACAATGTACAATTTTAGGATATGAAAATGAACAAGTCATCTTGTAATTTACAGAAAAAAAAAAATTCTCACATAATGTTTTTTAATTAAAATAACTGTATCTAACTATTTTTTCTTTATCTGTTATGTACAGTGCCTTGCAAAAGTTTTCACACCCCTTCATTTTTTTTTCATTTTGTAATGATAAACTGTTTTAAAGGATAAGTCCGGTGTGATATTGACCTAAAGTGTGTTGAATCATGATACCGAGTGTGATACAGAGTGTGAACTTACCCTTCATAGCTCAATTATAAGAACAATTAACAATTATAAATTATCAAAGTGTCCGCAGTTTAAAAAAAAACCTGTGTTGTGTAAAATATGCTATTGCGCGAAGGGCTACAGATCCTTACTACATTATGCAGAGGAAAAGGAAACTATTAAATACAAAATGTAAGTGTCACATTTTAATAGTTGTCTCACTTTACCTGTATGCACCCTTATTTTATATCGCTCTAATAGAGCAGACATAACATTACATTATTTATGCATATAATATTAGCATATTTTGTTACTACGCACTTTGCCTGTTAAGTACTGTATGTGCTCACCACATGTAACCCCCACAAATAGAGGCAACTCAATGTAATTATAGCTCTTCCAGCAGAGTCTGTCATCTCACAAGATACATTTCACCATCTCTTACTATTGCAACCACTGTCGATGTATAAGACCTGAAAACAAGGAGGATGAGCATATGATGAAAAGCGTATGGGAACGGCTTCTTTATGTGTCAGAAGGCATATTTCTGCAGGTTTCAGGTTAATGAGATCTGCTAAATGTAAAAGGCGAAATGCAAATGCAGTGTCCTAGACTGCTTTGGTGAAGGATTCTTCACACAGTCTGAGTCTGAGCTTTTTTTTGTCACACTCTTATTTCTGTCTGTGTTTGTGATGTTCTTTTGCTCTCTTCTTCTTTTGTACTCAATTCCTTTCTAGGGAAAATCCATTGAATTCATTTTTTTTCTGAAGATGACAAATTCATCTTAAATTGTACCAATTCTCTCCTGGCTTTGCATTGAGAACAGCAACCTTAAAATCACAAAACACTGCAAAACACAGGTTCTCTGCAGTTCTTGAGTTCTCTTTTACGTTATACAAGCTGAGCAAATGGCAGCGACTGTCTGAGAATTAAACAAAGACAGAGTGCTAAAGCCTGAAACTCATCCCCTGTTTTCACAGCCAGTCTGACAGCAAGGAATATGTGAGTGTTTTGCATTGCAAAACATATCATTATTGCCAACCATGATTATTCAAAAGAACCAGCACTGGGGAGTAATATTAAACAGCTTTAATATAGCTTTTTCATACCAGACACAAACAAAACAACAACAAGAAAGGGGATATATTTAATTAAAGTTGTAAACTCAAATTGAATATTAAAGGGAGTGATTTTAGCAGAATATCTGTCATGGTCTTTGCAAACTTTTTTGAAATAATTTTGCAGCTATTTAAAGATAGACAAGGCAGAAAATTCGCAAATTAATAACTATTTATGCATGTTATCAAGACACATGCTAAACATAAACACAGGGGACCGGTTGCCAGATAGAACAATTATGATAATTAATAGTGTCTCTCTCTTTCCTGTTGTTTTCCTCGTGTTTTCTATGAACATCGTCATTATTTACCCAGACTCGTGACCAAATGATTTATCTTTCTTCTATGGAACACAAAAGCAGACATAATGAACTGTTCTCCATGCGGTTACAATGACATATAGGACTAAAGTTGAATACAAATGCATAAATCCCCTAAGCCATACAGTTTTGTTAAGGAACAGAATAAATATAATTATTCAGTATTAGTTCATAGCATGTTTATCAGAGAGAGTTCGATAAGATTCTGAATGAATGATTCTTTTGAATCTGATCTTTCATTGAATCAGTTTACAAATTAGAGTTGCGTCACTGCATTTTTGACATCCACGTAATGGTGTGATGAATGAACGAATGAATATAAATACCCATACATAAAACATGACTATAGTACATCGTTGAATCGCTTGAAAAAACAGCTAAAATTGGATCCGAAATCTCCACAACCACGTCGAAACCGCAGTGCACGCGCTATTCCAACCTATTCTCCATTGGAAATGAATGACTTCCGTTAGTTGTCGTTTATTGTAAGTGAATTATGTCGCTCAATATTTTCAGCCTGAAAATAGCGTGTTTACTGGAGATGAACTTACAGTATCACTGAGTTGTACAGTTGACAGCTGTGCAGAACTAAGGGAGAACACTTTCTGTTGGTACATTATACTGTAAATGCTCTCACGCTTCTGTGTTTTTCCCATTAAAGCTACTCATGAATCAAATTAACTTCTTCCCAGTTCCCACACTTTCACATGCTGTTGTTGGTCCTCTGTAAAACTCAGTGCACTGCATTATACATTGAAGAAGCAGTCTGTTACCCTGTTAAAGTTACCCTTGTGAAGAAGTGTGCTTAATTGTATTGAACGTGCATTTGTAGTGTACTCAAATTTTAAAAGTATTCAAAACCTTGATTTGAAAGTGATATAAAATGTAATTATTAAATAAAAGGCTACCTAAAGGGCAGTTCACCCAGAAATTAAATTTTGACATTATTTACTCACCCGTAAATGAGGGGACCGGAGCAACTGTTTGGTTACCAACATTCTTCAAAATATCTTATATCCTGTTCAGAATATTAAAGAAAGAGGTTTGGAACAACTTGAGGGTGAGTAAATGATGACAGATTTTTCATTTTTTGAGTAGGCTATAATAACTAGTACATTTTTGGATCTGACATTTAAAGTTGTATTTTATACAAAAATTGCAACTTCACCATTACAAATGGGCAATATTTTAGTTTACTATAAACATTTGGCAGTACTCTTTTAACCATATTTCAAAGACACCTTAAGTTATTATGAAATTACATATAAAGATGTACTTAAGTCCTACTACTATATATTTATATGATATTAATGTATTTCAGTTGTATATAACGCTTAATTAAGTTTCTGAAAACATTGCATTCAATAAATACTTAAAGTATATTCTTTTAAAGTGTGTGTTTTTTTTAAATTATACATACTATTTTAAAAGTATGCCATTCACAGGGCTATTTCATCTTTTTACTACCAGTTACACCCTCTGTGAGTAATTCATACAATCTAATCACAGTTTGTTGTATTCTCCACATGTGCACCTAACCTTGAAAGAAAGCGTAGTGCATGGGTGGATGTCAGTAGAAGTGCCTGTGCCAGCTGCTGTAATTAGCATCAGTCCCGGCGCTCCACACCAACCCAGCCCACCTGTTTATGAATGCTCATGTTATCCCGCTAACTAGGTAAATTAAAGATAAACAAGATAGGCTTGAACCGAGTGGGTGTAAATGAAGATTGATAGATGCCTCCTTTTTAAGAGTCCAGACAGGTTCAGAGTAGATTAGCAAAAAGCAAAAGGTCAAATCTGTTATATAAATGAATGAGGCTCATCTCTGAGACAGGAGCTTTCACTCTTCACTCTGCTGGCTGAGAGAATGAAGTTCATTTTTTTTAAGCAGTCATAGTGATAGATTTGGTTTAAAGACTTCCAACTTTTTCTTGTGACATTTTTCAAACTTTCCAGTGATCTCTGTAAATTTTAATATCAAGATCAAAGTCTTTCAAATTGCTAAGGAGCTTGTTTTGACAGTGAGTAAAAGTAATATCTTTATCTGTTAGCTCTTGACTATTTTAACTTTGACATTGTCTGTCTAGTTCCCTTTTCCCAGTTGTATACCTATGTGTTTTATGTGCCCATCAGGCTTTTTGGGAATGCCAGCAGTTAACCCTGGATAATCATTCCTTGTCTTTGGTGAAGCTACAAGGACTCTTCTTTGATGGGAAACTGCACCTGCATCTTCACAGTGCCTGGTGTCTGACTTTAACTGTGGTGGTTAATTACAGTGTGGATTTCCATCACCATGGTTAAAACTGCTGTGGTATTGTAACAGGTAAAATTAGTTTAAAAAGTAATTCGCTTTTAATACATTGCATAGTCATGTGTGAACTTGTAGAGAGGTATAGCAAATTCTAACAGACTTGATCTCAGTTGTATGTCATGTTTTTGGGTTTTGTCAGTGTCTCTACTATGTGTGTGATGCCCTTTTTCATGTGTGTCTTTTACACTCACCTTAGCTGTCAAACTTCATCTACCTCTGCCTGGTTTGGCTCGCCTCTTCCCTTTTCTCCCAGTTTGTGTCTTTTCTCTAGTTGTCACTCTCACTTTGTGTCCTTGCTTAGATTTTGTGCACTTTTTAATCACCATCTCCTTTCCCTTCAAAACTATCCCCATTTACCCTTTCCTTTCCCCTCTGTGTTTCCAGATTAATGGTTCTTTTGAAGGTTTTTTTTTCCATGTCCTGTTTTTTCTGTCCTTCTAGCTCCTTTCAGACATTTGCTATCTTTCTATACCAGTACCAGTCTGTAATTTTTTTCTTTTTAACATTTTGAGCATAAACTGACTAATTATACTGAAAGATCATGTGAGCAATTGTTGTTGAAAATTTAGCTTTTGTATCACATGTATAAATTACATTTTAAATATATTGAAACCGAAAAACATTTGTAAATGGTAATAATATTTTACAATAATATAGCTGGGCCAAGCACTACAGAAGCAAGGAACCTAGCAAGCGTCAGACCAGCTGCAGCAATGAGTAATTGAAGCCATTTTAAGATGATTTTAGTCAAAATAGATTAAAAATATACCCACTGGTAATATAATTTAATGGCTTATCACTTTTGACCAATAGATTATCAAGTCGATGTGATGTGTTCTGTGTGAGATGCCAATAGTAACAATGGTTTTAAAGTTTGGTGTCAATATGTCAAAGCTTTGCAGAGATATAGCTTCAGACATATTCTGGCATCATGCCTCAAATTTGTTGCGGTGGTCTATCGATTTTCTATTTTCTCAGCATTACCCAAGGAATACACATTTATACACATTTTTTAGAAGTTCATTATTAATAGTTAATAAATGGTTTGTTTATTAACAAAATTAATGTGGCGTGGTCAGTGTGAGGTGCCAATGGCAGACCAATCAGTCCAACAGTCTAGGAGGAGTTTTGAAAAAGTGGCTTTTCAACATAAATCAAATTGGCGGACAGAACGTTCGGCTGATTATGGCAAAATTTGTATCTACTGTATATGTTTATTCAACATGACCCAAAGAATATATTGAGGCCAGTTTTATTACAATAGGCTAATATACTCAAAAGTTATTAGTGTTTTTACAAATGCCATTATTAATGGTTTATGAATGGTTTATCACTCTTGACCAGTAGGTGGTGCTTTTACAAAATTGATGAGGTGTGGTCGGTGTGAGGTGACAATAGCACATACAAAGTTTGGTGTCAATATGTCAAAGCTTAGCAGAGACAGCCTCAGATGCAGTTTGGCATGATTCCAGCAAATTTGTTGATGCGTTAAATGTTTTATAACCATTTTTTATATATCACAAAATCCATAACTTTTTGTCAGCATGGTCTGAAGACGATCTGAGTCAAATTTGGTGAGAATTGGACCAACGCTCTAGGAGGAGTTTGAAAAAGTAGGTTTTTAACAAATCAAAATGATGAACAGGATGTTCGGCTGACTATGGTAAAATTGGTACAATAGGCCGCTGTGTAACTATCGTTCTCATGCACTTAAATTATTGAAGCACTGTAAATAGGCTATCTGTATTGTATAATCCTGACCAGGTAGAGTCCAAGAGTTTTTTCTTTCATAAATGAATTGGATACATCATCCATTTGCCCCAATTCTGTGGTTGACTTTGAATCCATCTAGAAACAAATTTATACATGGTCTTGAATATGTGTAAGCCATATCCAATCTTGTTTTACAGAGAGGACAAGAAAATCCTCTCACGGTCACATGGGTTTCATCCTCAGAAGAGAGGCCTTTTCTGATATCTAAAGAGCAAATCACATTTGTAATTTTCTTTCATCATGAAGATGAAATGATATTATATTTATTTTTTGATCAAGGATATTTTCCTTTTACCAAGTGAAGATTTGCTTTTTTAAATTTATAATAAATTGTTCACAGGATTCAGAGTTTTGAAATTCTTGTCAAAAGTTGTGTTTTTGGAGTGCTGCCGATCTCATGAGGTTGAGAGAAGCTGTTAAAAGTTTTTTTAATGAAATCATAAAACAATAGCAATCTTAATGTTTTACATTTGTGTGTTCTCCTTCTATCCCAGACTTTCTGGCTCTATTTAAATGTATTTTCTTGACTTGTTAAAACATACCTTTATTTCTAAAACAGTAACTGTCAATCTATTAAACTTAACCTTTCTTTTGTAAAAAATATTGATTAGATTTTCGAGCTTGAAAGACCTTTGTTGTTTTGCTGAACGTCAACCATCATTCATAATGTTCAGACCTGTATTGGAGGTATTAAAGAATACAAACACATACAATTCTAGCCTTAAATAATCCAGAGTCTAATGCTCTGTTTGAAACACCAGCTGAAAATCAATCGCAACCGATTTGAACTTACACATACAGGTGCTGGGAGATATTATACTCCACCACCTCCCAGTCAAAAAGAAAACGTTAACCCATAAATCTATCTCTCATCATTTCTCTACTCGCTACACTACCCTTTCCCTTTCCTCCTACAATATTCACTCTGATGTACTGAGATTCGTCTGACAGGTCTGAGCTCTGTATTTCTTTTCTGCACGCTTGTGTGGTCATACAACCATTTCCCTTGCGAAGTTCTTCTTGATATCTCTATTGTGGCTTATATCCTTCATTTTTGTTTTCATCAGCATTGTATGTTGTCTGTATATATTATTTATAATTAAAACGTAGTAAAAGATAGATAGATAGATAGATAGATAGATAGATAGATAGATAGATAGATAGATAGATAGATAGATAGATAGATAGATAGATAGATAGATAGATAGATAGATAGATAGATCAAATGCTGATTTCTGTCTTCATTTATCACTTGTATATGAATTTAGGCTAAGAGACTGTATGACTCCCTAGGCAGTGTGATCTATTACAGTGGATCTTTGAGTATATAATGGGTGTGACACAAAGTCAAAAGCACAGTTTAGCCAACAGCGGGTCACTGCGGTTAATTGCTTGTTAGAAACTCTGTCAGTCACTGTATTTCTCACACCGCTCTGCTCCTTCTCTGTCTGGGAATACTTAATAGATTCCATTTGTGCCACACTGTCGCCTGCAGCCGCTGGACCGTGAACCGACCAATCCGGCGAAGTCTTTTAATGTCACATGACTAAGTGGCTGGTGATGATATACTATGCATCACAATTGAGTGGCCTGTGCTGTCTAATAAGCTCATCTCTTGCTCTGTGAGCCTTATTAGTAATAGAGAGACAGCTGTAATAACACTGTGTCGCTATCATTCCTCCGACTCCATTTTTCTTGCTGGTTTCTAGAGGTTATTGTGGCGCTGGGTGAGAAATGGTTGGAGGATGATAGAGCAGGTGAAAGTACATGCAAAAAAACAAGCTAAAATGAGTTTGACACCTCCTATAGTTGCCCTTAAGGACTGGCACAGTACATGTTTATCTCTAAATGTCATGCAAAATGCCCATAAGAGGTTTCATATTCTTAATGGGTGTAATGTGAAACACCTTAGCCTGCTATGTTAATGACAGGCTCCTCCTTTACTGCCTCGCAGACAAATTCAAATCCTGCAGTGTGAACACACAGGCTGAAAGCCTTTGTGGGCAAACATATTTCAGAGAGTTGATGTTGATGTGTTTTTCATCAGCCAGTCCCTGAAGGCCCTTGACACAGAGAATTGGATTTAGAAACATTTGCTGACTGAAATGTGTTACCAGTTGGACCCCATCGCACTAACCTGGCACTTCGAGAGCCCGAGGGAATAGAAGCATAACATGATTGGCCAGGCCACCATGTCTGTGATACAAGTCCATAACCTTGAGTGCCTAGACTTGAGGTTTTGGATCAACACTTAGAGATTAAACTGGTCTTTGTTGGTTTGAAAGCAGTTCAGATATATGTGGTTGTATAAAAGTGTGCGTTAAAACACGTTGACCTTAAAACTTGCGGTAGTGTGCAAGTCGGATTACATCAGTGTCTTGTGGTAACGAATGAATCATATGATTCATCGTCCTTCTAAGCGCTTCAGGAGCTGTTGGTGGGGTGTCGACAACATGAATCTGCCACTTTCACAGGCTTGAGAGGCTTGATGTCTCCATCAGAGTAAAAAGGTTGAACATTCCATGCTACAAAAGTGCCCTCCAACACCTTCCAGCCTCTGTGTCCTCAGAAAATGCCAGGGAAGTGGGGCAGAACAATTTGCCCACTGGTGAAGGCGAACAATTGCCTGTCCGAAGTTAAACTTCTATCGAAAGATGCACTCTCACTTCCACAAAAACAGGTTTGTTGGTCTTCAAGAGGATATTAGAAAGCCGCACTGTACTTTCTTTCAATTTTTGGAATTGAAAATCTCCTTTTCCGTCTCATTAAATGGGGCTATTGTGCTGTTGGCCGCAACATCATTTCACGTTCTTTGACATGCCATCCTCGAAAGTAATAAAAAAGCTGCCCAGTAAAAGCTGGGGTTTTTGAAAGGGCTAGAGGTGTAGAACTATCAAAGTTTCTATGAGATATGACTTGATGGAAAAGTTAAGGTGATTCCTTTGAAGTGAAAAATTGGGAGGAACTGGTAATAAATGTCCCCGGGCCTATCACATCCCGCTATGACAAAGTCATTGACTTGCGCCCATTGATCACAGTCAAAAGTAATCTAATGCAGAGACCTGAAATGATGGCTTTCTTTGAGGGAAACCATCCTTCACTGTGATAGTAATTGAAGTTCCCTCTTTATTTGTTTTTAGGAAGTGCTAGAGTCGTCAGTGCCGAAGATATCAGGGGTTGTATTTTCCAGCTGTTGAGAAGGTGTGATTTTTAAGACAATGTCTATCATCGAAATTCCATTTTTCACAAGTAAATGACATCTTTGTCACAAAGAAGAAAAACTACCATTCAAAAGAATATGGCTGGTAAGAATGCTTTTAAAATGTTTACCAAGTCTGCATTTATTTTATCAAAATGACAAAGAAACTACAGAATAACTTTCTATTTTAAAATATTTATTATTATTTATTTCTATGATGACAAGCAGCCATTAATCCAGTCTTCTGTGTCATATGATCAACATAGGCTCATTGAAAATACGTGCCTCTATACATTTCTGCAAAACTGAAAAATCGCACTTATATGTACGAAGCACTGCAGTTTCCAGTTGAGATGAACTCTAGAGGCAGTAAAACTCTGACAATTTTTATTCCTTTTCACCCAAAGTATGATTTACAGGTACAGAGTTTTGATTAATAAAGCCTAATTTTCACACAACTACTTGAAGAATATTATATTATGACTTCTAAACAATTTTAAAATCCTGTGCGATTTGAGTCTTCTAATGCAGTAGGTTTCCGCAGTAACTAATGCGATATGGTGCAAAACAGCTCAAATCCACATAAGTAGGGTTAAGATAGCACTGCGGCGTCAAACAAACGCTTTTTATATAACTTTTGCATTTGTTAACACTATCGGTTATGTTTAGGGTTGGGTTTGGTGTAGGGGATATTTCCTTTAGCGACACTCCCCGGATATTTAAATTCTGAACAGCCGCAATACATACCTCAAGCAGCGTAATAAAAACGCAGCAATACATGCCTGTACCAACGTAATAAAAACGTGCCAAGGTCATGTATTGAATGTGTGTTTTAGTGCCACTCTGTGGACATTTCACTTTGAATATGCCGCAAAACATGCCAAAAAGTACATAATTACAGTGTTGTATATATGTGTTATATATATAATAGCTTTTTTAAAAATTGTTTGATAAATGTAAATAAATAAATAAATATGTTACAGATTAGGGGTCAACCGATTATTGGCCTGGGGTCCCAAAAGCAACTATTGTTGCAAGTTCTGTCATTTCCAATAGAGTTCAATGGAACTAACAACCATAGTTAGCTTACAATGCTTTCGGGAAATGCACCCTTTAGAGTTACCGGTATCAGTAATTTTCATAACCGATTTGCCAATAAAATGATTTTAAAGCATTTAAAGACAGTTTTTATCAGAACCCTTGTTATTCTTAATTTTGACAATAATTTTCATCATTCACCAGACATATATATCGGTTCGAAATATCGGTTATGTAGCTACTTGATCTGTAATAATCGGTATCGGCATCTGCCCTGAAAAACACTTAACGGTCACCCCTTTATAATAGATTGACATCTTAGATTGTTGCAATGCATCTTTCTCATAAGTGCTGCATTTTTAAGATCTCACTGTCCAAATTTCATAATGATATGCTATGTTGGTGTTTCATGTGTGTTGCATTCAGTGTGATGCAAAAACAGTAATTTTATGTTTACATAGACCAACATTTCAAATATAGTGCACAAGATTGTGTTTTGAGAGAACAGCTCCTACTGTATGTCAACACCAGAATATGATTGCAAAATGGGACTGGTCAATGAAATGGAAATAAATGACATATTGACTCCAGAAGGCACTTTTTTGCAAATGTCTGACTCAATAATGCAGTGCAAGTTTGAATTGTCTTCATTGAGGGGTTTTCTCAGTAAATATTGGATGTGTTTAATGCCAATTTAGTTGATTTATAAAACAGCATATCATGTAAATAATACTGTTGGCCACTTTCTGTCTTCATCACACTCAGAATCGGATACTGACCACTTTTAATTCTCACTGCTTTTTCCAAGGCTTTTGGAAATTTCCCAACCTGTGCTTTTCAGAAGTGAGGGAATGCCTCATCCATAATGAAGGTAGTGTAACTCCTCTCTCATCCTCACAGTCGGAGCTAGCACATGTATGAAACGATGGCAGATGCCATTGAGAGGGGTTTTATTATGTTCAGCTGGCTAGGCATGCTGCAGTTTAAGGGCACAGGTGGAGGCTTATTCATTTTTCAGAGAGTCTAAGTCAGAACTCTCATTAGTGAGCTATTATAGAGCCATACCATAGAGGATGAGTTGTCTCGTGTGGTCCTTCCGCTTTTTTCACTGCAGCATCTGCGGCTGCATTATGCTCTTGCTCTCTCCTTCACTCTGATTCCACTGCAGCGCTTCTTCATGCAGATCCATTAATGAGTGCCAGCAGGGCAGATGGTGAGGGCAACTAACAGATTGAGTAGGGGTTGATAATGGTTACTGGTTAGTTTGATGGTTTCCTTCTTGGTATTGAAGAGTTTTTGATGTTAGATTGAAAATATTATTCTGCAAAGACTGATATAGTGACCTTCTCATTAACGTCATTTAATGGGTCTGTCAAAATACTTCATTTCAAAACAATTAAAGGGATAGTTCTGTCAAGGATTTACTCACCCTCATGTCATTCCAAACCCATAAGACTTTGGTTAGTCAAAAATTAAAGATATTTCTAAATTAATGTTTTTTTTTAGAAATTAATGTTTAGATATCAATAAAAGCCTAAATTACATCTGTTCATTACAAATTGTATTTTGTCACAAGACTTAGACTTGTAGATACATTTTATGATGCCTTTATGACATTTTGGACAAGTTTTGGTTACCTGGACTTTCAGTGGAAGGACAAAAACCTCTCAGGCATCACAAAAATATCTTAATATCTTAATTTGTGTTCTGAAGATGAACCAAAGTCTTATGGGTTTGGACTGACATGAGGGTGAATAAATGATGACATTTTGGGGTGAACTTTGTGACTAGAATAAATTTGTCATATCTAATGACATTTCCGTCATTGGCCCTTGGAATCTTTCCAAGCTGTGCACCTCACCCATAATGAAAAATATATTTGCAGATTAAAACAAACATATTCATCATGAAACAGCTCATACTTGTGGTGCTTTGATAATGGAGGCAAAGGCCTAAAATGAACTTTATTTACATGTAAATGAAAACATATAATGGAAAGATAAGTGTACACAGAAGAGGATGCCTTTGTTTATTATTACATTTTTGTCTTCTGTTGTTTTCAGACTAGAACGAACGCTTATAGAAGCTGTTCATTGAGTTTAAATGCCTAAAGCACCTTTATTAAAGTAACCGGGGCTGACGGGTATGTTTATTACGTTTGACTAGAGTATCAAATTATTCTGTAAGTCTGTTTGAGTTAAATGGTTTTGTGTCTTGCACTATTTTTTTTGCTCCATTCCAGTCTCATTTTTCAAACCAAATCATTTTATATTTTGACTTGATATGATTTATTTCCTGCCTGTCATTCATCATAGATTTGATGTGGAATGGCTGAATAAATAATTTCTTCATCATATAATGTTCTCACTTAATACACTTTCCCCTGAGAGACTGAAGTCCATTTCAGGTTTTATTTGTTTATTCTGTACAAATGGAAATGCCATGTCCTGTTTGTTTTCTTCAGGCATGAAATCATATTTCTAAAACTTTAGATGTGAAAACTGAAAAAAGTTAACCTTTTATAGCCATACCAGAGGGGGAATGGTGGCGCTTGTAGCCTGTAACACAAAGCAAATCACTGTCACACAAGTGCTGCTGGAGGTAGGCCAGCTTCTATTTGTGGTAAGGTGTTTGCGTTTGTGAGTGTGTGTGATTGGCATAAATGTCTGAGGGCAGATAAATGTCACATGTTATGACATTCAGCGACATGTCTTATGTGAATAGAAAGCCAAAGTGATGCGAGAAGTTCTTCTTGTATGCCAATTCTCCCAAACACAGTGCATTTGTATGTGTGTATATAGGTTTGCTATACCTGTCAGGGCCAAATTCTTGAATATGTCATCATATATATATAGTGAGACATTTTTAAAAAACTGGTTTGTGGGAATATTTGACTTTGGCTTTACTGTTTGAAAGATCCTTACTTCAGCCAAATCATGTTTTAAGTCTACTAATATCAATCGGTTTGTATAAGTTTCAAGAAGTATAATTAAAGGAATAGTTCATCCAAAACGAAAAAAAAATCTGTCAGTAATTACTCCAAACCTATAAGACCTTCGTTCATCTTTGGAACACAAATTAAGATATTTTTGATGAAGCTTTCTGACCCTGTATAGACAGCAATGCAACTACCACAATCAAGGCACAGAAAGGTATTAAGGACATCAATAAAATAGTCCATGTGACATCAGTGGTTCAACCTTAATTTTATGTAGCTACAGAATACTTTTTGTGCATGAAGAAAAAAAAGACTATATTCAACAATTTTTTTCTCTTCCGTGTCTGTCTTCGATGTGCGTTAATGAGAGTACCACGATTTTGTAAAATTAAGGTTGAACCACAGATGTCACATTTGGAAGTTCTAAGAGGCCATGCATTATACTTTTTTTCTTTCTTGTTTTCTTGTGATCACAACTTAATTTTCTCATGATCTTGACATATCAAGTTGTTTTCTTGTGAACACAACTTAATTTTTTTGTCATCTCGACATAAGAGTTTATCACCTTGGAATTGCAAGGTTCTATCTGACATTTTTGTCAAAATTTGGTTATTCACATATTCTTATTATGTGACAACTTATTTACATTATGTGATGTTTCTTTTGTAAACTGTATGCATTTTGGGCCTTTTTTAGAAAACAAAAAGGTTCTATCTACAGAAGTCTATATGGAACCCCAAAACTTTTAAGCCCAATATCTCAAAACTGCTCAGAATGCAGAATGCTCGTGATCTTGACATAGGAAGTTTTCTCGTGATCACGACTTAATTTTTTTTGTGATCTTGACATAACAAAAGGTCTTTTCTTGTGACCACAACTTAATTCTCTCAACATAAAAGTTGTTTTCTCGTGATCTTGACATAAGTTTTCATGTGATCATGACTTGATTTTCTCAACATAACAATAGTTGTTTTCTTGTTATCACAACTTAATTTTCTTGTGATCTCAATATAACGAGTTGTTTTCTTGTGATTACAACTTAATTTTTTTCATCTTCTCGACAAAGGTTTTCTTTTAATCACATCTTAATTTTCTCAACATAACAAAAGTTGTTTTCTCGTGATCTTAACAAAACAAAAGTTGCTTTCTTGTTATCACAACTTAATGTTCTTATGGTCTCGACATAACGAGTTGTTTTCTTGTGATCACGACTTAATTTTTCCGTGATCTCGACATAAAAGTTGTTTACTCATTATCATGACCTACAGTTTTTTACAATCGTTTTTGCACTAATAACAGAACCGTAATGTCATTTTTCAAAACTCTAGACACATAATACACAACCAATGATCAAAATGCACATTTTTCAAACCACTTAACACATTTTTCAAATGCTTGGATACAATACACATAAGCCAAAGATAATTTGTTCATTGAACTTAAATCACCTTTTCAAAATGACACAACTTAACATCAAAGTATTACTATTTCAAAATGCAACTCACACATTACATCTGAGTTGAGTGTGCATACATTTCATTACAAAGATTGAACTATCAGTTGATACATCTACTTAAAATGATAAGTAACTGTTGCATTACCCTTGAAGCATAGCTTTTATGGAAAATAGTGCATGTTTCAGGATAGATCAATTGACACCAGTTACCGCAGAATATGACCCAGATGGACTACACTACATTCTCAGAAAAAAAGGAACAAAACTATACCTTTTAGGGTACAAGTAGCTGTCACTGGGGTGTTACCAAGGGTACAATTTTTTGGGTACATAATTGTACAATAAGGACCCATTGTGTACCTTTAAAGGTACCTTTATATGTTTTGTTGCCCAGGAACAAAATTGTACCTCTGCAGTACCTTTTTTTTTAACTGTGTATCTATAGATGTCATATTTCATTCTTTATCAGATATTGTTTCTATGGCCCTATGTACCTCTTTTACAGAACACATTTTCATATTCAACATTACTGAATGCAAGATGTAATTTTTATGTTATTGCTTTTGGGCTTTTAATGAGTTAATGGCTACCCTGGAAAAAAAAAAAAAAAGAAGAAGAAGAAGAATGTGTAAGGAATGTTGGTACACAAATTAGCCCTGCTGAAAAACAAACAAACATCCAAAACCAGCCTAGGCTGTTTGGCTGTTTTTAGCTGGTCATAGCTGGTCAGCAGGCTGGTTTTAGAGGGGTATTGGCCACTTTTCTGTCTGGTCAGGCTAGGAAACCACCAGCTAAAACCAGCCTGATCAGGCTGGGAGACCAGCTAAAACCAGCTAAGACCAGCCAACCAGCCTAGGCTGGTTTTAGCAGTTTTTTTTCAGCAGGGTACAGTATACTGTAAACTGTATTCTGTACCCTGCTGAAAAAAAAAACAGCTAAAACTTTGAATCTAAATTTTTCCTTTAGAAAACCTATGCTGAGATTTATTTTATCAGTAAATTCCACATTACAGTATTTCAATGATACCACTGTGTCTGTACTGTTCTCAGTCTAAAGTAAAAAAATGAAACCTGAATCACATATTTTGTACAACTATATTTAATGATTGTACTAGCAAAAACACATTGAAACTATGGGTAACTTGTGTATGGGTGATCTAAAGTAATGTTCCTATAATATTTCATAATACATTCGTTTTTTGAAACAA
Organism: Garra rufa; assembly: GCF_049309525.1. Taxonomy (NCBI): domain Eukaryota; kingdom Metazoa; phylum Chordata; class Actinopteri; order Cypriniformes; family Cyprinidae; genus Garra; species Garra rufa. Next base: position 29,055,323 of record NC_133372.1, read on the forward strand.
TGCTTCTGCTAATGCAAGGCTTCTTTAAAGATATGAACGCAATATGCAAAGTTTTGAACACTGGACAGCCTGTGTTACAAATAATGACTGTTTTGAGTTTTGTATCTAGAGTTTTGAAAAGTGACATTAAGGTTCAGTTATTAGTGCAAAAACGATTGTAAAAAACTGTAATTACCTTGTAATCTTGACATAACAAAATTTGTTTTCTCATTGTCACAACATAATTTTCTCATGATCTGTGCATAACAAAAGCAGTTCTTGTTTGATTAGAGAACAACTTTTGTTATCACGAGAAAATTAAGTCACGATAACGAGAAAACAACTCTCGTTATGTTGAAATTAAGTCAATATAATAGAAAAACAACTTATGTCATGATCACGAGAAAACAAGAAGGAAAAAAATGTCCTTACTACCTTTCTGGGCCTTGAACATGTCAGTTGCGTTACTGTCTACGCATGGCCATCAAAAATATCTTAATTTGTTTTCCAAAGATGAACGAACATCTTACAGGTTTAAAAACGATATGAGGGTGAGTAATTAATGACAGAATTTTCATTTTTGGGTGAATTTTGGGGTAAAATTAAGCATTAACCAGTCCTGTTTTGCCTCTACATCATTTTTTGCCCATCCTTATGCTGGTTAATACTTTTCATTTGAATTTTAGAGATGTCTCTGAGAAAAAAAGGGGGCTAGAATTATTTTAAGAAAATCTTCCTCTGTGAAAGAAATATATAACTGGAGTTAGTCACACTCGTCTGCAAGTGTGTATATCTTTTAGTCTGTAAAACCAAAAATCAAATACAATGTTGAATCTAGACAAACCGCAGCAGGGGGAACTGTGTTGTCAGTATCTTGCCTGTTTGGCACCCTCCTTCCTCCAGGAATCAATTATCTCCAACTGCCTCACATTTCCTACACCTGAAGGCTGAACAGTCACGACACTGCATGTAAATCTACAGTGAATTTTACTATTTTTTTCCTTATGCCTTTATGCTGTTTATAAACAAGATCAAAACTCAGTTCAGTTAGATTCAGAATTTGACCATTTTAATCAAATAAATGCATTCATGTTTTAGACAGAATTTCTTTGGAGGCTGTAAATCCTTGGTCTAATCATATTGCCTATAAAAATTTTGACCGCCAACCAAATACCGGTTAGACCAGACTAATAAATCTTCATTGAACACAGGACCTGGCCCCAGTCACCGAGCTGATTTGAATTTGGCCCCGCACAAGAAGTTGCCCATGGCTGTTTACCTCCACACCACACACACAGACACACTGATGACCCACCAGTTACACACAGCGACTGTTTACTGGAGCCTGGCCAAACACATATGTCACATTTGTTTTCATTTGCAGTGACACAGACAGTCTAGGCAGTCTCTTTTCCTGACTTTTTTAATCCATCAAACCTATTATAGAGCGATTTAAACCACCATATGAGTTTGACCTATTGATTATGACCTTCCATAACAGGAAAATGGCACATTTCTCATTCATCTTGGTATTGCAGTTTTACTGTTAATAATAGCTTTCACCATAGAGATATCTATCGTGTTGCCCTGTGAACTTTCACGGCTTTTAGACTGTGCATGAAGTTGCACTGTTTAAAGAGACACAAAAGTAGAAAAGTAACTGGTGAACTGCTTGCAGCTGTGTTGATTATTAGGGTTATTATAGCTTTGAATTTATATTTGTTTTGATTAGTTTTCACTGTTATTGTTAGTGCTTCATAGTTTTCTAGGCATTTTCATGTTTAATGCAAGCAGGTTGTAAATGTTTTAAGTTTTATACAGGGTTCGTACAAGGTGTTTAAAATGCATGAAGTACTTGTATTTGACTTTTTAAGGGCTGGAAAACCCTTGAAAAGAGCAACATTCCTAAAGAGATACTTAAAAAGTGCTTGAATTATTAAAAAGCAATGTATCTATGACATAAGTGTTTAATTTACTCAAAATTTATGATTATTTTAGTTAATGTCATAAAACTATCGAGCTAAGCCAGTAGTAGTAATGACAGTATCATGTAAACATGGCTAAAGATGTGAAAAGAGGAACAGATGAACCGAATCAATTAGGCTGGAACCACTTTGATTGATTCAAACTTCTGACTTTGATCAATCATTTCAAGCGATTGACTAGGAAAAACCAGATCAAATTACAAGAGCCATTCATTTTCGCATTTCGACATTGTTTTAAATGATTTTAAGAAGCATGTACAGTGGGTGAAATAGAGCTATTCGAAACTATAAATCAGTTAAACCATTATGTCGCAAAATGATTCACCGTTTTAAAGCGTTCCAATCAGATCATATGATTCATATCGGACTTTTGAAGTGGGTTCATAAATAATTTAGAGAATAAATGACTTGCGATCCGTGCTCCGAGTTCTGATCTGAAATGATGATTCGCAAATTATTATTCAGATCGGGACTTCGGAGAGCGTGGATCAAGAATCATTCGATTCATATCGGAACTTTGGAGCGAGTTTGTGAATCGTTTGCTTCAGATTGGAAATTCGGAGCATGCATTGCAAATCTTTTGATTTAGATTGGGATTACTTGCGGGTTTGTGAGTCATCTCATTTAGATTGAAACTTTGTGTATCATTTTAGTTGTAGGCCTATACTATTATTTATCTGTTTATCTCTCTGTAGGATTAGAAAGATAAGAGAAAAGAGGAACATTTTTATTTTATACATTTCATTTTAATAGTATGTTTATTTATCTATTTATCTTTAGAATTTAAAAGATTAGAAAAAGAGGAACAGATGAACCAAATCAATTAAGTGATCATTTATACTGAAACACACTCTGATTGATTCAAACTCGTGACTTTGATCAGTAATTTCAAACGATTCACTAGCAAAAACCAGATCACATTAAAAAACTTTTGATTGAAGTTCTTAAAAATCAAAAAAGTAGTGCTTGAAACGACCTTGAAAATCTTGGAATTACATTTAACAGTATCTGTATGATCCCTGTTTATAAAAACTGCAAACCGGTTTGAATTGTGCAAATAGTATGCGTTTTAGAAAAAAATGTGGATATTGCTTACAAATATTTTGGACTATCCTGAAAGCCAGATCTCACTGAGTGAAGACTTTACATAGCAACAGCATCTTGCTTCCTGAGGTCCGAACATCCCATTGCCCTTGCTTTTTATGTTTGGCAGAACAGACCAAAGTGTTTTGATGTATTCATCTGGCTATATTCACAACTATGTTGCACCATTCAAATTCTGTCTGTGTTCCACAGAAAAGCCCTGGAGAGATCACAGCTTTGCCGTTTGAAATGGAAATCAGGCCTTTTAAAAATGCACAGCAGATGTGGAGACGGACACCGGTCAGGTCAGCTCATCTGATGGAGGAACAGTGGGATAAATTTTGGGAATGTCAGGTTTACATGTATGGAGAAGCAGTCAGAAATGAGAATGTTGACCTTTATTAAGCCTGGAGTGATTTTGGCAACAAATATTTGCTGTCTTTCGTGTCGGCATTTATATTGAATGTGTATGTTGTGCTATTCAAATGAAAGGCTGTGACACCTCTGCAAATTAATGCAATGCAATGCATAGACAGATGGATCTGAAACCGAGGCCATGTGGTAACTCCTGATGTAGTTCAGAACAAGGCCAGAGAGAGACTAGTGTGCAACCAGCTCCCTCTGAAGGTTTTTATTCAATTACATCATAAATATGTGCATTTTAAAAAGTGTAAATGAGGTTAGTGCAGGGAGAGAATTGTCAGTCCATTCGTTTTATAGAAAACAAGCAATTTATGTGAAGATGTATTTAATAGCTGCTGTATGTATATAGATGTACCCTGTTGCTCCCAGATGGGAAAATCAGAAACAATACAGCAGCAACATCCAACTGTAAAAGCACAAAAACAAAATCTGCTCAGACAGTGCAGTTACAGAAAATGGTATAAACCATTACACACAGTGGCAAAGCAAAACTGTCTGTGAGCAATTTTGTTACATCTAACTGGAGCTAGAGTTGTTGTAGCTTCCCACTTTCCAATTTTATAAAGAGTTTCTTAGTTGGAGTTTCTAGAAGAGGTGCATCACTGTTTGTGACTGACATTCTAACAAACAACACCCTGAAACAAAAATTTTGCATCATCCCTGCTTTCTCTCACTGGTTCACCACCAGGTCCTTGTTTTTTTTTTTTTTGGATTGCATGAACTAGTGTCTGGCTTACAAATCTTTTCTTATGCTCACTAGAGACTATATTTATTTGATCAGTAAAAACAATGATATTCTAAAATATTAGTGCAATTTAAAATAACTGTCTTTAGTGTCATATGATCCTTCAGAAATAATTTTAATGTCCTCTTTTGGTTAAACATTTCTTATCATTCATGTTAAAAACAGCTGCTTAAAGGGTAAATTCACTTCCAGATAAAGATTTTCTGATAATTTACTCACCCCCATGTCATCCAAGATGTTCACGTCTTTCTTTCTTCAGTCGAAAGGAAATTAAAGTTTTTGAGGAAAACATTCAAGGATTTTCTCCATATAGTGGACTTCAGTGGGAGCCAACAGGTTGAAGGTCAGTTTCAATGCAGCTTTAAAGGACTCTACATAATCCCAGTCGATGAATAAGGGTCGTATCTACCAAAACGATTGGCCATTTTCTAAAAAGAAAAGATACTATACATTTTAACCACAAATGCTTGTGTTGCACTAGCCCTGCATTGTGTAATCAAGTTGGAAAAGTCACATGCAGTTACTTCTTCGCATGTGTACTTCGGTTCAAAAAGGTAGGGTTGAGCAAAAAACTCCATCTCATTTTTTCCTCCTACTTCAAAATCGCCCAACAATGTTTTGAGGTTGTTTGACTTTTTTTTGCAGATTCGCTTTGTAAACACTGGGTTTGTACTTATGCCTACATTACACATGTGTAATTTACGTAATGCGTGAGGTCAAGCTAGTGCAGGATGAGCATTTGTGGTTAAAATGTATATAAATTAATTTTTTTTTTTTAAATTACTGATTGTTTCACTAGATACGATCCTCAGCTGAAATCGTGTAGAGCCTTTTGAAGCTGCACTGAAACTGCAATTTGGACCTTCAACACGTTGATCCCCATAGAAGTACACTATATGGAGATACCCTGCTGAAAAAAAACAGCTAAAACCAGCCTAGACTGGTTGGCTGGTCTTAGCTGGTTTAAGATGAAAGTAGCTGGTTTTAGCTGGTCTAGCTGGTCAAAACCCCTCTAAAACCTGCCTGCTGACCAGCTAAAACCAGCCTGGTTGACCTGCTAAAACCAGCCAACCAGCCTGTTGGTTTTAACTGTTTTTTTAGCAGGGTATTGAACGTTACTTGAATGTTTTGCTGTAGAATTCTGACTCGACACAATTTATTTGGATGCTTTTTTGTCAGTAACTTAACCTGTTGTGACTTCTTTTGGTTTGAGCCAAGAATTAATTTATTTATACTATACACAAGCAAAAAAAAAAAAAATAGTAGAACCTGCTCAGACAGTATACGGTATCAAATGCAGTAGATCAGTAGAGAAAGGCCACAGGAAAAGACAGCTGAAGGCCCAAACAAAGGAAGTGTTGCAATATATAATGTAAAATAATATAAAACAAGATGTTTTTGTTGTACTAAACATCAAGGTATATTATATTCATGAAAGCTGAGACATTGTGGGTTACGCCTTTGTTGTTTACCATTGACAAGGTGAGGTCTTCCTCCAGGCAGATGCCCCAGGGTGTCTGCACTTCTCTTCTGAGTTCATGTTGCACTGCTAGGGAGCCTACTCACAAATACATGTTAATTATAGAACAAAATAAATGTAATTTTGGGCAAAATCAGGTCACCTCAAATTTCCCAACAGAGCTTGTGAGGTTAGTCTAATTTTTGTGTGTTTAACAGCTACAGTACTTCACATGAAGGTATTTCTAAGAGTTATTTCCACTGGGAAGATAACAGTGCATAACTAACACCACTAGATTTACTTGAGCTAATTGAAGTTAAAATGTTAAAATTATATTTTAATTTTAGGCCAGTTCATATGAGGTAAATGTCTATTCAGAACTAACTTGTAGTTTATTTAGATTGAATCAAGGATTAAAGTGATAGTTCGCCTAAAAATGAAAATTCTGTCATTAATTTCTCACCCTCATGTAAGACCTTCGTTCATCTTTGGAACACAAATTAACATAGTTTTGATGAAATCTGAGAGCTTTCTGACCCTGCATAGACAGCAAACGGAAGTGACACATTCAAGGCCCAGAAATGTGGTAAAGGCATTGTTAAAATAGTCCATGTGACATCAGTGATTTAGCGTATCCGGGTTCTACATCAGAACGCCGGTTAGAGTTATGGTTAGTACCGTTGCTGTCAATGCGGCATCAGAAAGCTCTCAGATTTAATAAAAAATATCTTAATTTGTTTCCCTGAAGATGACTGAAGGTCTTACGAGTTTGGAACAACATTAGGGTGAGTAATTAATGACAACATTCAGTTTCTTTAAGGAATAACTAAAATTATAAATGCATACTTTTACATGGTTTACACGGATCCGGACCGCAAGATGCGTCCACGCGGACCGTGAAAGCTTTTGACATATTTAAATAAAAAAATGCCAAACGCTAATTTCTAATGAATAAATTTATATCAAGCACACCAGGGTCAGCGTTTGGGTGCAATCTTCCGTGCAGTCATGAGAGCAGAGATCAGCGCATTGCGTACAGACAGATGTAGCTTTCACTGTTATTCAACTGCGCAATATGTTAAAGTGAAAGTAAAAACAGCGCTTTCAGTAACTGACGTGCACATTCTCTCAGAGACAATGATAGACGAATATACTTAATATGCTGATATTAATTTACTTCCCTAATATTTCTCTTGTGCGCCGAACACAGTGGGGAAAAAATAAATATAAAAAATAAAAATAAAAAAAATATATAGTTTTTTTATATATAGTTGTCCGGACCTCGGCTGGTGAGCAGGGTTCATTACTGGACCTCGAGCCGTTTTAGTTGAAGACCCCTGCTCTAAACTAAAATGTGTTTGTGGTCTGTGATTGATGCCGGAACTGTCAAGATGTCAAAAACTTTGTTAGCTAACTTTGTAATTCCCTGCTTTGATGTTCTCTAATCTATGAAACTGTCAAATAACTGGTTGTGAGTTTAACTGGCACAGTTTGACAAGATCAGACATTCAATATTCTATTTGAAAGCTTTCAAAACCACATATTTTCTCCCAATTAATGTTCTGCACAGTTAAACTCCTGCATCAAGTGTGGGTCAAAGCATGTTTCAGTATTGGTTTGTTTTGGTGAATTGAACATTACAGCCCTTCAAGGCTCAAGGTTCAAGACTGCTTTTGATCTGTTGTTATCAGTTTCACTCAGAACTCAATGGCAAACTAAGACCATGATTGTGTAAAATCATGCTAAGATGCTGAAGCAAATGTTTTAAATACTCATTTTAGTTATCAGATTTTTGTTCTCCAGTACAACATCCTTTAAATAAGATAAATGCATGTACAGTAGCAAGACTGCACAATATTAAGACTTAATGTGACCTTGTACCACAAAACCAGTCTTAAGTAGCACAATTATATTTGTAGCAATAGCTAAAAATACATTGTATGGATCAAAAATATTGATTTTTCTTTTATGCCAGAAATCATTATGATATTAAGTAAAGATCATGTTCCACGAAGATATTTTGCAAATTTCCTACCGTAAATATATCAAAACGTAATTTTTGCATTGCCGAGAACTTCATTTGGACAAATTAAAGGCTATTTCCACAATATTTAGATTATTTTGCACCCTCAGTTTTTCAGATTTTCCTATCCTAAAAACCATACATCAATGGAAAGCTTATTGATTCATCTTTCAGATGATGTATATATCTCATATCTCAATTTCAAAATAATTACCCTTATGACTAGTTTTGTGGTCCAGGATCACAGTTTTTTTTTTCCTTTAGATTTTAGGCTATGTTTTGCATCCATAACTTGACTTCTTTCAGACTAAATGTAAAATTCACATTTTATTACTTTATGTATTTGCACCTGTAGATTACAATTTTAATACATATTTTTAAAAGCCATTTTCTGAAAATAAAAATGCACTGAGCCAGAAATCTCAAATTCAGCGCTTACATGCACTTCACCTTCCAGTTTTATTCTTATCTTCTGAAGGTTTTACAGAGGTGTTTGTTTATGTATCATTCACCTGATATATATTTAATGTTTTATGCCTAAAAACATGGTGAAAACAACAAATTCCTTGTGTGTTTGCGCACACTTGGCGAATAAAGCTCTGAAAATGTTTTTTCCCGGCTGTTGAAAATATTTTATAATTCATGGAGTGATGAAAAGGGATATACAAAATCTAAACTCTAAAATGTCAATAAAATACAACTTCGAATCATTTTAAACCTGGCATTATCCAATGTTCAGATTTCTTTTCTGGAAATTGGTGCATATTTAAATGCCTTATTTGCCTATTTAACATTACATAAGAAACATTAATACAAAACAATATTCCTAAAGAAAAGGAATATTGAGAAAAGTATGGTGATACCTACAGTATTAGTTAAAACTATTATCTTGCACACCTTTTAGTTTCTTGACTTAAGGAAAAACTAACACAAGATATTTTCTCTGAGTATCAGTTTTATTATTGTTTTGAAAATAAACCTTTTTTATAATTAAATAAGAAAAATAAAATTAAAAATCCAGATATAATTTAAAATGTAAGCCTTCAAAACCTATGCATTTTTATTGTTGGAACAAAAAGATAAAATATTTCTGTTATTGTTAGTATTATTTGGGGTGTATAATGTATTAAGTAGTGCTGTCAATTAATAAAAAAAACCTAATAATCACATTTTTTTCTGAAATTAATCACGATTAATTGTGATTAGTCACGATTAATTGCGATTAATCACGATTAATCCCACCTAACATTAAATATTTTAAAAATACTTTTATATTGCAATAATTTTACATTAAACTCCTGTTTGATGTGGTCATAAAGGTCTTCTGAGATGAAATAAACACATTTCTTGTCACAAAAAAAAAGACAGAAGCAGCAGTTGTGAGTAGGGTGGCCAACCCTAGCCCCATCCCTGTGTGTTAAATATATTTAACAACAATAAACTGGAAAAATTAATTGCCTGTGTTAACGTGCAAATTTTTACAGCACGAGTATTAAGTAAACACTGCAAGAAAAAAAAAATTTGCTAGAAAAACAAGTCCTGGCAAATACAAGTACATTTTCAGTTAAATTTACAGACATTTATACAAGCCCAAAACAATTCACAATGCAATGCATGATTTTTCAGTGCACGAAAAGTTCCTTCATATTAACACAGAACACTCTGCTGTATTTTTATGGACTTTCTTAGAGTGTAGCTAGTAATCAGTTACCTCTGTCTCATTGTTGATGTTTTTCTCATTTGTCCAGAGTAATCTAATGCGCTCTCTTTACTCCTTTTTCCTTCTCTCAGCACTTGTTCGCAGCTCTCCTCTTTTGGAGCAGAATGGCACAGTTGTCTGTGATCTGAGTGCTGATGGGGGAGGACGCTCACTGTATCCCGGTGCAGCGTGTCAGATGAGTTATTGATGACATCTCTCCGGTTGTGAGATGAGCGAACCTCAGAGGTCCTCTTCACTCATCCATTACTGTCAGCCCACCCCATCATCTGTCCTTTTTCTCTCGCTCTTTTCTTTTGAGTTATACCTCTTGATTGTACTTCCATCGGTCAAAGGTACAAAGGGTCCGGCCCCCTCCCTCAGCCCCCGCGCTCAAATCCCCCATAGAAATATGCTTTATAGCCATACGGATGAGGATGACTTGTCAAATGACTGACAGTGAGAGAGTCTCAAAGGAGTATGGATCATATCTGAAGCCTGACTCTTTGACAGCTCTTTTGGTCAGTGGATTTCATAAACTTTAAATAGTTGTCAAAACTGTTGTGAGAAAATGTCAATGTTTGGTTGCCGTTTATGAGTTGCGTTTGAGCGGAATATTAAAAAGTAATAAAAACTTGACCCGTTTTATGAGTTTTCACTGCAATAAATCAATATGTTGTCTTGATTTCCATCTAAGCGTCCTTATACAACAAAATATATTTACTTGAGAAGCAAAACATAAAATATTAAGGCTGATATTTTATATTATATCCTGAAAGTTTATTTTCTTACCCCTTTGGAAATTATTAAATTAAGGTTTTTTATATTGAATGATATTTTGAATATATATTAGAGATTTATATTTTGAATTATGTCTGAGAAAAGTTTTTCTCATCTGATTTATATCTTTATGACATTTTTCCCCTAATTTGTATATTTATAAATGAAATATTTTATTACTCTTTTGACGTGTTTTAGATATTAAGGGATATATTTTGAATAATATCTAAAATGTATAGAATTAATCATGTCATATTGAACAATACATTGTGTAAATAATAAAAAAAAGTTTATTCTTTGAACAGGAAAACAAAATAGTTTGTTTTTAGAGAATATACACTACCAGTCAAAAGTTTTTGAACAGTAAGATTTTTTTTAAAGAAGCCTCTTCTGCTCACCAAGCCTGCATTTATTTGCTCCAAAGTACAGCAAAAATAGTAACATTTTCAAATATTTTTACTATTTAAAATAAATTTTCTATTTTAATAGATTTTAAAATGTAATTTATTCTTGTGATTTCAAAGCTGAATTTTTAGCGTCATTACTCCAGTCACATGATCCCTCAGAAATCATTCTGTTATTCTATTAAAACATGTTTTATTATTATCATGTTGAAAACAGATGAGTAGAAAGTTTCAGGTTTCTTTGATGAATAGAGAGTTCAGAAGAACAGAATTTATCTGAAATAGAATCTTTTAAATTGTATATAATGTTACAAAAGCTTTTTATTTCAGATAAATGCTGATGTTTTGATCATTCTATTAATCAAAGAATCATGAAAAAAATTTAATCAACTATTTAAAATACTAATAATAATAAAAATAAATGTTTTTAGAGCAAATCAGTATATTAGAATGATTTCTGAAGGATCGTGTGACTGGAGTAATGATGCTAAAATTTCAGCTTTGAAATCACAGGAATAAATCACATTTTAAAATATATTCAAATAGAAAATATTAACTATTTTAAATAGTAAAAATATTTCACAGTTTTACTGTTTTTGCTGTAGTTTGGATCAAATAAATGCAGGCTTAGTGAGCAGAAGAGACTTCTTTAAAAAACATTCAAATCTTGCTGTTTCGAAAAATTTGACTGGTAGTGTAACTGTTAAACATTATTTAAAATAAGGTAAAAAAAAAAAAAAAAAAAAAGTCCAGTTGGGTGCTTTCTCCAAAAATAAGTCTAACTTTAAGCTTTTTTATTTAAGCTTTATTACTGGAAAACTAGACAAAACATGATTTATCATTTGAATTGTAAGCACTCTCACACAGAAGACTTCTAAAAGCCAAATTATTTATTGTAGATTGCTCATATACCAATAGAATTTGCATGACCAAGAGTATAACTTATAGTTTAAGAACGACATCTCTGAACACATACCTAGTATTGCAGCTGTATTTCTGATGATTTTTTTTTCTGTTTCTTTCTTTTCCCATTAGTATTAAAGTGGCTTGCCCTCTTAATGCAACAGGAAGAATCTTATTCAGTCTGCTATTTCCATAATGCCGGTTAAACGGTCTCCAGTGGCGGCCCGCTGACCTCTGAGCTCCAGCGGTGTTCACCTGTTTGAGAGTCTGTCTCCATTCAGCGGCCTCCACCTGACCTTGCACACAGCGATGCATGTTTATGGATGAGAGAAGGTAAGATGCCGAAGCGCATGTATCAATCAGTGCTCAGTGTGAAGGGAATTTTTAGGCACATTTTGAAACATTTAATTTGTAATTTTTATGCCAAGGCTTGGTTTACATTCAGATACATTATGATTTCAGTAGGGATGCAGGGATTATTCCAACACTGTGGAAATGTTCCTTTAATGTTTAATTAGCAGCTTTGATTTATCTAGTCCTTGGTTTTACCTCATTAGTTCATAATAACAATAGTTTTGTTTTGTGTAAAAGCTTGTGTATACCAAACAGATTTTGAAGTTGTGTTTTTGAGTGTATGTGTGTGGTTACACTATTGTTTTATTGTCCTTGACAAACAAGCTATGATTTTAACAGTCATCCATGTGCAGTGATGGCTTTAGCCTGTATTTACTGTAACAACATTAAAGGGATAGTTCACCCAAAAATGAAAATTCTGTCTTTAATTACTCAACCTCATGTCGTTCCAAACCTGTAAGACCTTTGTTCATTTTCAAAACACAAATTAAGATATTTTTGATGAAATCCGAGAACTTTCTGACCCTGCATAGACAGCAATGCAACTGACACGTTCAAGACCCAGAAAGTAAGGACAATGTTAAAATAGTCCATGTGACATCAGTGGTTCAACCATAATGTTACGAAGAATACTTTTTGTGTGCAAAGAAAACTAAAATAACGACTTTATTCAACAATTTATTCTCTTCCGTGTCAGTCTCTGCTGAGTACTCAAGACATGCTCTCAGATTTCATCAAAAATATCTTAACTTGTGTTCTGAAGATGAACAAAGGTCTTACGGGTTTGGAACGACATGAGGGTGAGTAATTAATGACTGAATTTTCATTTTTCTGTGAACTATTCCATTAAGTAATGCAGTTTGATATAACTGATCATTCTTTAAAAATCCTTGAGGCAGATACAGTATAATAGAGTATAATATCTCAGATTCATTTTTAATACTTAACAGTTCTTTAACTGTGCTTTTTAACCCTTGCTGTAATCTTTGCAATTGAGTGTAGGTTAATAAAAACCTCAGTATTGCAAAGAGTTGCTTTAATTATGTCTTTTAACAAGTAGTCTTTGCCCTGACTGTAAAAATTCTGCATTAAAAACGTAAAATTTTTTTTTGACTTTTTCTTGGATGTGATTAACAAAGAGTGAACCCGTCCTTGAGCCTGTTGGCCTGTAGCTTGTAATATCTGAAGTCTTTTTGATCTGAGTCTGACTTTATCTAATACGAACAAGTAGTATTTGCAAATCATAGGCCTTGATACTCCTAATACTCTTAATACTATATATTGTGAATTAATCAACCCTACAATGATAAAAATCTATTTACTCCTTTTTTAATCCCCAAAAATGCTAAACAATCTCAATTATCAAGTGGTTTTGACAGTCCATTAGCCCACAGCAGCTAATGGACTGTCCCGTATTGGCATATTTCCGGCCTCAGCCAGTTGTTGTACATTCTCTGCCATTTTCTCTGCACTTGAACAGCTCTAGCGACAACAATGTTTTGTAAGCAATGCAGGTGTTTTGTAGTTGGGTATAAAAGTAAACATAAGAGTCTCCCAACATCAGAGCCACTGAGGATGCACCGGATTACTTTTGTTTTTGATGGTAATGCTCCATCGAATGCACAGAAAACGGAAGATAGGGGTGGTGTGAGCAGTAGCTCATTAGCATTTAAAGAGACATTCACCTAAACATGTCGCTGTGAACAGAGCTGTTTTTGACAAGGTAAAATAGATGTTGTTTTAAACAACCATTGAGGAATTTGAACCAACGTATGTTGTGGATATTTCATGAAGACCATAAAGAATCATACCAACTTGTGGAAAATAGGCATCCGGTGTCTCCTTTAATAACCTTGTTGACTTTATCATGGTATAAGTTTTGAATCAAAGGTCTGATTTGATGTGTTTTCTCTAGCAGTGGGTTTGTATGTTAGTCGTCTTGTGTTCAAAACCCTCTTAATTAAAAAAAAGTGTATTTTTTGTAAATACTGCAAAGTAACATTGTACCTCTGAAAATGAAAATTATAAAACCCACACTGGCATACACTATGAGTCAAAAGTTTTTGAACAGGAAGATTTTTAATGGTTTTTAAAGAAGTCTCTTTGCATAAGTACAGCAAAAACAGTAAAATATTTTTACTACTTAAAATAACTGTATTCTAGTTGAATATATCTTAAAATGTAATTTATTTCTGATTTCAAAGCTGAATTTTTAGCATCATTACTCCAGTCACATGATCCTTCAGAAATCATTCTAATATTCTGATTTGCTGCTCAGAAACATTTATTAATATTATTATGTTGAAAACAGCTAAGTAGAATTTTTTCAGGTTTCTTTGATGAATAAAAAGTTCAAAAGAACAGCATTTATGTGAAATAGAAATCTTCTGTAACATTATAAAGATCTCAGTCATCACTTTTGATCATTTTAAAGCATCCTTGCTAAATAAAAAACATTTTCTATAATTTCTTAAAAATTCTTAAAAAAAAATAAAATACATTTTACTGACTCCAAGCATTTGAATAATAGTGTATAATGTTAAAACGTTCGGATCTTTCTATTCATCAAAAAATCCTGAAAAAAATTTATTCAACTGTTTTAAATATTGATAATAATAATTATAAAAAAAAATCTTTAACAGCAAATTAGCATAATTAAATGATTTCTGAAGACTGGTGTAATGATGCTGGAAATTTAGCTTTGATCACAGGAATAAATTACATTTTAAAATATATTCAAATAGAAAGCAGTTATTTTAAATAGTAAATATATTTCACAATTTTACTGCTTTGCTGTATTTTGAATCAAATAAATGCTTCTTTGAAACACATTTAAAATTTTTACTGTTCAGAAACCTTTGACAGGTAGTGGTACACTTGAGTGAGAGGAAATTGAATATGTAATAAAGGGATATTTTAACCTAATACTTAACTTTGTACACAGGAAAAATATAATTTCATATATTTCAGTTTGGGAAAGATTGTTGCATTTTTATTGGAACAAATTCTCTTGTGTTTTAATTGCCAAGAAATGTTATTAATCACAGTATTTGTACAAACAAAAACAACATGTTTGACATGTTGCCGTTTTATGAATTGTTTCATATAATTGTTGTACTGTTTCAGTTGTGCTATAAAGCCTATAATAGTGTGTTTAATGCAGGTTGTATTGTGACAACATGCCCCACTATTTTCTTTTGCGCAATAACAGCTCAAAAGAAAATGTTCAATATCTTTGTCTATATTTATAATTTTTTGATATTACGAACTTGAAAAAATGCCCTTCCATTGCAGGAATAAAAGCACACTTGATGCTCACACTCCAACAAGTGTTGTAGGGCCGTCCGTGTGGGGAATATTCTGATTGAAGAGCTCCTTCACTCCAGATCTTCGTCGCCATGACAGCACTGTCCCATTCCAATTGGATTATTCCCCTCTGTGCCCAGCGAGTGGAATGAGTGCGGGTATGTCTTACCGCTGATTGGCGCTTGCCTATGTGTGTGTGTGGGCATGTGTGTCATGGTTTTAAGTCCACCTGAGCCTCTCTTCTTGTAGTGTCTGTCTGAATTGGAGGGTTCATTCTGTCTGCGCCGTCTCATTGCACAACACCTGAGAGGACTGATGCGTGATCTCTGAAGGCATAAAAGCGCTTATTTTCTTTCTCCCTCGCTTCATCTCTCCTGTCTCCCTCTCTCTGACTCTTGGCAGAGTCTGTGTGTTTACCATATGCATGAAGGATTGGCCACGCATCTAAAGAGGAAGAAGGAAGATAAACAAAGTCTTTGGGTTCTCAGCCTCTGGAGAAGCGAGAAACAAAAGCGCACCAAGCACATCCAAAAACACCAGCAAATGAATCAAGGATTTCTTACTCCAAGATGTGCCATTGAATAATCACTGGGAGGTGTGGGCAACCATTTCAAATTGTCAACAGCAGACAGACAGTTTTTATGTTCAGACGAGACAAAGGTAGGGCGACCGTCGAGTGTGCCTGCACTGTCAACAAGCTCTCTGCAGCATCAGGGGGGACGTCCAGCAATGTGCCAACTGGGAGAATGGTGTTTTGGGTCATCCATACAGACCCTTCCAATATGCAAATAGTGGATGGATGTCAGTAGGCTACTTGTTAGTTGGAATTACAGCTATTGAGCTACAACAGTGAGTTAACCAATGGCAGTTTAACATGAAATATAGGGAGGCATTTTTGCAAGATGTTTTTTACGACACGGCCAAAATGAAACATCCAGTGAGTGTTGCTAAAACATGTTCATTTTTTTCTAAACAGAGGAATGCAAATCTTGCATCTTTCAGTTCCAGAATAAAACAATTCTGAGCATTTTCTCACCCCCATGTCATCAAAGATGCTCATGTCTTTCTTTTTTTAGTCGAGAAGAAAGGTTTTTGAGGAAAACATTCCAGGATTTTTCTCCATATAGTGGACTTCAGTGGTTGCCAATGAGTTGAAGGTCCAAATTGCAGTTTCTGTGGAGCTTAAGAGGGCTCTACACGATTCTAGTCTAGGAATAAGGGTCTTGTTCAGCAAAACGATCAGTCATTTTCTAAAAAAAAATGCTCCAAAAAATTTGCGCAAAAAGCACAAATGCTCATCTTGCACTAGCTCTGCGATGCCCATGTCACATTGGAAAGGTCAAGTGTGGTTAGTTCTTCATCTGTATTCAGGTTCAAAAAAGTAGGGTAGGGCGAAAAACTCCTCCAACTTCGAAATCATCCGATATCATTGTTTTAGTTTTTTTGGTAAAGGCCGTTTGACTTTCTTTGCACATTCACTTTGTAAACACTGGGTAGGTGTTTCAACGTGACTACCTAATGCGTGAAGTTGTAGTTAAAAAGTATATGAATGTTTTTTTTTTTTAGAAAATGAATCGTTTCGCTAAAGCTGCATTGAAACTGCAATTTGGGTCTTCAACCCGCTGATTCCCATCTGAAGTCCACTATATGAAGAAAAATCCTGGAATGTTTTCTTTTTGACTGAAGAAAGAAAGACATGAACATCTTGAATGACATGGGGGTGAGCAAATTATAAGAAAAATTTTAAATTTTAAAATAATTTTAAATAGTAAAATGTTTGGTGAGTGGTACTAAAAAGTTAATAAAATGACATACCATCCACGCAAAACCCTACCCTAAACCTAACCGATAGTGTTAACAAAAGCCAGCGTAAAAATATAAATGCATTTGCTAAATCAATTTTGACATTTTAGCTTGCTTTTTGCAAATGCAATGCTGTACCAGGTGGGCTACCAAGCAGGTTTACTATATCAGAAAAGCCATACATATGAAGCTATCGATGTGATGTAAACATCAAAATGTATTGCTTTTTGAATCATGCACAATGAAAGTCTTTATTAATCGATGATCTGCCACTATAATCATAATTTGTGTGGAAAAGAGTAAAAGTTAGCTTATGTTTTACTGCCGTGTTTCAATCAGCTGGAAAACTGTATCAATAAGTGTGCTTTTGCAAAAATGTAGGTAAGAGGCATGTTATTCAAATGAGCCTTTCATGAACAGTTCGGTTAGCAAGACATTAATATATAGTAAAGGCGGTTGTTTTGTCTATATTTGATTAACTAATGAAAATAGTAACAAACAAAGCAAAAGCTGAATATACTTTGTCATCAAGAACCATGAAGTATTTTATTGATTGAATCTGTGTTTTTGAACTCGCATGAGTACATAATTCAATACCTCAATCGTGCAGACAGTCACTTGTTTTGTTCTTAAGAGAATCAGTGTTTTTGACAACCTGATCACATGACGAAAACATACCTGTGGGAACTTTTTCGCAAGACATGGAATATATACCGTTTTGTGACACATTTGATGTGGAATGTCCACTGAGTGGCACTTAAAGACTGTTTAATTTTTTTCCCTGAACAGATGAACATACGTATTTTAAGCGACATTGGTTTTGTTCATGTCACCGCAGTTCTGACTTGAAATGTCAGTTGAGTGGCACTATAAATCTAAAGCTCCGTGATGTTTTAAAATGAGGTACCATCTGCACTACACCTAAACTTACCCGATAGTATGAACAAAACGCAATCGCAAGCATGCCGTATTAGCTTGTTTTTCAATCTCTCATCTTTTAGCTCTTTCTTCGTGAGCCATGTTTTTCGCGGGATTCGTACCTAAGGATTTTGCATCCAAAGTCATGCCCGCTGAGTTACCGAGCTAGCTTGTTATGTCGGGAACGTGAAACATATGGAGCTTTAATATAACTGTGTATGAAAACAATTACAAGTGCTCACTGTTTTACCGCCTCTAGTGTTTATTTCTGTTGGAAACTGCAGTGATATGTACTTATTGGTACATATTTCCCACAGGTACGCTTTCCTCATGAGATCAGGTAGGTTTTTGAATGAATAAATTGAGTGAATAATTTGATGGATCACTCACTTTTGACTGAATCTGTATTTTTGATTGAATCAGTTGCGTAATTTGTTTTGTTCCTGAACAAACTGAAAAAATCAGTTAAGTAAAAGACTCAGTGACTCACATAGACAGCCATTTGTTTCTTTTCTGAAAGAAACCATGTTTTTAAATGAATTTTAGTTAACTTAAAGCCGTAATAGTGTAACCTGCAGAAACAGTCACTCAGTGTTGCCAAGTCAGCAGTTTTCAAGCGGAATTGGGCTACTTTAGCACTGTTGCCGCGGGTGGTTTTTCATGTCCACGGGTTGAAACGACCCCAATAACGTTATATTTATCCCCTGGAATGCGAACTGTACTGGGGGAACCCCTCCAAAAAAAATTTATTTTACCCCCCGGAATGTGGCGGACCCCCCTCAAAATGCCATTGGGCTAGTTTTGAGTAGCAATTGGGCGGGTTTTGTTGTGAAAACCTGGCAACCCTGCAGTCGCTGCAAAATCTCCACTAATACATGGACTGCTGCTCATGTGTGAGCGATGTCTAAACCACATCTTAACATTTTCAATTACAGCAGATTTTGGATCCGACATAAAGCCCATCGTTTTCAAGCTGTTTCTTGTAATCCTTTTTTTTCCGTCCTTCCCCGGTAGATTTTTACTTTGTTTCACCTTCCCATCCTGCCCTTGGCCCCTGTTCTAATCTTCTCTGTTTGTATGCTATGCTCCCTCTCCCCCTTGAGAAGACCGTTCTATCCACACACCAGAAACCTGTTTATGTTTGCTTGATGAAAATCTACTTAAATTTACCCAGAAACCTTGCTTTCTTCAACCCTGCAGGTAGCACTAATCCTCCTAATTCTTCCCCTTTTCCATCTCTGCATTTCATGTGATTTTTGCCAACAATAACTTGTTCTAGAGGGGTGACTGAGAGCATGGGAAAACTACGCTGATCGTATGGAATAACGAAAGCTAAGTTTTATTGTACAGTTGGATGTCATGATCCATTTCAGTTTCTAACCTTTGCTATACGAGAGCATCATTTTTCATCTCCAAGTTCCCTGGAGAGATTTCTCAGTAATGTTTTCCCCTCCATGCCATGTCTTTTCTATTAAGATGTTACTTTTACAAATAAAGTGAGACGTGATCTTCTCTGGCAATGCGCTGTGAAGTCAAAGAGCTAGAAACCGCTACTTTCAAATGTCTATCAGCAAGCAGATGAGGATGGAGGGAGAAATTATGAGCTCAAGAATCAGATACTTGTGTGCTCATTTCTTTAATTTGCTGCTGAACATAAATCGGTGTTACAAAGCAAATTTGCAAGTATTATTATTTCTGCTAATGAACACTAATGGGAGACATTAGTGTGCGTTGGAAAGATTTTCCTGTATACAGTTGTACTGAATCTTAAATGTTTTTCTCAGTCTCGAGAGTTTCTGGGGAATGATTATGAATAAGTAATTATTTGTTCTACCACAGCCCATTACCATTTTCCCATACTTTTTCAGCCTTTTGATGTTAAATCTCCATTTGTTCAGCAGAAATGTCTATGCACTTGAAACTAGCTGAAATAATAGTTCATCAGTGCCTGTTTTGACATTTTTTCCTATTGGTATGTATTGACCTGGCATTATTAGAAGTGTAATCCATTTGTTTAATGCACTGCTTCAAATGTGAACCTCCTGACACCACCAAAGGGTTTGGACTGCAAGAAAAATCCTTTCTTAATCAATATCTGTCTTGTTTTTCTAGCACAAATATCTAACCATTCTTAAAACGAAATAAATTTGAAAAACTGAATAGCAAAAGTGTATGAAATATTAACCTATTTTCAGAGAATGTGTCTGGACTAAGAGTATTTTGTCTTGTTCAGACTTGTTCTGGCAGATTGTGTACATGTTTTATTCATTAACCTGACAAAATGTATTTTTGAAAGCAAAGAAGACAAAGATACTGATTAAGAATAGGATTTTACACTGTGTACTTGCTCAGAAACTGCTATTGTGATGTCTTGTTTTGGATTTGGTAACAAGCGAAATGAGGACGAGGACTGTTATAAAACAAAAAAAACCTTCTAAATTCTCTAAATTCCGAGTCAGCAAGAGGACATTGTATCATCACATATTTGCATTGCATGCAGGGAATTACTAAAGAAATGTTGCTAATGACAAGACAACGTGAATTTTAGTAGCTCAAAACATTCCTATAATCAGAATGTAGGCTAATGGTCAGATTTATTTACTTTTAAAGGTCTAAAAATAAACCTACATTCTTATGTATATGCAGAATTAGTGATGTTTACAGTTTTCTATCTCAAGGGATTTCACTTGTTGGCAGGCAGTTGCCTGTATTTAGAGCAAATCAAAGGTTAGGATTATGGACTGGATGATAAATCCACACGTGGGAAGTTTATCCAGTGATCAGCCTGATGACATTTATCTCCTGCTGGTGTAGAGTCGAGCAGAGTTTAATGTGAAACATGTAGCCTGTGTTAGCATTCTGAATGTGTGAATTCATTCACAGCTCATGCAGTGCAATGCATATTATGCTCTTTATTAACTGCCACACACACCTAAAACCACTAAAAAACAATTCCTCCCTGTCAGTATATCCTCTCCATTCCCTCCCCAAGCCCTGCTCTTCTGCTCCTTGCTGGGCTTCCTGTTGATAATTCATGTGCATGCTATAATTTCAGCTCCGCGGGACTACAGTTTTCCTCTCACCGTTATGAGATGCTCTGCTATCATAGCTCTTGGTTGTTTTCCCATTGAAATCTGAAGCCTGCCTGTCCTCTCGTTACACCAAGTCATAATTAAATGTCAAATCCGAACAAGCTTAGGGATTTTTTTATAGAGAGAACAATGTGAGGATATTATATGCTGAGGAGATTAAGAAGTTTCTTTACATTGTACAGGGACATAATGCTTTGCCAGCTGTTAGATCAAACCTCTACTGTACGTATTTGCACTTTTTCTTTTTCAGAGAGGGAATCTCTCTGAAAGAGAGAGAGTATTTAGGCTTTATCTGTTAAATCAGATTTATTTAGTTGTGCGGCCAATGACGTTCATGACACTGACAGATTAATGAGAGGTTATCCTACATTTGGAGGAAGAGGAACAGGATATCCTTTATTTGTAGCCAGTCATTACTCATCTGGTATCTAATCTACTAAATTGTTTGTTATTTTTGTTCTAAATGATAATAAGTGTGTTACTATCCATTCATTTATCAAGCAATGATTGAAAAATAGAGGAAGGCTTACATAAAGCAATCCATCACGTGATCGTTCAGAAATCATTCTAATATGCTGATTTGGTGCTCAAGTAATATTTGTTTTTATTATCAATGATGAAAAGCTTACTTAAAAAATACTTACACATATATGATTTTTACCAAAATCTTAAAACTTCCAGGTTTTCATTTCCAGATTTGAACTTTAAATTCTAGAATCATCTATAGACACCCACAATATCTACTATTCAAGTTGGTCATGGTGATGATAGCACTGAATGTGCTTTATATTAAAGGAGAAGTTCACTTCTAGAACAAAAATGTACAGATAATGTACTCACCCCTTGTCATCCAAAATGTTTATGTCTTTCTTACCTCAGTCTTAAAGAAACAGTTTTTTGAGGAAAACTTTTCATGATTTTTCTCCATATAGTGGACTTCTATGGTGCCCCGAGTTTGAACTTCCAAAATGCAGTTTAAATGTGGCTTTAAATGATCCTAAATGTGGTTGTAAACAATCCCAGTTGAGGAAGAAGAGTCTTATCTAGCGAAACGATTTAAAAAAAAAATACTTTTGTATACTTTTTAACCTCAGATGCTCATCTTGTCTTGCTCTGCCTGAACTCTGTTTTTTCCTGTTTCAAGACAGTTAGGGAATGTCGAAAAACACCCATCTTATTTTCTCCCTCAACTTTAAATTTTATTTTAAAATCATCCTACATCGCTGCAGAAGTACCGACCCAGTGTTTGCAAAGTAAACATGCAAAGAAGATCAAACACCCTTAACAAAAAAGGTAAAACAGAGATGTTAAGTTGAGGAAGAAAATTAAATGGGAGTTTTTGGACATACCCTAACTGTCTTGAACCGGAAAAAAAAACAAAAACAAATTTCAGGCAGAGCAAGACAAGATGAGCGTTTGAGGTTAAAAAGTATATGAATTGTAATTGAAAAAAAAAAGAAAAAGATTGTTTCACTAGATAAGACTCTTCTTCCTCGGCTGGGATTGTTTAACAACTGCATTTGGCATCATTTGAAACCACATTTAAACTGCATTTTAGTAGCTCAAACTCGGGGCACCATAGAAGTCCACTATATTCCTGAAAAATCCTGAATTTTTTTCCCTCAAAAAACATAATTTCTTTACGACTGAAGAAAGAAAGACATAAACATTGTGGATGACAATGTGATGAGTACATTATCTGCAATTTTTTGCTCTGGAAGTAAACTTCTCCTGTAATGTTTTAGGATTTAAAGCCTAAAGGCTATATCTAGTGTAGGCTAAATGGTTAAATGGACTAGGCTGATATGTGTGTGTATATGTTTAAAAATAGTGACTGCAGCGATGCAGGATGAAAGGAGAGGGTCAAGGAAGGTGGGCGAAAAAGAGTATCGGGAGAGAAACACACATTCCCATTGTTTTTCTGTGTAAACAGTATTCTGTATGTATGCAGTGGAGCATAGGTGTGCAGTGGAGCATGAGAAGTAAAATAAATCATTCCGCTATGATGTGGCATTTATTTGTAGATAAGTCTGATGGTTGTCGCCCGTGACAGAAAGGTAATCAGCTACTTGGTGATACAAAAAGACAGCGCTGAGACGCCCTGGGATATATCCTGGAGGACTTAAGGAACAAATCTCATGAAGAAAATGCAAAGCAAATAAAATCTCATGGTTAGCATCAAGAAATACTTATAGGTCCTTTCTCATATCCATGGTTACCGTCTCATTTTATTTCCTAGTTATAGAGCACTGCAGTGAAGATGTATTTTTGTAGGCCAACCCAGAAGTTAGCATCACCCTGGTTCCCAATAGGATTTTTTTCCATTGGCTTTTGTAAAAATCTGTTCATCATTATAATTCTCACAAATGAATGCAGCTTTTATTAACTTTAAAGCCTAAAATTTAGTTGCAAGAAGTAAAAAGCTAAACATAGGTTATAAATGAACTACGCCATGGTCACATGACCTCAACGTCACCACCATTAAAGGTGACATATCTTGAAAATCTGACTTTTTCCATGTATAAGTGCTATAATCAGGTCCCGGTGAATCTACCAACCTCGGAAATGTGAAAAAGGACAACCCAGTCACTATTTTGGTAAGCCTTTCTCTGCAAGCATGTGAAAAACGAGCCGCTCAAATTTCACTCCCCCATGACGTAGGAAGGGGATCTTATTATAAAATTACTGCCCTTTAATCTGCACGTTTCCAACCACCATGCCGCCATTTTGTTTTCGCAAGTGACAATGGTGTACCAGTTCTAATGCTGTGGCAAAAGTTCAAGCAAAGCATGCTAACTGTTGTGTCTTTGACTGCATAGACGAGCACAGAACACTATAAAGTCCCAGTCTTAGAGAAGATTAAGACTCTGAGAACAAGAATAAGACTAATATAATCATGCAATTTCTTTTCCAGCTGTTTACCTTCACAGATATAAATGACTGTTTTTGTAACTTGTGTGTTTTTAATATAAATTTGTGTATTTGACAGTTTAAGCGCAATAAGACTTGAAATTTAAAATTTTAAAAACTTAGTTTAGTACTCACATGCCATGTGACAGCCACTTTCTGTGTGTGCTCAGAAAGCCATATATCACAGGTTTAAACTAATATGGATTAAAATACATGATTTCAGTGCTATAGACATGATAATCAAAAACAAACAGATGTTTTTTAGCAGAATACCTGAGGTACGAGCTGTAAAGGCACAGTCCTATTCTGAAACAGGGGAGCAGCAGCTCATTTGCATTTGAAGAGAAATGCACAAAAACTGTTTTTGCTTCCACTCAAAATAGGCATTTTTTTTTTAGAATTATATAATAAATTATTTGTGGGGTATTTTGAGCTGAAACTTCACAGACACATTCTAGGGACACCTGAGACTTATATTACACATTGTAAAAAGGGGCATAATAGGTCTCCTGTAAGATTTTGACATTTGAGGTAGAATAGTTTGCTAAAGTGCAATTTGAAACACAATGAGACTTTAAAAGTGGACTGGTGAGCAGATGAATTTACCTGTTCCGTGTGATGACATTTAATTTCCCGACCAATTTCTGTAGTCTCATTTAGCCACAGTAATTGCCTTTCTCAAGACAATTAAAGAGAAGTTCACTTCCAGAACAAAAATTCAACCCCCTTGTCCTCCAAGATTTTCATGTCTTTCTTCTTCAATTGTAAAGAAATTATGTTTTTTGAGGAAAATATTTCAGGATTTTTCTCCATATAGTGGACTTCTATGGTGCCCCGAGTTTGAACTTACAAAACACAGATAAAAATGGCTTTAAACAATACTAAATGTGGTTGTAAACAATCCCAGCCGAGGAAGAAGGGTCTTAATATTATTACAATAAATATACTTTTTATCCTCAAACGTTTGTCTTGTCTTGCTCTGCCTGAACTCTGTTTTTTCTGGTTCAAGACAGTTAGGCTATGTTGAAAAACTCCCATCTCAATTTCTGCCTCAACTTCAAAAACACCCTTCATCGCTGTTTTAAGTATATAAGTATATATTTTATTTATTTATTTATTTTTTAATAACCGATCATTTTGCTAGACAAGACTCTTCTTCCTCAGCTGGGATGGTTTACAACTGCATTTGGGATTGCTTAAAGCCGTATTTAAACTGCATTTTGGAAGTTCAAACTCGGGGCACCATAGAAGTCCACTATACAGAGAAAAATCCTGAAATCTTTTCCTTAAAAAACATAATTTCTTTACGACTGAGGAAAGAAATACATTAATATTTTGTATGACAAGGGGGTGAGTACATTATCTGTAAATGTTTGTTCTGGAAGTGAACTTCTCCTTTAAATAAATGTAAAATCACAGGGAGTATTAATGATACATTTTATGTTGTATAACAAAACATGGCGATATCTTGTGCTTGTTTTAACTGGCATTTAGGCAGAAAAAAACAAATACTGAAATTAGTTATCATTTTAGTTGAAATACTAAGTCATTTCTGGGTTTTGGCCTACAAAATTACTTCATCCCTGCAGTACTCGATATACAGAGAGTACATACAGGGACAAAGTTTTCTGATGACACTGCAAGAAAGTGACTATTTTTCTGAGTTTTTTACACCATGACACGTGTGTCGTAAATCAATAATGCATGCTGTTTCTAAGCACCAAAACTAGCCATGTTGTCACAGCAGGAGAAGCTAAAGCTTAGTTTACTATCGATTACTGATATGCTACACTGCATATGACTGTCCAAGGAAGGTGAAGGAGAGCAATCGCTCACAGCATGAATGCAAACTCACACTGGAGTATATTTCATCACAGTCTTGGTTCACAGCCGCCCACGCTGAGCTGTTAATACAGTACGATACTGGCTTGCCAGCATTTAGACATAAGCAGTCTTTTAAAGATTTGTTTCAATGGATATTTAAACATGGATTGAAAGAAATGTTTTCAACCTAGTATTTTATCTTTAAAAAAATGGCTGCTGTGGTTGCCAGACCTTAACTGTTTAGTGAAAAATGCCAATAGGGTCTGGGTTTCAGATATTAGATGGCATATATTTTATAACATTAACTATATTTTTTATTAGTGATATACAGTAATGTCAGTGTACCATTCTTCTTGAAATTTCTTGAATACAGCAAAAATCTAGAATGTACATGACTGATAACAAATATATGAAACGTGGTTATTTAATTAAAAAGCACATGATTTTTCTTTACCATAAATTGTGAAAAAGCATAGATTTTAAAAAAGGCCTCATGAACCTGAAGTTCATAAATAAACATAAATAATAATGTATCAAATCATACCCTGATGGCAACTAATCTTCATCACACAGAAAGCTTAATATATCAGTTCTGAGACATTTTTTGATTTGAAATGTAACCTAAATACATGTAACCTTGACTACAGTTGTTCAAGATATTTCCCAGGAATTACTGAACATATAACCCCTATAGTCCACAACACTGATCGTCTTTTTTTTCACCATGTATGAATAGGTTTCCAATAGCAACAGGGTTAAATTGTCATTGTGAGATGTGAAGGCGCACAAACATGTTTTCTCCTGTAAACAACCGCTCTCATCTTGCTAAAGGTCTCTTTTAATACTCTTACACGTTGTTTACAGGCCTTGAGCAGTAATATCGGTGACAAGCCTCTCTTGACCCCAATTTCAACATCTTGATTCCCATTTTGCACCATGTGTTAGCCATCTTAACATGGACGCACTGTGTAATTGACCCCATCTCTCGCTTTCTAAGCTACGCTTTAATCCTCTCTGTTTGTGTGCAGTATTACAGAATAGCTCTTAAAGACAGACTCCTCTGTGACCCTCTCTTCATCCTTTTTCTTTTTACCCCTTCGCCTCTTTCCTCCGTTGGTGTTTTAGTGGCGTTTGCTGTGACAAGTATCACTATTAGTGCTATGTACAACAAACAATGCCACTCTCACACTACACATCGTATTCTCACGCATTGAAAAATACATTGTGGAACAAAGAGGAAACTGATAACATGCCAACAGACAAGACAGAGCAGGTTACGTCTGGAATGAAACAAGGTTTTAGTTTTTAAAATTTGTCAATTTTTTAAAGAAATTCTAATAATAAATATAGCTGCAGGCTGCGATTACTGGGGTTCAAGCACTTAAGGCATTTAAGCATATATGGAAAAAGACATTACATATTATTTAGCAAGGCTGTACCCAACTAAATCAATGATTATAAAATCAT
Source organism: Garra rufa (assembly GCF_049309525.1). NCBI lineage: Eukaryota > Metazoa > Chordata > Actinopteri > Cypriniformes > Cyprinidae > Garra > Garra rufa. The sequence continues at coordinate 29,082,477 of NC_133372.1, forward strand.
TTTTGGCAAATCCAGGTAATTTACCATAGAATAGAGAATAGGGTTTCCAGACGTGCCACTTTCCAGGGACACGTTCAGCACAGGATTTCTAAATTGCCTAAAATAACCAGGTGTTGGTTGTTTGCGGTGCGCTGATCGATCGTTGTACGACATCAAAGTACCTCGAGAGCTATTGAGAGCAGAGCAGATGGGTCTATGCTTACGAATTGTCATACGATAATTGATCGGCGCAGTGCAAACAGCCAACACGTGGTTATTTTAGGCCATTTAGAAATCCTGTTCTGAATATGTCCCCGGAAAGTGGCATGTCTGGTCACCCTACCATGGAAATATAATGTTTTTTTTTTTAAAAATCTTTATGACTGTTATAGTGCCAGCTGTGGCCCAATCCCCTTAAAACTTTGCTTGCTTGTTCAAAATCACCTGTCGCATGTGCTCAGCAGGTTTTGTTAAGTTTTGAGTTTTCATTTAGGCTTTATAGGATTTTAGGTGAATTTGGACAGGCCCCTTTTCTAAACGACCCCATTATTGCTTCCCAAAGGCTAATATTTTTATTTATTTTTTTGATAATTATTGGCCTAGAGAGTCCAGAGAATTGAACTGTACTGTTTTTTCCAGATTGACCTGAAAAACCTAGGACTAGTTTGCAAAAGTCGTTTTTTTCTATTGTGTGATATGAATTTTGTGCCTATGTGCCAAAAACCACGCAATGTACAATCGTTTGTGCCCTTGTGGCTGATTTCTTTCAGACCTTTGGGGCTGTGAGTCAAACAGGCCCACCAAGTTTTGTTCCAATTGTCCTCCATTAACCTTGTCTAACAGGTCCTCAAAATTTGTCGGCCAATGGCGGCCATGACAATCGTGGCACTTTGCACACCTATTTCAATGTTTATAGGACAAATGGTTGCACAGTTATAGCCATTTTTATGTTTTTTCCCTCTTATAGCACCACCTAGTTGCCAAGCTTTGTTTGTGACTTTAGATTGAGCTCTTACATAAGTGTTCTGAGTTTGGCGGAGATATCTCATTCCATTCAGGTGTTATAGGCATTTTACTAAAGTGGCACATGAACCGATCATCTTTTTATATTTACTTAAAGCCTGACATAACCCTGAATGAACATCATGACATATTTTAACCGTGGAAAGACGGCAATACACAAAATTTTTCAAGTTTAAGTTCACTGATCTACTCTCCTGTGTAAGTTGTTTGTCAGACAAAATGGCGGATTCAGTGTTATGATTGGTCAGATCACCTGTAAATCAAGCTCTTTGTGAAGGGTCAATTCATCCTCTACTGTTTGAGCAAGAGACACTATTACATGTATAAATCTTGCCTGATGGATGATAAAAAACTAGTAAAACGTGTCCTGAGCCATATCTGGGAACCAGCTGGGGCTACATTCACTAAAATCTTAACAGGAAAGTGTTTACAAAATGCGTTGTGGTACTCGTGAAAGACTGACACAGAAGAGAAGAAATTGTTGAATAAAGTCATTAGTTTAGTTTTTTTGCACACAAAAGTATTCTTGTAGCTTCATAACCCTGTTGAAAAAAACAGCATATGTTGGTTAGGCATGTTTTGGTGCTTGCATGCTGGTTTTATCTGGTTTATGCTGGTCCTTTGCTGGTTTATGCTGGTCCTTAGCTGGTTAATGCTGGTCCTTTGCTGGTTTATGCTGGCCATTTGCTGGTTTATGCCGGTCCTTAGCTGGTTAATGCTGGTCCTTTGCTGGTTTATGCTGGTCCTTAGCTGGTTAATGCTGGTCCTTTGCTGGTTTATGCTGGCCATTTGCTGGTTTATGCCGGTCCTTAGCTGGTTAATGCTGGTCCTTTGCTGGTTTATGCTGGTCCTTAGCTGGTTAATGCTGGTCTTTTCCTGTTTTATGCTGGCCCTTTGCTGGTTTATGCTGGTCCTTAGCTGGTTAATGCTGGTCTTTTCCTGTTTTATGCTGGCCCTTTGCTGGTTTATGCTGGTCCTTAGCTGGTTAATGCTGGTCTTTTCCTGTTTTATGCTGGCCCTTTGCTGGTTTATGCTGGCCATTTGCTGGTTTATGCTGGCCCTTTGCTGGTTTATGCTGGCCATTTGCTGGTTTATGCCGGTCCTTAGCTGGTTAATGCTGGTCCTTTGCTGGTTTATGCTGGTCCTTAGCTGGTTAATGCTGGTCTTTTCCTGTTTTATGCTGGCCCTTTGCTGGTTTATGCTGGTCCTTAGCTGGTTAATGCTGGTCTTTTCCTGTTTTATGCTGGCCCTTTGCTGGTTTATGCTGGTCCTTAGCTGGTTAATGCTGGTCTTTTCCTGTTTTATGCTGGCCCTTTGCTGGTTTATGCTGGCCATTTGCTGGTTTATGCTGGCCCTTTGCTGGTTTATGCTGGCCATTTGCTGGTTTATGCCGGTCCTTAGCTGGTTAATGCTGGTCCTTTGCTGGTTTATGCTGGTCCTTAGCTGGTTAATGCTGGTCTTTTCCTGTTTTATGCTGGCCCTTTGCTGGTTTATGCTGGCCATTTGCTGGTTTATGCTGGCCCTTTGCTGGTTTATGCTGGCCATTTGCTGGTTTATGCCGGTCCTTAGCTGGTTAATGCTGGCCATTTGCTGGTTTATGCCGGTCCTTAGCTGGTTAATGCTGGTCCTTTGCTGGTTTATGCCGGTCCTTAGCTGGTTAATGCTGGTCCTTTGCTGGTTTATGCTGGTCCTTAGCTGGTTAATGCTGGTCTTTTCCTGTTTTATGCTGGCCCTTTGCTGGTTTATGATGGTCCTTAGCTGGTTAATGCTGGTCTTTTCCTGTTTTATGCTGGCCCTTTGCTGGTTTATGCTGGTCCTTAGCTGGTTAATGCTGGTCTTTTCCTGTTTTATGCTGGCCATTTGCTGGTTTATGCTGGCCATTTGCTGGTTTATGCTGGCCCTTTGCTGGTTTATGCTGGCCATTTGCTGGTTTATGCCGGTCCTTAGCTGGTTAATGCTGGTCCTTTGCTGGTTTATGCTGGTCCTTAGCTGGTTAATGCTGGTCTTTTCCTGTTTTATGCTGGCCCTTTGCTGGTTTATGCTGGTCCTTAGCTGGTTAATGCTGGTCTTTTCCTGTTTTATGCTGGCCCTTTGCTGGTTTATGCTGGTCCTTAGCTGGTTAATGCTGGTCTTTTCCTGTTTTATGCTGGCCCTTTGCTGGTTTATGCTGGCCATTTGCTGGTTTATGCTGGCCCTTTGCTGGTTTATGCTGGCCATTTGCTGGTTTATGCCGGTCCTTAGCTGGTTAATGCTGGTCCTTTGCTGGTTTATGCTGGTCCTTAGCTGGTTAATGCTGGTCTTTTCCTGTTTTATGCTGGCCCTTTGCTGGTTTATGCTGGCCATTTGCTGGTTTATGCTGGCCCTTTGCTGGTTTATGCTGGCCATTTGCTGGTTTATGCCGGTCCTTAGCTGGTTAATGCTGGCCATTTGCTGGTTTATGCCGGTCCTTAGCTGGTTAATGCTGGTCCTTTGCTGGTTTATGCCGGTCCTTAGCTGGTTAATGCTGGTCCTTTGCTGGTTTATGCTGGTCCTTAGCTGGTTAATGCTGGTCTTTTCCTGTTTTATGCTGGCCCTTTGCTGGTTTATGATGGTCCTTAGCTGGTTAATGCTGGTCTTTTCCTGTTTTATGCTGGCCCTTTGCTGGTTTATGCTGGCCATTTGCTGGTTTATGCTGGCCCTTTGCTGGTTTATGCTGGCCATTTGCTGGTTTATGCCGGTCCTTAGCTGGTTAATGCTGGTCCTTTGCTGGTTTATGCTGGTCCTTAGCTAGTTAATGCTGGTCTTTTCCTGTTTTATGCTGGCCATTTGCTGGTTTATGATGGTCCTTAGCTGGTTAATGCTGGTCTTTTCCTGTTTTATGCTGGCCCTTTGCTGGTTTATGCTGATCCTTAGCTGGTTAATGCTGGTCTTTTCCTGTTTTATGCTGGCCCTTTGCTGGTTTATGCTGGTCCTTAGCTGGTTAATGCTGGTCTTTTCCTGTTTTATGCTGGTCCTTTGCTGGTTTATGCTGGTCCTCAGCTGGTTAATGCTGGTCCTTTGCTGGTTTATGCTGGTCCTTAGCTGGTTTATGCTGGTCCTTAGCTGGTTAATGCTGGTCCTTTGCTGGTTTATGCTGGTCCTTAGCTGGTTAATGCTGGTCTTTTCCTGTTTTATGCTGGCCCTTTGCTGGTTTATGCTGGTCCTTAGCTGGTTTATGCTGGTCCTTAGCTGGTTAATGCTGGTCTTTTCCTGTTTTATGCTGGCCCTTTGCTGGTTTATGCTGGCCTTTTGCTGGTTTATGCTGGCCCTTTGCTGGTTTATGCTGGCCATTTGCTGGTTTATGCCGGTCCTTAGCTGGTTAATGCTGGTCCTTTGCTGGTTTATGCTGGTCCTTAGCTAGTTAATGCTGGTCTTTTCCTGTTTTATGCTGGCCCTTTGCTGGTTTATGCTGGCCATTTGCTGGTTTATGCTGGCCCTTTGCTGGTTTATGCTGGCCATTTGCTGGTTTATGCCGGTCCTTAGCTGGTTAATGCTGGTCCTTTGCTGGTTTATGCTGGTCCTTAGCTAGTTAATGCTGGTCTTTTCCTGTTTTATGCTGGCCCTTTGCTGGTTTATGCTGGTCCTTAGCTGGTTTATGCTGGTCCTTAGCTGGTTAATGCTGGTCCTTTGCTGGTTTATGCTGGTCCTTAGCTGGTTAATGCTGGTCTTTTCCTGTTTTATGCTGGCCCTTTGCTGGTTTATGCTGGCCATTTGCTGGTTTATGCTGGCCCTTTGCTGGTTTATGCTGGCCATTTGCTGGTTTATGCCGGTCCTTAGCTGGTTAATGCTGGTCCTTTGCTGGTTTATGCTGGTCCTTAGCTGGTTAATGCTGGTCTTTTCCTGTTTTATGCTGGCCCTTTGCTGGTTTATGCTGGTCCTTAGCTGGTTAATGCTGGTCTTTTCCTGTTTTATGCTGGCCCTTTGCTGGTTTATGCTGGTCCTTAGCTGGTTAATGCTAGTCTTTTTCTGTTTTATGCTGGCCCTTTGCTGGTTTATGCTGGTCCTTAGCTGGTTAATGCCGGTCTTTTCCTGTTTTATGCTGGTCCTTTGCTGGTTTATGCTGGTCCTCAGCTGGTTAATGCTGGTCCTTTGCTGGTTTATGCTGGTCCTTTGCTAGTTTATGCTGGTCCTTGACCTGCAACATGAACTTTTAGAGATAGCCTATTTTGACTTGGGTCAGAAAGCAACCACGTTGCAACACCCTGGAAACCATATGTCACTTCTGTGGAGTATAATTAGTCAGCTTTTCTCTCTTTGTAGACTCCCTTGTGAGCTTCTGTTTTACCTCTGAGTCACTTTTCTGTCTGTGACTCTTAGCACACGATGTGATGTGGCCACTGAACTGCCATCTCACCACCAAACATTCCCCTCTAACCTCTATTTCTTTTTCCACCTCTCCATTTTAGACCTTCCTTTGCAGTTCAGATGTAAGTTCAGCAAGACGTCATTCATTCGAACAGAGAGTCAGCTCTTTTCCTCTCCTCCTCTCTCTCTGTTCATTTCTTCACCTTCGCCCTCTCGTTCTTTCTCCTTTGTCAAGTTAGATTCCTTCTCCTGGTGAAACTGTAAGTGCATCATTACACATGAGTGAATATCTAGAGTCAGACAGACCTCTCTGGCTCTATAACCTTGATTTCACATACTGTAAACTGAAATGACCATTCTTAAAAATAAACACAAGGGAGAGCAGTTGTGCTGCATTTTTTTTTTTTTTTTTTTTTTAAAGTTCACCCATAAATGACTGTACCATGGTGTTCAAAACCTGTTTCTAAAACGAATAGTACAATAAGGTCAGTAGGGGCCAAAACAGCATTGGACCCCATTGGCTTTCATGTTTTACAAAGTGTTTTGTGTTCCACAGAAGAAAGAAATGCAAATGCCCTTTTCCCTCCTTACTAGTTTTGTAAACTCTAGTTGTAAATATATAATTTACAGCTTCAGTTTTTTTTTCTTAAGATGAAAATACTCAGGTCTTGTCTCCTAAACAGTTAAACCTCAGGCGGTCAGAAGTATGATGGGAAATTATATCCCGTATGCTTCAGACATCATCAAAATGCGTCTTATGATTTGCATTTAGACGAGTTGATTATTATTATTCACCCTTGTGATGTTAGAGCAGATACTGTAGGAATAGACAGCATATTTATGTTAAACAGTGTATGAAGAAGTGCATGTGTGACAAAGATCGCATGAATGTGGCATTTATTTGAAAAGAAGTGGCACATTGTCACTGTGTCAGATTCTAATCAAAATAATGACAGTGATGAATTGTTGATTTTCATCTTAATCATCAACTTGATTGAGATTTAAATTTAAATGTTGGTTTATTATTAACTGAGGGTGCAGACATGATGTAAAACCAACATCACATTGCAACGTTAACGTTGACTGAACATTGGTGCTAGTTGGGATGAAAGTGTACAGTGTTATGACATTGAATAATTAATTATAGATGTTATGTACTACACTAATGCAATACTAATGCATGTAAATCTTTGCTCTTGAAAAGAATGTACATGCAATTTCTTGTCATTTCATTACATAATTTTTAATATAACAATTTCTGATGGGAATCATAGAAAACTCAGATCCCACGTGAAGCTTTTTCACTGTGACCTGAGAACCATAAATCCTGGTTGTACTTAACAGTCTATGGATGGCAACAAATAGTTTATGATTTAACTCAATAAGCCAGCAGTAGAAAATAAAAATCTCTTATGATTTGTGTTCAGTGTGGAAAGCAAGAAAGATTATCAGTATTATACGAACAAACCTTTCAAATGCCAGCTCCCATCACAATGTTAATCTCACAGTAGAGGATAGTAATACAGAAAATGTAGCTGCATTTACCCACCTTTGAGAGTCTTCTCTTGTAGAAGTAACATTACCTAGGCACAGACAGAAGATGTGAAAGAAGTTTAATAAATCATAAAGGCTATGTAACAGAGTACTGTTATATTTAGATGGGTTATGAATCATTTTTAGCTCATATAATTCTTTATGTTTGTGCAGACCTATCATTTGTAGAATTTTACTATTTTTTCTTTTTACTGTTTTTTTTTTTTTTTTTTTTTTGAGCAAATCGTACTTTCACAGTTCCAAAACATGATGCAGTGACTCAGTAAATGGGAGTCAAAAAAAGTAAAACATCTACTATAAAATAATGAAATATTAACATGATGCAGTTCCAACATCTGCCAGCAGGGGCTAATGGGGTCCAGTTATTATTCCAGTTTCAATATATCTTCTAATCTATGCCTATATTTGAAATAATAATAATAATAATAATAATAATAATATGCTAGAACTCACATATTGTTTCATACCTATTTGACTGTCTTTCTTCTATAGAAAACAACTGATGAGTAAAGTTTGCAAACAAACTTTGAGGTTGGCCTGAAAAAGCCTTGTCTAAAAGTTTGAAGCAGTTGTAAAAGCTGGAAGTTTGAAAGTTAGATTAAATAGCATTTAGTTAGCATGATTAAACACATCGCTAAAACGATTTACCATGTTGTAAGCATGTTTTTTAACATGATTGGCATGATACTATCATGTTAATATGTTTCTAGCATGATTAACATGTTAACACGATTAGCATGTTACTAACATGATTGGCATGTTAATGTTTCTAACGTGATTAGCATGGTGGTAACATGTTTCTAGCATAATTAACATTGATACTAACGTGATTAGCATGGTGGTAACATGTTTCTAGCATAATTAACATTGATACTACGTGATTAGCATGGTGGTAACACGTTTCTAGCATAATTAAGATTGATACTAACATGATTAGCATGGTGTTAGCATGTTTCTAGCAACATGTTGCTGACATGGTTCTAACATGCTTAGTATGTTGCTAGCATGTTTTTAACATTTAACAGATTGCTATCGTTGCCATGCTACCACTTTGTTAACAGTATTATTATTCTGCTAGCATGAGTAGCATGTTGTTGACATGCTGCTCACATTGCAATGATTAACATGTTTTAACATGGTACTATGATTAACATGTTGTTAGCATGTTTCTAGCATGGTTAACATGTTGTTAGCATATTTCTAGCATGATTAACATGCCACAAGATAAGCATATTGGTATCATGCTTCTAACACTATTAGCATGTTACTAACATGATTAGCATTATTATCGTTCTGTTAACATGATTTGTGTGTTGTTGACATGTTTATAGCAGTATTAGCACATGGTAACAATGGTTAACATATTTTAACATGTTGTTACTATTATTAGCATGTTACTCAGGGCTGCCAACTCTCAGGCATTCAGCGTGAGACGCAATTGACACTTATCACACGCTCTCACGCCACACATCCATTTTCTCACGCAGTCAAAAGCCCCCTTAGTTAAAACTGTAATAATAAGATATTGGCTAAACAGATTTGGTAAAGGCTCCAGGGCGTATTTGTGTTTGTGCTCTGGAAATCGCCAAAAGACAACGCATTTTCGGAGCGCTGAGCAATGTAGCCAATCACAGACATATCTGTTGATCTTGAACGCCTGTGATTGGCTATTGCATTCTCAATTCACTCACCTCTAAACGCCAGATTTTTTCCCTGTACACTTGCCAGTCCTCTCACTGTAAATAAGCGGTTCATTGATTATTAAGGGACTTTTGCGATTAACTGAAGTGACACGTTTTTAGTGATTATCAAGGAAGTGCTATTGCGCACTCCTAGGCTACATATAATCCGTTCAGAATTTGAATAAAAGTTTTGTTTTTCGTCCTGCTAACGGCCATACACCCTGTACAAGAAGCAGGGAGTGATAAATTCCTCATGAATGAAGGATTAACATGGTGCTAGCATGTTCTAACATGGTTAACATGTAGTTAGCATGTTTCTAGCATGATTAACACATTACTAACATGATTAGTATGTTGTTAACATGTTTCTAGCATGCCTAGTATGTTGCTAGCATGTTTTTGACATCTTAGTATTTAACACATTGTTAGCATGTTACCACGCTACCACACTGTTAAAATTATTATACTTTTGCTAGCATGATTAGCACATTGCTTATAAATAACATGCATTGGGATGATTAACATGTTGTTAGTATGATTAGCATGTTGCTAACCTGTCCCTAGCATATTGTTAACATGTTTTTGCATGATTAACATGTTGCTAGCATATTTTAGCATGGTTTGCATGTTGATAGCATTTTGCTAACTTGATTTATTATTATTTATCATTATTAACATGATTAGCATGTTGACATGTTTCTAACTTGCTTAGTATGTTGGTAGCATGTTTTAACTTGTTGATAGCATGATGTAGCACATTGCTAGCATGTTACTATGATTGACACATTATCATTTTGCTAGCATTATTAGCATTTTATTAGCATGTTCGTAATTACCATGTTATTAGCATGTTTCTAGAATGATTAGCACTTTGCTAACATGGTTAACATGTTTTAGAATGATTAACATGCTAGTGTGATCAGCATATTGTTAGCATGTTCCTAGTATATTGTCAACATGATTTAGCATTGTTAATATGTTGTTAACATCATGTTTCTATCACAAATTAACATGTTGCTAGCATGGTTAAAATATTGTTAGCATGTTTTAACACAATTGGCATGGTGCTAGCATGTTTTTAACATGATTTAACAATATTTGCATGCTGTTAGCATGATTTAGCATTGTTGCCGTAGGATAACATTAAGCTTTGCTATTGATAGACACTCTATAATGGTGCGTTCACACCGGACGCGAATGAAGCGGCAAGCGCGAGTGATTTACATGTTAAGTCAATGTAAAGACGTGAATAGCCATCCTGCCGTGCGAAACGCGCGAATAGTGCAAATGAAGCGGCGCGCATTGAGCGTTTCAAGCATTTGCCACGCCATTCGCGCGAAACGCGCGAGTTGAAAAATCTGAACTTTGGCGAAATTCCGCGCCGCGGTAACCAATCAGGAGCTCGCTCTAGTAGTGACGTGATCAGTGAGCGGAGGCTGAATTTTTTAACAAAGATGGAGGAGAAAATTATCGTTGCTGTGTGTGGACAACATTATATTGTTACATAAAAATATTATTTATGGCAAACATTTGTACATTCATTGTAATTATATCCTATTGCAAATCCACTCAGAGTAGTATAGTCAAAAATGATTTATTTGTGATTGGACCAGTGTTTTGTGGACCAGTGTTTTCAAATGTTCAAGCGTTCAACTACGCTCGAAAAGCGCATATTTTTCCGCGCAAGTCGCGTCCGGTGTGAACGCACCTTCACTGTTACTAAAGTTTTGACCTCCTCATAAAAAGTCTATGGGACTTTTTGTCATTTTGATCATCTGTTTAACGGAAATTGTAAGTCCAATCAGTTCGAAAAGATATAGAAACCTGAGTCAGACAGTCTGAGGGTCTGACCCAAGTTTGCCGTTGTAACTTATAGGAAAAGATTTAAAATTTAGTCTCAGAAGAAGACTAAATAGCAGATCAGTAAGTTGGCTTTCTCAATTTAGTAAGAATAGTACTTTTGAATAGTTTTTTTCATGCAGTTACAATGAATGGACTCAAAAAGCACTCAATAAAATGAAAATCATAAAGAATATTAAAAGTGGTCCACAGGCATCTGTAAATAATCCAATATTTTCAGTAAATAAATATTTTCAGTAAATAAATTTCAGTCTCTTCCTCACACAAGCTATATCATATATATACATGGACCACTTTTATAGTGTTTTATGTGTTCTTTTAGTTCAAAGTTTCTCCTGTTCTGTCCCATGAAAGAATGTCCCATGAAAGAATGTCCCATGAATAAATAAATAACAGAATATCTATTTTTTGCTGAACTATCCCTTCACTTCTAATTTGGAATATTCCTTGAAGTTCTAAAGCCTTAGTATGATTCACTATGTCAGAAATAGCACATCTTCTCATGCTTGGGTAACAACGAGAATTCATAGAAGCAAAAATGTGATTCGGGTCTGGGGAATAATAAGGGCACTCACACTTTCCAGTCTGATTGGCAAAAGGGATGAATTCATGCATATCTCCAAGGTTCCCCTTTCACATTCTCTCACCCAGTGAGGTGATTTGTATAAAATGCATCATTACACTCTAATTGTTAGACTATTCAAACATCAGTGGCTGGAATCAAACTTCCAAACCACAGCAAAATAGACAAGCTAAGCACACCGTGTTAACTACCATATGCTTTCTCAAATAATGGGTTTCTTTTAAAGTCCACCTGTGTTTCAACCACAGTTCAGGCATGTCCGGTTGCTACTCATATAAGTTACTGCAGTGTGCTAGTTCTCCACTGTCATATCTTTTGATGCCCTGATGTTTAAATCCCATTTCTCACCTGAATAGCTGGTGGGCTGCTGGCCAGTTATCGACTAAACATCTCTCTGTTTTTTGGGTCAGCAGCTTGGCAGCGAGCAGTTCTGGCAGTTTAGCCGAGTTCTGCTACTGAAAGAGAGAGAAAAAAATGTTGATCAGCTGACCTCCGCTCTTACACTGTAAAAAGTTTGCTGTAAATTTTACAGTAACTTACTGGCAGCTGGATGCCAGTAAGTTACTGTAAAAATGTTTACAGTATTATTACTGTAAGTGCATTTACAGTACTAAAAGGTATTTACTGTAATTTCATTTACAGTATTTTTACTGTAATTTCATTTACAGTGTTTTTACTGTATCTTCAATTACAGTATTTTTACTGTATTTTCAATTACAGTATCAGTACTATAGAGTTTATTTTCATTTATTTTAAACATTTTTTACCTGTAAAAACAATCCAATTAACCTACAGCACTGTAATTCAAGATTTTTACCACCCCAACCCCATAAAAATCACAATAACTCATAAGCATTAGTTCTGATAATATTCTTTTTAATTGTTGAACATTTTCTTTTTAAAAGTACAGAGACTTTGTATCATGGCAAACATACACATACTGAAAAGCAAAAATAAGTAAGTACACTACCAGTCATAAGTTTTTGAACACTAAGATTTTTTTAAAGAATTCTCTTCTGCTTACCAAGCCAATTTGATCCAAATTTAATTTATTCCTTTGATCAAAGCTGAATTTTCAGCATCATTACTCGTCTTCAGTATCACATGATCCTTCAGAAATCATTCTAGTATGCTGATAAACATTTTATTTAATTTTTAGATTTTTCAGGATTCTTTGATGAATAGAAAGATATTATTTAGCAAGGATGATTTAAATTGATCAAAAGTGATAATAAAGACATTCATAATGTTACAAACTATTTCTATTTCAGATAAATGCTGTTTATCTGAACTTTCTATTCATCAAAGAAACCTGAAAAAAATGTACTCCACTGTTTTTAGCATTATAATAATTTCAGCAACATCATAATAGCTTTTGAGCAGAAAATCAAATTATTAGAATGATTTCTGAAGGATCATGTGACTGCAGTAATGATGCTAAAAATTAAGCTTTGATCACAGCAATAAATTACATTTTAAAATATATTCAAAAAGAAAACAGTTATTTTAAATAATAAAAATGGTTCAAAAGTGTATTGTTTTTGCTGTACTTTGGATCAAATGAATGCAGGCTTAGTGAGCAGAAGAGACCTTCTTTAAAAACATTTAAAATCTTACTGTTCAAAAGCTTTGTCTGGTAGTGTAAATAAAATAAAATCATACTGTAAAAATGTGTTTGTGTTGTGTTAAATTTTAGTAGTTTTGAGTCAAAGTTGACAAGCTCTCTGATGAGAAACGGCAGAATGGGATTCAGGCTGATGCTTGCTGTTTGCACCCTCTTTCCAGAAGTCCATCTGATCTGTGACTGTCAATGCATTTGCTGCCACAAAGGTTGACTGTCTGAACGAACCTGCAAGCACAAGAAAAACAGTGTTTAAAGAATTTGCCTCAACTGTCAAACTTGGTGCTGTATGCATTTTAAAAAAAATTATATACTACATACGAACGCAGTAGTAAGAAAAAAAACTGAAGAAACTTTTTCTTGAAATTTTTTATAAAGAATTTTATGAATGGGTCAGTAAGTCACTGATTCTAGGTGTTTAAAAAAGGTAAATTCGTTCAGTAATGAAACACTGCTGTGTGCAGAGATGCACAACATGGCTTTGTTAAGAACCGTTTTTACTAAATGGAGCAAAAAGACAATATTTTCTTCTTGATTTAAATCACTTAATATTACATTCTTGTTTATTGAATTTTGTTGCCCTGACTCTTAGTAAAGTCTGCCACAGACCATGCTAAATGCTAACCAATCTGTTCATATAAACATTCTAAACGTGTGTTTCCTAGAAAGTCTGTGCATATAATAGGCCTACTATGATTAAAAATCTATATTTGTTGCTTTACAGTAACAATAATCTAAATTGACAGACAGTAAGATTGCTATTATGAATTTAAAGGTTACAGTAAGTTAAAGATACCTGAAGCAGCTGCATTTTGCTGTTTAAATGCTGGTTTAATAGAAATAATTTTAATGCGCATGCAAACTCAATCTTGATGGTAATAAAAAACATTCCCAGGAAATAAATACCTTACAAATGTGTACTTTAAATACAATATAACTTGCTTAGGATAAAAGCATCTGAAAAATGCATGAATGTAAATGCAATGTAAAACAAAATATGTTTTAGGTTACCTTATTCTGCATGTCTGTAAAATGGACAGCTGTATGATGATTCTGTCCTTGATGGTCAGCATCCAGTTAGTGCTTGGAGAAATCTCCTGTAACAGACAGTGTCACAACACCCTTTTAGTGTTACTATAGTTTATGATCAGAAAAGACAACTACTGTACAGTAATAAAATTTACATTTTTAATAAAATAAACATTTATAATATTTATTAGCAAAACTTGCTATATTAATATATTGCTAGCTCGTTACTCTCTTTAAAAAGTTAACCTGTTCTGCAAGTCAGTGGAGAACAGCAGCCTGTGGCTAATTTGGCTAATTTAGTAACGTTAACATTAACTTAGTTAAATTGATGAAAGGGGAAGCTCACCTGTTGTTTGCACCGCGACGACGGCAATCACCAGAAAAGACTCTAATACACCTCCGATGCAGACGACATGACCACGAGACCACAAACTTGAAAATAAAACACAAAAGATGCAGTTAACCGCGGTGTTCAGTTTTACCTCAGTGTTTCATGTTAGCGCGCTGTTTATGTCACGTCTGTCACTGAAGGGACCGTCTATAAAGTTACATACGACATTCATACACACATTTCTTACTTAAACATCATTTGAAGAGAATTACCTTGCTAGCTATAAAGAGGCAGCGTTTAAAAGATATTATGCTGCTCTGTGACTAACGTTAAGTTTGTCAACTTCGGCTTACTGACATTATTAGCTTACCAGTTCATGTTATCGTCGATACTATGGCAGTCATTCACAGAAGAAGATCCAAAATACACCTCCGCGCTCCGACGTTACAGACGACATCCAGACCAGAAACTTGAAAATAACAAACAAAAGAAGGGCTTGAAAATACAGTTTAAAATCTCCACAGAAACAGTGGTGTTGCTTAACGCACTTTACCTCAGTATTTCACCTCAGTTTGCTGTTAAGCTTGAGTAAGGGCTCGTCAGACGAACTAACTTGCATTAAAGGGCAGCCGAATATACAAACGTGTTTCTCAGTTTAAATAAAGTTTATTTCGACTAATATAGGTCACCTTAATTTACTCACCAGTCCATGTTTTCACCGTTATGGCGGCGCCCTGGCCGTCAGTCAGAAAAAAAAGGCTACCGACATGAAAAACACGATGAATATTGTTAGTTTGCTGTTAACAAGTGAAAACAAATTAAAATTGTTCAGTTTTTCATAAAACAGAAATAATATACTAACCTTTTTGTCGAGTTATTGATGCAACATTTCTCTTTTGTCCTTTTTACCGGCACTTCCTCTCAACAGGAGAAAAAAAAATCTCCCTTGCCATTGGTCAATTTTTCGCGGGCAAGTTCACTACTGTAAACGGATTTACAGTAGTGGAGAATTACAGTAGTGATCATATATTTTCCCATAATCCTTTGCAGTTTACAGTAAAATACTGTATATACATTTTACAGTATCTTACTGTAGATATTACAGTAAAATACTGTTCAAATTACAAAAATCGGTTACAGTGTATGTTTTGATTCTCTCACACGATTTTTCAGTTTTGAATTTTTCTTCCACTTTTCCAGAAATGACTCAAACACCAGTCTCTAACCAGTCCCCATGTCACTAACACCAAAAATAAAAAAAATTGATGTTGGCAAACTTTTTATGTTCTGTTTAAAACAAGAAACGACATGTTAATAGGACAGATATCATAATTCATCATACTAAATTCATTAATCACAGCATGAAGACCATTGGTTTGTATTACATGTTTTTTGATATGTTATGTTTGAATATATAGATATGGCACTATCTAATTAAATATGCACTCATTTGCATACATTTCCAGAACAGAAATCTGAACATCTGGATAAAGCCAGGTTTAACAGTTTCATTTTGTTGACATATCAGGGTTTTCCAGAAGCGATTTTGGATATCACTCATTAATTCTTCATAAGTCAAAAAATACTGCCAACTGCCAAAAAAAAACATGTTTTTTTGGAATGAAATTGTTATATAAACCAGGTGAATGAATAAACAAACCCCTTTGTTAAAATCTTTAGTATATAGATAGGAATAAAACGGGAATGTTTAGTGCATGTAAGTGCAAAGTGGAAATTTCTGGCTCAGTGCATGAGAAAAAAACTCATTTTGAGAAAATGGCCTTTAAAGATGCAGTATGTATTTTAACGGAAATCTAAATGCAAATACACTTAAAAGTGCATTTTGAATGTTTTCTTTCTTCTAGTCTGAAACAACATACTTTAAACCAAACATAATTTTATTCCTATATATATTTAGAAAGTTTTTACAGAGGGGTTTATTCATATGTCATTTTCTCCCCTGGCTGTTGAAAGTATTTTCTGATTTATGGATTGCTAAAAAGATATAAACAAAGTCTTTTGACTTTAATATGTCAACAAAAAAAGAATTTTCAACCTGGCTTTATTAAATGTCCAGATTTGCTTTCTGGAAATTTGTTCAATGTAGTGCATATTTATTTAGATAATGCCTTATACTTGAAAATGTATGCATAACATTTCAGATGTTGTTTGTGATTCTTGAAGTATGTGATATTTACATTTAATGTTTACTCTCAGTTCAGATTTTTTCCTTGTAAACATTTTAAGTTGTTAATGTTAATGCTATGACTTTAGTCCTGAACTGATATTCTGTTGTTGATAATGTGCATGTAGCTCATAGAGAATATATAAATTAGGTTTGTGGGTTAAATTCTCCTTAAGGGGCCATAACATTATTTTTTTACTTATAATGTAAAAAAAAAAATCCACAAAAAAACAAACATAAATATGTGGAAAAATTATTATTTTCAACCCTCATTCTGACCCTCTGTCTGAAACAACTTGTTTTTAAAGGGTGGGTCCTTTAAGGATTCTCAGTAATCGGCCACTGTTATGATTGGCTAACGTCATGGCATAGGAAACAGTACCAACCTTGCTACTGTATGTGAGTGTTTTGACAACATGATCAAAATAAAAAACAAATGGTCATTTCCAGACAAAGCATTATAAAATCATTTACTTACTGTTTGGGATGCAGCTGCAGTCAGATCTAGTACTAGTGTTGCCAAGTCCACGGTTTTCCCGCAGAATTGGACTACTTTAACAACTTGTTGTTTTTCATGTCCACAGGTGGAAGCAACTCCAATAATGTGATATTTAGCCCCTGGAATACGAATTTTACCATGGGAACCCCGACAAAAAACGCGTAGCTTACCCCTCGGATTGCGAATTTTACCGGGGAACCCCTCTCAAAATACAATTAAGCAGCAATTAGGTGTTTTTTTTTGGGAAAACCTGGCAACCCTGTCTAGTACGGCTTCATCTTTCAACAAATGTTTCTTTGTGAACTCTCCATGACACTGTGCCTCGTTTACAAAACAAAATGCTCTGATCAATCCTCACACGTGTTTAAAAATAAACTATCCACTTGTTCCTTATGCTAGGATCCTATTGGTATCTGTACAAAGATGCGAACAAGCTATTTAAACTAACATGTTAAAGCAAATGTTCTATCACTTCATTTGTCATATTGACGACAGACTTAAGCTTGTGGACTGTGTCAGAAAGCGAATGCTCATTTGTATACTGTATCCAGTGTAAACAAAATAAACAGCAGTGATTGTAATTTCTATTTGGTTTTAAAGCAACGCGACACTCACATTCAGCGTGTCAGCCTTACTCGGGGGCGAGGCCTATGGTGAGAAAATGACTATTCGTTGATGTGTTGCTCTGGAGGCAGTGTTTATGCAAATGTTGTGCCTGGGTGAAGTCACATTGCACCAAGCTGTTTTTGGAGCTTGATTAAATAAATGCTTTGTTTATGTGAGGACGACATTTTAACCTATGAAACTTTAATGGAAGAAACTTTAATGCTAGAAAGACCACTTATATCCCAAAAGATCAAGGCAAATTTGATTTCTCATGTCATGACCCCTTTAAGTTACAGTTTTTAAATATTCTCACAATGATAAAATGAGCTACAGAGCTTCTCATGGAGCAGAAATTGCTGCTAGACACACAGTAAAAGTAATGTCTCAGAAAGAACCCAAACAGAGGAAACTGTTTCTAAAAGTCGATTCAATGCATGCGAGAAAAGAGGACGACTGACTGATGGTGATGCCTTCTCAACTGAGAAAACATTCAGCTTCTTTTTCTCTCTCTCCATCTCTCTCTTTCTTTCATTCTCTTTTTTCACACTTAAGAAGGGGGAACAATTTATCATAGTGCTGCAATTCCGACAGCTTCCTGTTTATAATGCCAGCCAGTTCCTGCAGCTACCTTAAAGAAGACTAGAATCTAAAATAATGCAATGGTAATGAATTAAATAACATAAAATGTAACATAAAACAAGCTAATAATTAAAAAGAAAGAAACATACAGTAACATTTTAGATAATAGAGTGTTTTCACAAAGCGTCATCAATTGGCGGCACTGGACCGAATGAAACTTGCATATTTTGCTGATTATTGGTGCTGAAAATGGTCAGTTATTGTCATGTTTTGGGCTGTACTAATCGGTCAGACCTGGAAAAACATTGGAGTACTATAGACTGCCATAAAACTCTCTTAGGAGCAAAAGGCGTTGGTTGGCCAAACTGAACCAGGATTTCCAGGGCAAGAAGCTTGACAACATTTGTGTTTGTTCTTATCATTTCCATTTAGGTAGGTGGATTGAATCAAACCATGACATAAGTGCAAACTTAAGAGAAAAAAATGCTGATCAGCTGACCTCCGCTCTTATGTTTGAAATGTCATGGGGCTTTCTGACCTCTACATAAATAAATACTGTTTTACTTAAGAAAACAACCAAAATGTTACAATTCTATACTAGCATGAACCCAAAACTTTTCTCTTCAGTTTTCCAAGTGTCCAAGCCATTTTAAAAACAATCCCAATCTCTATACAATTATTTCTACTCCACCACGTTCACGAATCTGTTGCTTTCTTCAGTTGAGTAGACTGATGACACGTAATGCTTTGTGTAATTTTTCAACATTAACCCCGCCCATACGTACATCTCATCACGCATGGCCCCGCCCACCAGCGTGGCGTCATCAATTCAAACTGGTATCGAAAGCAGAGTGGAGCTTGTGGCGAGTCAGAGCGCAGGCTGCACGGAGAAGGGAGGTAGAGACTGTACAGCACGGCCTTTTTATATTTTGTATGAGCACAACGCCTTGATTCGTGAAGATGTGGACGGCTATAGGGAAGCTGCTGCTTTTACATATGATACTCGTGGGCTTTCTGCTGGTGAACGGTAAGTGTCTGTTCCACGCTGTCAGTCCGCTGTTATGAATGTAAATGATGCTGTAGAAACACCGGCGCAGCCGCGTGCATCTACTTCCTATGACGAGACATTATTTAAGCGTTAAATCACGTAATCTTTTTAGGCAGCTGTATTGTAAAAAATCACAATCTGATAAAATAAATATCCTGTTCATTGCGGGGTTTAGAAAAAGAAAGCGATTTCAATGTAATTATTGTTGTCTTTACTTCAAGCCAGGTCTATGATAGTAGTACGCCACTAGCGCAACTTTACTCGCATTGAATGTGTCTAGTGCATCATTCAGATAGATCAATAATTGTTTCATTTACAGTTATAGTTTGTGATATCATATTTAGTGCAGCCTGTCATTGCACACGTGCACATCGATTACTGTGACAGCACAGCTGTTAACAATACTATGTACACAGTTGTAGACTTGTACATTTGTAAACAATTGCTAAGAATGTGTTCAATGTTTTTTTGTAATGTCTTTACATAACCCATGTTTTCAAAACATTTTTGAAGTTTTATATTTTTAAGTTTTCTGATGTATATCATGTGATAATACAATTAGATGTGAGACTGTACTTAGTAAGTCACCCAACAGTTTGCTTTGCCATCCTTTAGGGATGTTGGATGGTTTAAAGTAAAGATGTAACTAAATATTAAAGATTGTCTTTGGTTTAAAAACTTGATTGAAAATTTGGATTTTGCGTTTACTCAACTTCTTGTCTGACAGGAAATATTCCGGACTGTGAAAGCGGTCAGTTTCAATGCCGGAACGGCAGGTGCATCCCGACTCCATGGAGGTGTGATGATGATGATGACTGCTCGGATAACAGCGACGAGGAGAACTGCCGTGAGTAATCCAAGCTCTTTTTTTTTAACAGGTGTCTTATGTAGCCATGCTGGAATCCTATTTGTTCCTCTTTCGACTGAAATCAAATAACTTAACACGATGGAGTTGTGGCTTTTGATACTTTCGCAGTGGATGTTTCATAAGTTTAACTTCCCAGTTTTATGTATTATGAAGTGTGACATCATTTACTGTATGGAAGTTTAGATTACAGTGTTCGTTTGGCTGTATGGTACAGTACAGTTGAGGTCAAAAGTTTACATGCACCTTGCAGAATCTGCAAAATACTAATTATTTTACCAAAATATTTTGTCCCACAAATTCTTTGGTTTTTCAGCATTCTTGTGTATTTAAACCCTTTCCAACAATGACGGAATGATTTTTTCACACTGAGGACAACTGAGGGACTCATACGCAACTATTTCAAACACTCACTGATGCTCCAGAAGGAAAACCGATGCATTAACAGCCAGGGGTGAAAACTTTTGAACAAAATGAATTTTTCTTATTTAGCTGAAATATATAATATATTTTTAATTAAGTACTACCCTTCAGAAGCTACAGAAGATACATGTTTCCCAGAAGACAAAACAAGTTAAATTTACACTGATCTTCAAATTCAAAAAGGACTTAAAACTAAAAATGCTGAAAAACCAAAGAATTTGTGAGACCTGAAGGATTTTTCTGAAGAACAGCGGGCAGTTCAGGACAAACAAGGGACTCATGAACAACTATCAATAAAAAAAAAACACAGCTGTGGATCATTCAGGTAACAACACAGTATTAAGAATCAAGTGTATTAAAACTTTTGAACAGGGTCATTTTTATAAATTCAACTATTATTTTCTCTTGTGGACTATATGTAAACATCTTTTATGTGAAATATCTTATTCAGGTCAGTACTAAGTAAAAAATAACCTACATTGTGTATAATCCCTCTCATTTTGGTCAAATAATTAACATTTTGCAGATTCTGCAAGGTGTATGTAAACTTTTGACCTCAACTGTATGTTATTAGTATTAGTAAGGAACAATGCACTATTATTGTAAGATTAAATGGATATTGTGGTTTAAAGTATGAGTGTGATCGTGCTCTGAGTTTGCATGGAATTTTAAGTGGGCCTATTTTGAGTGTATTATTAGGCACAGACATCCAGTTATTAGCTGTAAATGGAAGTAGGACTTTGCGGAAGGTTGACACAGTCAGGATTGATTTTTTTCTTCAGGACTCGCTAATGAAAGACAAACATAAAAATCATAATCAGCGAGTCAAATGACTTAATTGAGATGTAGGCTACAGCAGAGGGGAGAAAGGCGCAACTGGTACAAAACATAATTATCCCGATGTATTGGCCATGGTATTAATTGCAAGTGCACTAATTATTCTGGTTAGTTGATTAATATGGTAAAGTGGAGGCACAGTGGAGAGAATGTTTTGCTTTTGAAACTGATGGATTTAGAATTTTAAAGTTGAAGTTACAATCGCTTAAATCTGCATTGCGCTCGGCATGTATAGAAACTTAGTGTTTGAGTCATGCAGGATGTAGCATCATAGAGGTCATAATTCGGCTCCTTATGAGTTTATGAGTGGCACATGCTTCTTACTAAGCTTGTTCAGCTTTACACAAACTAGTATGTGGGGAAGGATTGTTTAGCTGTATTTTTCAAGCAAGAGAAGGAGATGGTACAAAACTGGTAGCCTTTTGTTTTTTGCTTATTTGACCCATTTTTATTAATTATTTTATTTACGTTATATGAAACCACCTGGCTGATCCAACCAATTTGTTCCAGTTTGATTTGAGAGAAATAATGAAATTATTACGCTCAGACTTTTCTTTGCCATTGCCAACTTTCATTCCCTCAGGTTCAGGTTTGTCACATGCACCTGGTGTTTTCTTGGCATCGGTTATGCTCGTTTAAATGGATTCATTCTAAGGTGCCCTATTACACGTGGTATCTCCAGCAGGCAGGGTATCTGTGGGGTTTCTCCCCAGGTGGAAGCGCTCTCTTGGGCTGTCAGCGGGCTGAATGCTCCTCTCTCTCCTCTGGATGTTTTCCCGCGGACTTGGACAGACATTGAATTAGAATAATACCTTAAGGATTGTGCTTTGCGCTCCCCTCCCAGATACAACCTACTCACTGAATTGGCAGGATTCCTCTTTAGTTGCCCATGGAGACGGTAATAGCAACACTTCACGACACATACTGCTCCCTCTCTTTCTCTTTCTGTGTCTCTTTTTTTTCAGTACCAAATTCTAATCACAGAGCTTTGTGTCTGAAGATGAAGTGGGCTCTTCGGTAGAGACTGGCTTAGTGCTATTTATGTGGGTCAGGATGGCCTTCAGTCTTAGATGAACATCACATGGTCGTTTATTAGTGTGAGACGAATCAACAATGATGAAATGTTGTGATAGTACTTTTTAAAACAGTGGTAAATCCTAAACTATAAAGTGATTTGTTTTCTTATACTGTTAGTTTTAGGCTTTGGTGCAAACATGCTCTCCTTTACTTGTTTGTGAAAAAAAATAGACAGAGAATCAGAGAGAAAATAGTTAAAAATAGTCTAGTGAAGAGAATCTGAGTTTGGTAATAACCATAATAAATGGAAATAAGTGACAGCAATCATTTCTAAATTTTGTGATAAAAGCCCTGAAAGAGTGTTTTATAATTTGCGTATCTTATGGTCATCAAAGCTGCATTTATTACATCAAAGATAGAGTCCAACAGTATTATTGTGAAATATTATTACAATTGAACAGTTTTCTGTTTTAATTTATTTTAAAACGTAATTTATTTCTCTGATGGCAAAGCTGAATTTTCAGCAGCTGTTTCTCCAGTTTCCAGTGGCACATTATCCTTAAGAAATCGTTCTTTTGTAACGTTATAAATGTCTTTGCTGTCACTTTTGAGCATTTTAATGCTTCTTTGCTGAATAAAAGTTGTTGTTTTTTTTAAACTAATTTTAAACGGTAGTGTGTTCTGTTCAGTAAATGTTTTGTGGAGCAGAAATGTGTCAAAGATATGTAATTTTGCAGCTTGTAAGCTCAGGGAAAAAATATTCTGTGTTTGCCTTGGCTGTTTTTTTCTTGTTACTATTCCTTATTGTCTATATTATTTCCAAGTAACTATTTTCTTTGAATAAAAAAGCACTGAAAAAGAAAAAGAAAAAAAAATGACAGAAGGTGTCAAAGGTGTTTTTTCTTTTTGGCTCGGATACACATATTATGTTGCAGTTGCCACTCTTAGACATCAGAAGATTTCATGGCTGTTTTTCACTAACCCACGTTTCACATACCTTCACCACAAATATAATGAGGCACCATCCCTCTTGCACATGCTCAAATGCACAAAATCATTTCTTTTTCTCTCAGTCTCTAAAATAAGAGGTCAAATAGGGCATATTGTACAAGGTCACAGGTCAGAGACATAATCAGGTGTCCCGTCTACCGTGGAAATGTTTATCGAATCTGTTGAGATAATGAACCTAACCGCCTGTATCAGAGGCGTAGCGTGTTTCAGAGACACAAGAGCTGCCTGTGGGAATAATATCTCGTTTTTATATTAAATGACTGCGCAAGGTTACAACTAACAAAGCTGGTCGGTGCTAGTAGGGTTATGTATTATGTGTAGCTATTAGACTGAGCTCTTGTATTACGTGTCTAAATGCACCCCTTTCTTATTCAGTCCACACACACATAGTACACACAGAGTGAAGCAGAGCCAAATGAGTGAGCAAACACTGCTTCTAGTATAATCGTTTCCTGGTGCTGCTCTCCAGGTATCGCAGCACCTTGTGAGGAGGATGTTTACTTTGAGGAAGGAAGTATTTCTCATGGGAATGTAAACGTGCATGTTTAATAAAAAAGGTCTGATTAAAAAATGAGACTGCAAAGTCCAGTCCAGTTAACAGGAAGAAAGGAGAGTTATAGTGAGAAAACAGAGAAATTGACTTTCTTTTATTACACCATACTTTTATGTGACCCTGGACCACAAAACCAGTCTTAAGTCGCTGGGGTATGTTTGTAGCAATAGCCAAAAATACATTGTATGGGTCAAAATTATTGATTTTTCTTTTATGCCAAAAATCATTAGGAAATTAAGTAAAGATCATGTTCCATGAAGATTTTTTTGTAAAATTCCTACTATAAATATATCAAAATGTAATTTTTGATTAGTAATATGCATTAAGAACTTCATTTGGAGAACTTTAAAGGTGATTTTCTCAGTATTTTGATTTTTTTGCACCCTCAGATTCCAGATTTTCAAATAGTTGTATCTCGGCCAAATATTGTCCTATCCTAACAAACCATATATCAATAGAAAGCTTATTTATTGAGCTTTCATATGATGTATACGTCTCAGTTTTGTAAAATTTAACCTTATGACTGGTTTTGTGGTCCAGGGTCTCATATGTGTTTTAGTGTTATGTACTGTACCTGTTTTTGATGAATTGGTCTGCGAGTCATTTCTGGGAAAAGGGAAGCTAACGATTTTAGATACCGAACCTAAAGGCATAGTGATACATTCACAACTTCATTGGTCGGGTTGAATGATGTGTATTTCATGATCCATTCATCCAAACAAAAGGAAAAGGTGTGTTCGACTTAAATCGCTTCAAGTCAAATACAACTAATGCCGTCTGCTGGACTAAGCTCGCTCATTGTTGCGTGTATATTATTTTATTTTCCTGCAAACTTACGAAGAGCTCATAAAAGCCACTTTTCCTCCTCATTGCTCCATGTTTTCCCTCTGCTCATTTATTTTGGATACACCGCTTGTTCCCTTCATGAAATCATGATGCATAATGTTGCATCTTATTTTGGTTTGTTTAGAATTATTTGATTCGTTTCACGTTCATATTTAATTCGAATTGCACCAGTTTGTTCGCTGGTCTCGGTTCGCTGTTTTGGTGCGCACCAGGGTTCGGATGGCAGTGTTCACACTTACTCAAATGAACCGCAGTAACAGAGCAATCGCACCAGAGTTGGTTTTAATTGAAATAACATGACAAGTGTGAACATACTAGGGCTGGGCGATATGGCTGAAAACTATATCACGATATCAGTGTTTCATATCGGTCGATATCGATAATTATTGATATTTTTATGACCCATTTAAAATAAGGACCAGGAGAAAAATATATTACACTCAAGCATTTTTATTTTAAACTTAACCTGCCTCTGATCATAATCCCCTCAGTTATTAAGACAGAAATGTCAACAACCATGGAAAACTCAAATAATTAAAATGTAAACATAAGTCTAAAGTCACAATATACACTTAATTATCTCTTAATCCTCAATTCAAACCCCATTCACTGTCGATGAAGTGAATGGTTTAGCTAATGTATGGCCCAGAAGTACGGCTTGACCACAGGTCAGAGGTTGTTGCAAAGTACTTGGCTGATTATATTTTTTTCTGCACATATTGCTGGTTGCCAGTAGCCAACATTACTTCTTTCCCGGTACTTTAGCCTATACTTTGTGTAATAACAAAAATATTTATTTAAGTGAAAAAATAAGTCCAAAACTTTCAACATTTTGAACAATAGGGCCTTACAATCTTTTTTTTTTTTTTTTTCTTTTTCAGAAATTCTTGTTTTAATTTTTCTGATAATCAAATGAAAGCAAAATCACAGATTTATTTTTAAAAATAAACGGAGCTTTACTGTTAAAATTAATACATACATAGAAGAAAAATTATATTCAGTTAAAAAAAGGTTTAATAATAATAGTATTTTTTCAACAATTAAGTGGTGACTATTTTATTTTTTATCATATATATTGTTTTATGTAAATTATTTAAATGTGAACATATAAACACCTACATTATACTGTACAGTAATACAAGACTAATATTGTTCTGTTACATGTTAAACCGGACTTTTATTTTGACAGGTTGCCGTGAAGTTTCAGTGTGTAATACAGTATGAATGATGCTAGTTTCACTAATAAAACGGTAAAATTGACAAAAAGTGACACTCACAGCAGCTTTGGAGATGTATTTATTGGAGTTTGTCTGTTCATGTGAGATGCAAAGGCCAAAAATTAGCGGGAGCGTCACGTGTTCAGTATGCGTGTAGTGAAAATAAAACGCGTCTCCTCCATTCATACATATAGAGGCAAACGGAACATGCAGGATTCTTATTGAAACGGTCTTTTTGCATTTCAGTTTTCACAGACACTAGTCCATATTGCGATCTGAATTAATTAACAGACCAACTTTTGATTTATTGGTCCAAAAATCGACGAATTCCGCGGCATTCCGCCCTATAGTAAAGTCCGTTTTTATGAATGGAGTCCGCGATCCCGTCTGTGAGGAGACATTGTAAACGCGCGATCATGTAGAGACAGAAATCAAATGCCGTCGTGTAAATAAGATAAATAACATAAGGCTATTTAGTTTGTTTAATACAACAACATGGACCCGTTCTGTAGGAAAGATAACCTTAACTTCTATTGTGATCTGAACGTTAAAGGGGGGCTGGGCGGGCCGACGAAGAAGACAAAATATCGAACGTTTTATCGAACACATTTTTTATTGATATCGATCTCTTGTCTATCGCGATATATATCGTTATCGTTTTATCGCCCAGCCCTAGAACATACCCTGAGAAATTTTGTACTATTCAGTCTTTTTCACCCAATTACAATGAATGAATGATTACTGCAGCTTTCAGGCTTCAAAACGGACGCAAAAGCATCATAAAAGTGTCATAAAAGTCATAAAATATCATAAAGGTTTTTTGAACAGATGGTTTGTGTGATAATTCATCCATCGCTGATCCTGTGGGTTGTTAACCGCTGCAAACCGGATCAGCTAAATTCCTGAATGAATCATTCAGACCGGTTTTGTGATCTGGATCAGCTGATTCAGAACAGAGCAGAATGATTCATTCTCAAATTAGCCAGTGCTGCTTTTCTCCTTAACTCTCAAATGCACCAAGAAGAGCTAGTGCAGATGTTAAGCATTTAAGTGAAAAACCGTTAACAGTAAAATTAATCATATAGACCATTTCTGTTATTTTGTCATTTTAGATCTTGAGAGCCTAGTTCGCAGGATATTCTTCTTAAATTTGTCTTTTCTGTTCCACAAACAAGAAAAAGAGTCATGAGTGTGAATAAATGAATTTTCTTTCTTGGGTGACCTTCACTAGTGATCAAAGTCACAATGCTCCTCCAAATTGCGCTGGAAGAGAAATCTTGAGTGACTTTTCTTTGTTTGAAATTGTGAAGCATGTTGTATACGAAGGTGAGTTGTAAGCATGTGTGGAAACTGGTTATTGCTGTGGTAATTATTGCTGGCTTTTGTTATTGCCCAAGGGCTTTGTTGTTCAGTTAATATGATCAGAAAACATGCGTTAGTGCTTTTGAGAGACCGAGCGTGTTTGTTTCACAATAACTTCACTCCCGCCATCACAAAGACCCAGGTGACCATGAACTGTCCATGTGCATAATATAAATCCAATTAGTGTCTCTCCATGTGCGAATGTATGTGTGAGAGAGAGAGAGAGAGAGTGGATATGCCATATCAGTGGGGTTAATTCAGTTCAAGGGCAAGAAGGTCCTGTCTGTGCAAAAACACAAGCTCTTAAAAATACTAAAACAGACGCTTGTTTTTACCCAAGTAGCACTTACGTCCAAATGATGCTGTCTTGTTTGAATGTGTGAACTTCATTAGCATGAAGCTTTCAGGCTGTGTCCTCTCCAAACTGTCACGCTTTCAACACGCGCGTATATATGCATTTCTGAAACTTTAGAGAGCATATGGGACCTTTTTGACTTGCATTTCCTCTGTAATGCTGATATACTGTGAAAATGTATTCATTAAGAGCCCCGAGAGACGGAAACAAAGAGAGGCAACGTACAGTACGTGTTTTTGCCTGCATATTGTGGATATTGCCTGGATATTGTGGATAAGCCTTTTTGGGTGAGTTTCATGAGCTTACTGATATGAAATCTTTGGTCTCTGTTTGTTCTCCGCGAGTGGGGGTGGGGAATGTGACAGACACATAAGGAGAGACAGAAAGCGAATAAAGGGAGAGGTGAACAAAGACACTGCCTCCAGCACACTCTGTAGCTGTTGGTGAAGGGCAGCTGAAGTGGTAATAACACGCTTTTTGTTTCATTTATCTATTTTTTTTTTCCACATTGTATTCTCGTGGTAGATATGTTCCAGGTGGTCTCTGCTCATCAAGGTGTGCGGTACAATCAGCCACAGGCCAGTGATTCTTTTGGCAGGCTGGTAGAAAAGAAAAGAGGATGTAGAAATGCTTCGTCTCAGACATGGTTCTTATGACTTTGGTTTTGTGTTTCCTACCGGATTTTGGTTTTGCTGTGGGCGGCACTGAATAGGGTTCTGCATTGATGACGGATTTTTGTAGGCCAACCCAGAAGTTAGCATCACCCTGGCTCCCTTGACAGAAACCCAGTAGAGTTTGTTCATTGGCATTTACTGCAGAAAATAAACTTTGTGGCCAACAAAGATGTATGATTCCTGCACGTTTGGTTCATCATGGTAATCCTTACGCAACTTTTATGAATGTTAAACATTTTTTTCAGACAAATTGAGTTTTGAAAGACTAAGCCTGTCTCCCAATCATTAGTAATCTACCTTAGCAGGTGTTGCTCTTACAGTTGAGGTAAAAAGTTTACATCCCCCTTTTAGAATTTACAAAATGTTAATTATTTTATCAAAATAAAAGGGATCATACAAAATGCATGTTATTGTTTATTTAGTACTGACCTGAATAAGATATTTCACATAAAAGATAAATTACATATAGTCCACAAGAGAAAATAATAACTGTTTTGTCAATTTATAAAAATGACCCTGTTCAAAGTTTACATACACTTGATTTTTAATATGGTGTTACCTAAATGATCCAAAGCTGTCTTTTTTGTTTAGTAATAGTTGTTCATGAGTCCCTTCTTGTTTGTCCTGAACAGTTAGACTGCCTGCTGTTCTTCAGAAAAATCCTCCATGTCCCACAAATTCTTTGGTTTCCCAGCATTTGTGTGTATTTGAACCCTTTATAACAATGGCTGTATGATTTGAGACCCATCTTTTCACATTGAGGACAACCGAGGGACTCATATGCAACTATTACAGAAGGTTCAAACACTCACTGATGCTCCAGAAGGAGAAACTTGCATCAAGAGCCAGGGGTGTGAACTTTTGAACAGAATGGACATTTTTCTTATTTTGCCTAAATATCATATTTTTTCTTTAGTACTGATCTTCAGATGCTACAGAAGATAGTTACACGTTTCCCAAAAGACAAAATAAGTTAAATTTACCCTGATCTTCAAATCTAGGATCTTAGTGCATCGTTTTTCTTTTCTGGAGCATCAGTGAGTGTGAAAAGATGGATCTCAAAATAATACAGTCATTGTTGGAAAGGGTTCAGAAAGAATGTGTGGGACCTGAAGAATTTTTTTTTGAAGAACAGCAGGCAGTTTAAATGTTCAGGACAAACAAGAAACTCATGAACAACTTTCGCTAAACACAAAAACACAGCTGTGGATCAACACAGTATTAAGAATCAAGGGGATGTAAACTTTTGAACGGGGTTTTGAATTTTT
Source organism: Garra rufa (assembly GCF_049309525.1). Lineage (NCBI taxonomy): Eukaryota > Metazoa > Chordata > Actinopteri > Cypriniformes > Cyprinidae > Garra > Garra rufa. Next base: position 29,111,807 of record NC_133372.1, read on the forward strand.
ATAAATTCAACTATCATTTTCTCTTGTGGACTATATGCAAACATCTTTTATGTGAAATATCTTATTCAGGTCAGTACTAAATGAACAATAACATGCATTTTATACGATCCCTCTTATTTTGGTAAAATAATTAACATTTTGCAGATTCTAAATAAGGGATGCAAACTTTTGACCTCAACTGTATATCGCACACCCCTGCATTCAGATCATCATAGTGGCGATAGTTAATAAAAAGTTCACAGTACCACTGTAAATGTGTTGCAAAAATGTTAGGAACAGTTCTGTTAAATTACACTAATGTTATCACTTGTAATCACTTTCAAATGAGGCTTCTTTCTTTTCAGGCAATGTGATAAGGCTTTCCCTCGGATTTTGATCCACAGTCTTTACAGTTTCAATCAGATTCTGGCAGATAAAAATACTTTGCAAATGTCATGCCCGTGTATGAATGATATCCTTTGCATTTTTACCATTTCATGAGCACATTTGGCTGAAAATCAGTCTGAGCGAGCAACAGTAACCAGAGGAAGTGGAGCATAGTGAATAGTCAGTTTGGCTGATTTATGTATCTCTGAAATGTATTAACACATTAAACATGACAGTTCTTGCCCTCTGTTTAATGAGTAAGTGAATAATCCAAAATTGTTCTATGAAGAGTTGTTTGCCTAATTCAGACCGTTGATTTTGCTCAATTCAAATAATTTTTAATGAATCATTTAAATCAATCAATTGGCTTCTTTTTTTTTTTTTAAGTGGGCAGCATATTCTTTGTGTTTAGGGAGTAACAACACAACAGAAAGCATCCAGTCTTTGTTTTTCACATATAATTCACTCCTTTATATACTGTGTGTTTGTATTATTTGTCATGCTGCCACAAACTCCCAGAATCCCAGTTCCTATTTGATCGGTCCGTGTGCCTGACAGCAACGTCTATGACCATCTAATCCCTGCCAAGATTAGTAGAATATTTCACCATGACTCAGCTTTATTTACATTTCTGTTATTCATGCTCTTGCTCGCTTGTCACTTTCCCAATTTTGGTTTGAAATGGAATCCAAAGAATATTTCAATACCTGTTTTTCATGAATAAATCATTTGGCTAATACCCATCTGTGCAGTGACTGACGTTCCTCCAGTGTGTGGAAGCCGGTATCAGTGTTTGTGTGTGTGGTTTTGTGTCACACAGCTTCAGAGATGATTATTCTTCTGAGCTTGTCTACAACCTGGCCAGACTTTTCTCACTCTCATTTATTCACATGAGTCCTTACCTCTCTTCTCCGTTTTTTTCTGCACTGTGTCAGCTGTGGAAATCGAGCTGAAAAGTGTCCTAAATCACAGCAGTGCAGCAGGGGAGTGATATCTGCTCTAAGTAGCTATGATCCTCTGTTGAGATGAGGGTGTTAAACGACTCCCACAGTTGTATTTACGACATGGAGAGTTGGTATATTTTATGGCGCACTCCTAGCTGAGAGATAGAAAAAGATGTTTGAAGATTCTGGATTTTTTTCCCGCACTTTTATGCTCTGTGACAAAGAAGGAGAGAGAGAATTCTCTTGACCTCAACTCTCCTAATCTTTAAGTAGAGCTTTTGCAGAACTTTTGCAGTCTGTGGAATAGATGCAAATCTCACATACATGAGCAAAGGTATACACACACAGTCAGATCCTTTTTTATCAGGTTGCTTAGACTGTTTGCAATGGCTGAATATTACAATTTTATACTATTTTCTTACCCCATTAACTCAATTAAAAATAAAAAAACTAAAATCAATCATGTAAATTGCTACAAGTGAATTAAATCAGCACAGCATTACAGTATAATAAAGTATAGAAAAATATTGCCTGATAAACAATATGCTACTGATATGGTCTACTGCTATTTGTAATCTGTCAGTGGTTGAGGTTTTTGGAGGATGTTGCAGATTTCACTTGTTGTATGTTCTGTACCGCTCGCTGGGATTTGTTTGTGTGTGTGCATGCATGATTTATTCTGCCTTGTGTGGCACAGCGTGGCATCTTCTTTAATGGTGTTTCCCGATTGTCATTCAGTCGTAGGGGAGCAATTCAACTTTCTCACACACAGACCACCTGGTCAGAAAATGTGGAAGTTGTAGTCGTTTGTAGGAGATAAGATGGTGAACTGAGAAAGTCATGATGAAAGTGAAAAGTTTTGAGATACATAGAAGGGAAAAAGGGAATTGTAGTTGAGAAAAGGAAGATTTGTTTTTACTCTTATTTATTCTGTGCACGATGTTGCTATAGCATAATGATAAGATGTAAATGGAGTGAAAAGAGCATTCATTTGTTTGTTCACTAAAACACAGCAAGATTTCAGTTATGAACAACAATATATCAATATTTATCCACACACACAGATATGATATACTTTTTCAAAACATTTTAATATATTAAAATGTCACACAAATCATTGGATCAGATTTGAATCAGTTCACCTAAAGAGAGAGAGAGTTACACAAACTGATTCACAAAACATTATTAGAAAAAAAACATATGAAATAAATATGAAATACTATGTCTAAATACTATATATATTATGTTTTTCTTCTTTTTTTTCAGTTGTAATTTTTTTTGTCATTTTTGTGTTTTTATTTTTCTGGACTCTGTTTTAATAAAAAGCAATAAATTCAATAAAAAATTGAAATGATGAAACTTAGACAATTTAACAGCAATTTATTAAGTTTAACAAAAATGTAATTTTAAATCCCTATGAAATAATTAATTTAAATTTTTTTACCAAGTTCTGTGTTTTCCATAAATATTCTGGATTTCATTTTAATTGTTTCATTTACATTTTAATAATCAAAAGCATCTCTAATTAATTGATTTTTTTAAAATGTCCTTTTATTTATTTTTTATTTTTTTTCAGAAATACTGTTTTGTGCATTTACTTTTTTTCCTGGTAAATCAATTCTGGTAAATATTTTTTAATGTTTAATGTTACAACATAATGTTTTAATATTTTTATTGTTAGTAGTGGTGCTATCATTACATTAAGTAATAGGCCTATATTTCTGTCATAGTTTCTTCAAGTTAAACCAAAGCTTTGTTTTGACGGGTTTGCTGTGAAGACCTTCAAGGTTCTGTTTGTATATGATATGATATAATTAAAAGATAAAATGCTCATGATGTGACTCTCAGAGCAGTTCTAGAGATTATGTTCATGTGTTTATGTACTCATATATTGAAGTGGCAGAGGCTGAAAACACTAAGAGCGTCACACATTAAATAGTATTTTTGCAGTTTAATATTCACAGATACTAGTCCATATTACTTTTTTTATTCAAGTGTACTGAACTTTTGATTTATTCAAATTTTGTAACATTCCGCGTTATACCGTAAATTCCGTTTTTATGACTGAATTCCATGGTTCCGTCAGTGTTTTCCGCATTAAGGAAATCATAGGGCCCTACATAGTAAATCTATCCTGAGTATTTCGCTATATTACCCAGCCCCGATGGTTAGCCAATCAGCTTCTGAGGATGAAAAGGGCCTCAAAAGACTGTTCAAAGTCTCTTTCCCCTTTTTTTCACCTTCTGTATCTTTCTCACTTTACCCATCCTCCCTTTTTCAAAAGCCCTTAGTAGTTCATCAATGTCTTTTTATATCCTTGACTTGCCAGCACTTCCAGGAGACTGTGCTCAATGTTTCCCATGTTTCTCTCTCTGTCTCTCTCTCTGTCTGTCTCTCTTCTTGCCAGCATGGTCTGTGGGACCCATCACCTCCTTTCCGCCTTTTCTTTATTTTCATGTCCGTGTAAGCGTTCCTCCTGTTTGCAAGCACTCTGACACTTCCCCAATAGGCCTGTCTCCATGCAAGATTAGTGTGAGGCCCCAATTCTCCAGCACAGGCCACACCAGTAATAATGCTATTCAGTGTGTGTGTGTGTGTGTGTGTGTGTGTGTGTGTGTGTGTGTGTGTGTGTGTGTGTGTGTGTGTGTGTGTGTGTGTGTGTGTGTGTGTGTGTGTGTGTGTGTGTGTGTGTGTGTGTGTGTGTGTGGGTGTGGGTGTGTGCGCGTGTGTGTTTTCCCATGTTTGCATGCTTAACACTGTTTATACTATGTAATGTTTTCTGTTTAGTCTTGAATAATGCACCCACAAAGAGCTGGTTATTTCTTTATGGTGGAATATGCTTTCAAAACCGAAGTGAAACACTTACATCATTGTTGATCTGGTTAAACTGCAACATTCTTTTCTTAAGGTCCTTAAGCTAAGCATGCTGCTACAGTTTGACTAGGAAAAGGTTTTACATAAGGATTTCAAACAGCATTATTAGAGCTGAGCGACATATTGAATGTTCATAGTAAATATGTGATGATTTTATTCGCAAATTAAAAAAACCTAAGCAACAGTGAATGCCAGGGGTGTAAACTTTTGAACAGAATGAGGATGTGTAAATTTTTCTTATTTTGAACGGAATGAGGATGTGTACATTTTTCTTATTTTGCCTAAACTAATTTAACTTAAAATAAGTTAAATTTACTTCAAATCGTCAAATTTACTTCAGTCTTCAAATTCAACACGTTTTCACCCCCCACCTTAATGCATAATTTTTTCCTGCTGAAGCATCAAGTGTTTGAACCTTCTGCAGTAGTTGCATATGAGTCCCTCCGCTGTTCTCATTGTAAAAAGACGAATCTCAAAATCATACAGTCATTGTTGTGGAAAGGGTTTAAATACACAAAAATGGTGCCAAACCAAAGAATTTGTGGGACCTGAACGAATTTTCTGAAGAACAGCGGGAAATATCGCTAACAAAAAAAACAAAAAAAAAAACAGCTGTGGATCATGCATATTTGAGATCCCTCATATTTTGGTAAAATAGTTGGCATTTTGAAGATTCTTTAAAGTGTATGTAAACTTTTGGCTTCAACTGTATTGGTGCATATTAAAGGGATAGTTCATCCAAAAATGAAAATTTAGTTGTTAATTACTCACCCTCTTGTCGTTCCAAACCTGTAAGACCTTCGTTCATCTTCGGAACACAAATTAAGATATTTTTGATGAAATCTGAGAGCTTTCTGACCCTGCGTAGACGGCAACACAACTACCACGTTCAAGGCCCAGAAAGGTAGTAAGAACCTCATTAAAATAGTCCATATGACATCAATGATTCAACCTTTATTTTATGAAGCAACATTTCTTCTCTTCTGTGTCAGTCTTCAACACACTAGTATGGAAAAGAGCAGCTCAGACATTCTGCAAAATAACACATAGAGGCTCGGAACAACATGAAAGTAAATGATGACAGAATTTGCTTTTGTGGTTGAATTAATACTTTAATTGCATGTCCAGTCTAGTGAGCTTCGAGAGCAGGGCCCAGGTGGTGCTTAGCTGCTTTAATGAGTGCAGAGTAGGTCTGTCCACTCCAGCCGGACCTCTCAGCACGACTGCAGAACAAACTTCACAGCTACAGCTAGTCAGTAATGTAGGCTGCACTGCTTCAGTAATTAGATTACAGCCCGTCTGATCTTTTCTGAAGTGAGAGCACACTGATCTGTCCACCAGGTGGGTTTAAAGTTGAGGGAATAGACTAGACCTGTTAATTGCTGAAACTTTTTTTAAAGCAATTAATTAGATGATATGCTGATTAATTCAATGAATTAATGCGTCAATGAATCACAGATATCGACATTATGTGTTGCATCTTGCTGTTTTTCAGTTAGCACACCACCTTTTTAGGATGCTGCTTCACAAATCTATCTATACATATACATATGTTTACTTCTATAATTAATTGTTAAATTGACAGCCCTACTATTAACAAACAGAAGCAGGTGGTGATATTCAGTGTTTGTCTTTTCCAAAATGTAGTATATGCTGCATACCCGAGCATATAAGCTGATATTTCAGCACTTATTTGAGAGCCTGCAGCGGTGTTAATGTTAACAGAGAGGGTTAAACACTGAGGTCCTGGCTAATTTTCATTTTATTCACCATTTACCTTTTTGTTCTTCCGTTTGGCAGAGATATGGACTTAGCAAATGAGCAAGAGATTCTGCTGTAATTAACATTCATCTCTGTTACACTGATTAATTATTTGCACTTTTACTTCCTCTGGCACTCATAAATATAAACCATTCACAATATATCTTCCTGTCAGATACCGAACTGTCTAAGAATGGTGATTTCATTTAGTAAGGACCAGTGTTTCATGATTTGTAAGTTGCTAGTAACTTTCTCCAGAACTTGTATTGCCCCTTTGACAGTTTTGAACACCTGCTATATATCATTTCCACAAATATCTCAGCGGCTTACTTTGTAGTTTCAGAAACGAGAGGGAGAAAAAGAAAAGAGCTTGAAGCTTAGGGCATGAAAAGAGAGCAAGGATGGTGTTTGGAAAGCAAATGGAATGGACAGAAGCAAGGCCTTCATCTCTCTGCAGAAATGTGCCAAACGTCTGTTCGGCCTTCTTTGCAAAGTAACACTAATTTCAGAAAATGAGCTTAACGACCCTTCTAAAAGATTCTCTTTCATCTGTCCAGCCGAGGAGACTATAATTGCAGGTTTATCAACCAGATTGATTCACTTCAGTCCCCAATGAATTTAGTAGTGGTTTGGAGGGTGATGAAGCATATGACAGATGAAACTGGCTGCAAATTGGAGCAAACGAGGTAAATACAGGATAGGTGAAGCCTGAATCTTGATTCGGTGTCATGGACTTTCAGTTTGTATGTGTAATTTGGAAGTTAGTGGACTGGATTGGATGGAAGCCAGTTTATATATAAGAGTGAAGAATAATGGGTAATTGTGAGATTTAAATAAGAAAGATAGTCACACTGTGAGATTTTAAGGGATAGTTCACGCAAAAATGCAAATTACCCCATGATTTACTCAGCATCAAGCTATCCTAGATGTACAGTTGAGGTCAAAAGTATACATACACCTTGGAGAATCTGCATAATGTTAATTGTTTTACCAAAATAAGAGGAATCATACAAAATGCATGTTATTTTTTATTTAGTACTGACTTGAATAAGATATTTCACATAAAAGACGTTTACATATAGTCCACAAGAGAAAATAATAGTTGAATTTATAAAAATTATTTATTTATTTTTTGTTTGTTTTGTGATAGTTTTTCATGAGTCCCTTTTTTTATCCTGAACAGTTAAACTCCCTGCTGTTCTTTAGATAAATCCTTCAGGTCCAACAAATTCTTTGGTTTTTCAGCATTTTTGTGTATTTGAACTCTTTCCAACAATGACTGTATGATTTTGAGATCCATCTTTTTAAACTGAGGACAACTGAGAGACTTGTTCACACGCTCACTGATCCTCCAGAAGGAAAAACAATGCATTAAGAGCCAGAGGGTGAAAACTTTTGAAACTAATAAAGATGTGTACAATTTTTCTTGTTTTGCCTAAATATCATGTTTTTTTTTCATTTAGTACTGCCCTTCAGAAGCTACAGAAGATACTTACATGTTCCCCAGAAGACAAAATATGTTAAATTTACCCAGCCTTCAGTACTAACCGATACCGATACAAATCCGATACAATAATCAGCACAAATAATGAATGCTTTTAACTATTTCGTTGTGTGGAATGTAGGGCTGGTCCAAATACCATTTTTTGAGCTTGAAGCTTCGGTAGTAATCAACACCGAATATTCAAAGCTTCGGAGGGAGGGGCTGAAAATATTATTCTCTCTAATAAAGGCAGGAATCTCTGTGTGTCTTCCTGTTTGCATTTTTATTATGTCGAGAACAGTTCATTCAATCGATTTTTGCTGTGGACCCAAAGGAGTGGTGTTGCATTTTGGTGCAATATGGACACATAACATGTTCAGAATTAATAAATTGTAATAGCCTAGAACATTGCAAGTTGGAAGCGGCGCGCCTCACGCAGGCAGAGCTTATGTGCTTCATGAACGGACACTGCGCTAGTGATCCTGTAAACCGATTCAAAATGGCGGAGTAGACGTTTCGCTTTTCACAGCTCTCCCTGCTCAATGCATTAAAACAACAAATCCAGCAAATCTGGGAATTTAAGCTTTGAACTATTGTGAGTACCTTTGAAATTTGAATCTGGGCTCAATAATGCCTCCGAGGAAGGTACACCAACGTAGAGAAGAGGATGCATATGTTGTAGACACCGATTTGGGCGCGTGTGAGTTGACAACTGCGTCTTTGGAAACTATCCTTGAGAAGTACTTTGCTGAAGCCGATAAACAATCTAAAGATCGCTTTGAGAGGCTGGAACATCAGCTGGTTTCCATTAAAACAACACTTGGTGATCACTCGAGGGAGTTAGACTCTCAACGCAAGCTTACTACTTCTCTGCAAGCTCAAGTGAAACGTGCTGAGGACGCTACAATGGGACATTCGGAGGCTATAAAGAAACTTCAGGATAAATTAATCACTATGGAGGATCAGAGCAGAAGGAGCAACATCCGTATAATCAACCTGAAAGAAGGAGCAGAACAAAGCAATGCTCTGTCCTACCTGTTGCGTGTCTTTCCTGTATGGTTTCCCGACTTGGCCTCCAACCTTCCGGAGCTCACGCGAGCACATCGCGTCGGCCGCCCGCGTTCTGCGGGTGCTTCTCCACGGCACATGATCGTTAACTGTTTTCGCTTTACGGACAGAGATCGGATTTTGAGTCTCGCAAGGAAAACGCCGGTGGTAGTTGATGGTCAAACTATCCGCTTTACTGCTGACTACAGTGATTCTACCGCTCGACTCAGGCGTCCTTGCTTCCCAATAATGAACCGGGCTCGTACCTTGGGGTTTGAGGTTTTTTTGCTGTATCCCGCTGTCATCAAACTCAGCCGTGGGTCGGATGTAATCCAGTTTGGTGATTTAAGTGAGGCTGTTAAGTACTTAGACTCTTTTGATACTCACTCACTATGAAAAACATCAACCATGATTGCTGTTTTTGCTTGTTTGTTAACTTCCACACTTAATGACGTGATATTTGACGTCTGATGTCACTTTGTGATGACAGTGATAATCATAGAGATATATATGGTGATATTTGTTTTGTTTAAATAGTTCTCCCACTTCAACCTAATTTATTTTATTCATTCACTCTAAGGGATGTATAATAATTTTTGAAGTACTCGATTTTGTTGCTGGAAGATACTTAGTAATTCTATAAGCAGGGGAGTGAATGAAGACAGCTTAGTTTAATTTGCTATTTTGCTTTTGTGTGTGTACTTTGTTTTTTGTTTTTTTTTTCTTCTTTTTTCTTTTTTATAAATATGGTTATGATTGAGAATGTGTGTGTATGGTGTTGGCTCTCATGTTCACCTCTTCTTCATTTTCACGATTTCTACCTCACATGGCTAGTTAGATCTACTTTTAATGATCACAAATATCTACTCTATGGGTAAAGGTCTCTATGCTATTCATCTTAATATCCGTAGTTTACTCCCTAAAATTGATCAACTTAGAGCTTGGCTGTCCTATAATAATCCCAATATAATCACTCTATCTGAAACTTGGCTTAGTAATAGTACTACAGATTCTGTTATTCACCTTGAAAACTATGTAGTGTACAGGGCTGATAGAGGATCCAGGGGAGGTGGAGTCGCCTCTTATATTTCATCTAATCTGAGTTCACAGCTAATTATTCCTGAGGTGAAACCTGAACTTTTTGAAGGTATCTTTGTTAAGGTCACTCTTCATGCAAATAAACAATTGATAATAGGCAACATTTACCGACCACCTACATCTCCTAAACTAGAGTCTGTTAAGAACATTTTAGCTACGGTATTATCATTGGGAGACTCAAGAGAAATTATCCTGTTGGGGGATTTTAATTTAAACTGGGATGATCCCTCTACATGTACAGAACGTAATATGGTTAATGGTGCTAATTTGACTCAAATCATCACTGAGCCCACTAGAGTCGGCCCTAACTCTAAATCTCTCATTGATTGGATTCTTGTTTCTCATCCAAACAGAGTAATGACTTCTGGAGTGCTCTCTGATTGCTTTAGTGATCATTCCATTATTTATTGTATTTGGAAAATTGCAACTCCTCATCTTCCTCCTAAATATATTAAGGTACGGGACACTAAATCATTTAATAATAATCTATTTGTTAATGACCTTTTAAGGATAAATTGGGACAGGCTTGTCTTAATTCCTGATGTTGATGCTGCATGGGATTATTTTTATACCGAAGTTGGGCTAGCTATTGACAGACATGCCCCTTGGAAATCCATCAAGGTTAAAGGTCATCATTTACCCTGGGTTAATGGTGATCTCATTAATCTTTTTAAAAAGAGGGATAGGGCCTGGGCTAAATTTAAACGTACAAAACTGCCTGACGACTGGGAGGAATACAAGCGATTAAGAAATTTATGCACAACTCAAACAAGAAATGCTAAAGCTAATTATTACCGAGATAGCTTGTCAAATGATCTAAGTTATCCAAAGCAATTCTGGAGGAGAGTTAATGCCTTAGTTGGGAAGTCCAAGAATACTTCAAATAATATGATAATTAACAATGAATTAACTGACGATCCAGCTGTGATTTCTAATGCCTTTAGCTTGCTTTACTCTCAAACACCGCTTGTTCAACCTCCTGTTCTTCATGCAGACTCGTTTCTAAATAGCCTGCCTTGCGGAAGCTCTTTTAAATTTAGTCAGGTCAGCTCAACGGATGTTCAACAGGCCATTAATAAGTTACCCTCTGGTAGTGGTCCTGGTCTTGATGGCCTTGAAGGGAAGTTTGTCAAACTTGCCTCTCATGTCCTCGCATCTCCACTGGCTGTGCTTTTTAACATGTCGTTTGATACTTGTGAAGTGCCCAGTGCTTGGAAATGTACCAAAGTCATTCCGTTACACAAAGGTGGGAACTTACAAATTTTGAGCAATTATAGGCCAATATCAATAATTAATTGTGTGGTTAAAGTTTTTGAGAAAATAATTTTCAACCAATTATCTAAATATCTCTCTGATAATAATTTACTTACACATTGTCAGTCAGGTTTCAGAAAACACTTCTCTACTACCACTGCTCTTTTGAAACTCTCTAATGATATATTTTCTAGCTTTGATGATAATATGTGTACCGGTGCTATTTTCTTAGATCTTTCCAAAGCGTTTGATTTAGTTGATCATTATCTTTTACTGGATAAATTGCATGCTATTGGTCTTTCAAGATCATCGTTACTCTGGTTTAATTCTTTTTTCCATCATCGTCGTCAGTGTGTGTCCTATAGGGGCTGTCAGTCTGACTTTACAGGCATAGTGAAAGGCATTCCTCAGGGTTCTTCTCTGGGTCCTTTATTATTCTCTATTTTTGTTAATGATATGCCTTTGTGCTGTACAGATTGTAATATTCATCTTTATGCCGATGATACAGTTATTTACTGTAGTAAACCTACTATCTCCGGGATAACTCTTTCTTTACAACATGATTTCAATTCTGTACAGCAATGGCTATTGGCTAATAAACTCCTTCTTAATAAATCAAAGTCCTATTCTTTACTGTTCCATAGGAAAGCCTTGGATATAGGCGAAAACAACCTTAATCTTCGCTTTCTTGACTCCTCTTTTTTGGAGTCAACTGAGACCATTACAGTAAATATCTTGGTGTTTGGCTGGAATCTGATTTATCTTTCAAAACTCACGTACAAGCAGTGACAAATAAAATCAATTCTCGTCTTAAAATTCTTTATCAATCTGTCAACTGTTTTAATCTTCTGGTCAGGAAAAGAATAGTCTCACAGCTGCTTTTGCCTATTTTGGACTACGCTGATATTATATATCAGAACACTACTGCCTCTTGTCTGCATTCAATTGATGTGGTTTATAACAGTCTTGGTCGTTTTGTTCTTCGCTGTCCCTTTAGGACACACAGCTGTGTGTTGTACAGGCAGTTGTCCTGGTTTGCACCTTCTGCCAGGAGACATTTTCATTGGTTACAGTTTATTTTCAAATGCCTTTATTTAAATTATCCAATTTATCTCAAGCAACATCTTGTGCTTTATAATACGCCTTATAGCCTGCGACACAACTGTCAGATCTTCTTTTTTGTTCCTAGAGTTAAAAGAGAGGTAGGGAAATATGCATTTTGTTTTAAGGCTCCATATGATTGGAATAATCTTCCTTTATTTATTCGTTCATTAACTTCATTTACTGTGTTCCGAAGGGCTCTTGGGGAACATCTTCAGAACATTTGTCTTTGTTTGTAGTTTTGTTTGTTTCACTTTGGATATTATTATTATTATTATTATCATTATCATTATAATCGATGCTTTTTGTTTGTGTTTCTCTTAGTCCCTGACATTTTGTAATGTTAGTCCTGGGGTTGTTTTTCTGTTATGTCACTTGTGGGGCTTGTGTTGGTGGGGTGGGGTGGGGTTGAGCATTGTGAGCAGGTGTGTGTGTGTACGTAATGCGGTGTTGTGTGTTATAATGCTGTCTTTGACTGTGATTTATTTTTATTATTATTATTTTTTTTTTTTTTTGCTCTGCTGTTCTGGTTCTTCTTTTTTTGTTTTGATGTACTGGAGGACCCCCCTTGAAAACGAGATGTTTCATCTCAAGGGGTTAATCCTCATAATAAAGATATGTTTATATATATATATATATACAAAACACTTTTAATAAGGTAGCCTAACATATTTTAACAAACATATCACTCCCAAATCAGAAATTAGCAGCACAGTAATTACTGACACCGTAAAGGGAAGGCTATTTAAATAAAAGAAGAACAAAAAAAAAAAAGGTGCGTTATTTATCAATAAATTTATATCTAAATTATTTTTATTTTTATATATATATATATATATATATATATATATATATACACATTATATATAACGTTTGTGTATATAGGCCTATATATAAAATACATATGTATATTATTTTGAAACCCAAAATTAGGGATGCACCGATACGAATCGGCCGATCATGCTTGCGCGTTTTGTCAGTAAAGCCGGTTCTGTAATCAGCGGTAAATGCCATCAGGTGCATGATTTCACGTTGAGCCGTATATACTACACGCAGCTCGTCAGTGAACAACGGCTGTGTGTAGTATATACGGCTCAACGTGAAATCACGCACCTGATGGCATTTACTGCTGATTACAGAACCGGCTTTACTGACAAAACGCGCAAGTGATCGGCCGATACGGATCGGTGCATCCCTACCCAAAATAAATAACCCTTATTAACAAACGTGCATGTTTATTTGAGCACTTCCTTCAGTGAACAAGCAGCCTAAAAAACGCTAAAATAAATAATACATTTAAATTTGAAACTAGCCTAAAAAAGAATGTTAAATGGGCTATTCAACAAACATTCGTTGCAAAAATTCCTAAAACCTTGCCCGGACCTAGTCTGACAGCTCATCAGAATTACTGGTCTGAGTCCGACTGGACCGGTCTTTTTTCGCTTTCTCTTCCCCATTACACAGCTGCTGTTTTTAATAGCAAAGTGATTACATTTATTTTCGTTTATTTAGGTTATAAAGTTAATTTAGAAATACATTTGGAACACTTTTTATTTGTTAAATTCAAGTGTTTTTTTTATTTTTTAATTTTTATTTTTTTTAAGTAACCACTAAGCGGCCAGCGGCAAAGAGATCAATTGAGAAAAGTCAGCAACAGTAGGCTAAGTATGGAAAAAAACGACCAATTTATTAACTATTGGTTGCATAAATGTGGACCTTTTACATAAGAATATATAAAAAAGAATTAAAGAATAAATATTAAGACCCTGAAAAATATCTTTATTGAATAAAAATATATTTTTTAAAGTGCAAAATACTTATTTTTCTCCATTGGCTAGTGCATCACTTACAGCTCGCTGTGACAAAAGCCCTTCACGGACTACAAGCTGGACTCTGGAGACTGTGCGCAAAACATCCTAAGCTTGGCACACCAAGCTGATCCAATCCCTTTCTCATATTAGCTGCATTATGTTTTAGAACGACATGGACCTTCTTTTTGTCGACTTTCCAGTCACGCAGCATCTCCTCCATGGCGTTTGTGATGCATTAGCTGTGTGTGAACATCTGAACTAGCGTGAATGTAAAACTGCTCTCTGCAAAGTGAAGTCAGCGTCTGTCCAGTGCGCAGTCAGACTCAGAAAGATAGCGGACAGTTTTCTGAGCTCCAGATGTCAGTGGTGAAGCTAATAGCACTTGCTTTATTCAGATGGATAGCAATACACTCTTTAACTTCTTTATGCATCTGGGGTATGGTTTTGTCGACAATGTCGTGGCGGCTGGGCATAACGTAGCGAGGCTCGGGGTGTTCAATTAAGCGTTTAAACCTGATATTACTCACCACCGACAGTGGCTGGTCATCGAGCACAATAAACTGCCATATATTTTCTGTTAAGGTTAATGCCTTTTTGCTATCTCTTGGGAATTTGTCACGCTTTGCGAGGGTTTCAGGCAGCGTTGGTTGCTTGACTTTGCCAGAGGATTGTTTCTTTAACTCAGTGGTCTTGCGAAAATCCTCATGCAGAGTTTTGTGATGCTGCTTCAAATGCGTGATGAGGTTGACCTATTAAACTTTCACGTATTAAACTTTTGCTCTTTTTCTTTGCTATACTTCGTTAGCAAGCGGTGTTGTGATCACGTGTGCTTTGCACGCTGGCTCTGGACGCTGCTGGATAGAATAGCTGTAACGTGGTTTAGAACAGAACGGACATCTTATATCGGAGATTTTTAACGCAGTCCGATATAATCCGATAGAGGTTTTTTTGGCTGATATCGGACCTATTTCCGATATCAATATCGGATCGGGACATCCCTATCCTCAGTTGTCCTCAGTGTGAAAAGATGGATCTCAAAATCATACAGTCATTGTTGAAAAGGGTTCAAATATACAAAGCTGAAAAACCAGAGAATTTGTGGGACCTGAAGAATTTTTTATGAACAACTATCACTAAATGGAAAAAAAACTGCCGTGGATCAACACAGTGTCAAGAATCAAGTATATGTAAACTTTTGAACAGGGTAATTTTCATAAATTCAACTATTATTTTCTCTTGTGGACTATATGTTAACATCTTTTATGTGAAATATCTTATTCGGGTCAGTACTAAATAAAAAATAATGTTAGTAACTAAACATATAAGCCTGTAGATACTAGGGATGCTCATATTGACCGTTTAACCGTTAACCGACAGTAAGAATTTTAACCGATTATTACTATCAGTTAAACGGTTTAAAAGGGTTTTTTTCTATTCTTTTTTTTTTTTTTTTTTTTACGTTTGCTGCATGGTGAAAGAAATAATGCTATTAAGTTATCTGTTTACTCACGCGCGCATGTCGACACGTGCAGTGTGGCTGTACAGACATATTTCGCTTCACCTTTACTTAGTAAACTGATGTAGTATATGCAACTCAATGGCAAGTGGCGTTATTGGGTTATCAGAGAGTGAATCCGTGAGTGAATGTATTCAAATTCTGAATGAATTATAGTCTAGAAAGTACGCAATAGGCGCTGCCGTTACAATCACTGGAAAGCTATCACTCATCCTAGAGTAGTTCATCGCAATCTCATGAAGTTATTAAAAAGTAATAAAATAACCTTTAGACTGCACAAATAATCTCTTATTTATATAATGCCAACACTTTGTTTTAATAAGAGAGTTCGCGAAAGTGTAGAAATCAGCAAAACTGAAACCGGCACTTTGGTTGGTGAGTGGATTGTAACATAGCCTCCTCTGATTGGCCACAGTGATAATCAAATCAACATACATGTCTGTGATTGGCTATTGCTGAACGCTGTAAAACACGCGCTTCTCCACACGCATATGACAGTGGATGGAAGTCCCGAACCGCAATTTGAAAGGGTTTTTGTGATGGTGTTTTTTTCGCGGATCTAAAAGTTAACAGGCAGCGGTCCTGCCTATCCGTACAGCATGTGGACATGTTAAAAACTAGGCACACTGAGGTATTGGCTGGCCTGCTATATATTTTTATGTCCGACGAGAAGAATAAGACCGGTACAGTTCTTCAAAGCGCATAAAAGGATTCAGTGTGTTTTAGTTTTGTCATCTTAATTAGGTAGTTATTTAATTTATACATATTTAGTGTAGGCCTATTTATATTATTCTTTTTTTTTCATTCAGATTTTCTCTGTTCTCAGAACCACTGCTGATGCGTGATAATTTAAGTATATGTCAATACAGCTTTTGTTGTTGCTCTGTATGCTGCTGTTTGCACGTTAAAATAAAACATTTGCTTGTATTTTTAATGTATCATCACAGATACTCGTGCATTCTATTTTTATTTTAAATTATTATTATTCTAATTTTATCAGTTAACGGTTAATGTTCGGATAACGAGCAGCGGTTGTCGGTCAGGAAAATTAACCGAAATGAGCATCCCTAGTAGATACTTTAACCAGATGTTTCACTCAGATTTGTTGTTGTATTGACCTACTGCTCAATACTGTTATTGTAGTCATGGATCAGCGACTTCCGCATTGTAAAGAGATGTGGCGGACCCAAAGCGATGCCTGATGGGTAATCCTTTCTCCCCGAGAAACGGGACCAGAGATATCAAGAGACAAAATTGCCTAATTGAATTAAATTAATGCGGAGGCTTAAAAACCACTTATTGAATTACTAACCGGGGAAGCCGTACTCAAGATGGCGGCTCTGCTATCTCTGCCGTCAATGCTTTTCTAATTAGATTGATTCTGTTTACTATCTCCACCCAGATGGTAAACACTGAGATGGCTGAATGTATGTTTATGTAAATGTAAGCATTTAAGTTCATGCGTCAAAGCAAATAGGATGTTGCTGAAACAGTGGAATACGTGATGGTTCTAAAGAAGACAAATGATGATGTACCACTGTGATCAGCTGATGTTCACCATCCAAATCATTAAATTGTTGAACGGAATTTTTAGGTCAAAAAGGTCAAAGGAACTGTCAGATTTTATGATTTGCAACAGGACAGTTGAAAAAAGAATGGGAGAGAGAGAGGCTGAGAATTGTGGGAATGGCATTTTAGGACACGAGAGCTTGAATGAATTTGCTTTGAGAAATCACGATTGTTGGGTCAGGAGCGGCTCCTTCTTCTGACATATTAAACTGTCAAAATGTGCCTTTGGGTACGGGAGGCAAGGGCTTGTGCATGATTCATTTGTGCGTGTGATTTAACAACCGAAGTGTGAGTCAATTCTTCAGAGAGAAGAAAAGCCTAAAGTGTTTGAGAGCGAGACAAAGCACATCAGCGACAGTAGCCGTAAGACAAAGTAAATTAGTGAACGGCCTTTTAAAAGAAGAATACGATGCGGTTAACAACTTCCCAATTGTTCTCAGTGGTGTTCTTAAAGACAGTGACCTCATGGACATGAATCTGGAGATCCCTTTATTTCACTGCACTACTTCAATACATCATTGATTACAGACTGTGGAGAGTCAGTCTGGAAGGGCCGTGATTGAGACTGTCGCATATAGACCGACACAAAGCATGGTGGACTAGATGTCTTGTTCATTATCTCAGACCACCTGCCGTGTGTAAACTCAAGTCTTCCCCGTAGTGAGCTAGTAGCTAAAGGGTTTTCGCATGTGGTGATAATAGTGGGGAATATCACACATGCAGCAGGGCTGGGTTGTGTGATGATACATATATGTAATGGTAGAAAAGTTTCAACTCACGATTGAAAAAAATTCTAAACTAATGTATAACATTGACACATCAATTTAATAATTGTACACTACAGTTCAAAATTTTGGGGTTGTAAGATTTATTTCTAATGTTTCTGGAAGAAAGCTGCACTTATATAGTTAGTAAAAATGCGGTAAGAATATTGTGAAATATTAATACAATTTAAAATGTTGGTTTTCTGTTTTAATATATTTTAAAATTTAATTTGTTTATGTGATAGGAAAACTTATTTTTTCAGCAGCCTTTACTTCAGTGTCACATGATCCTTCAGAAATCATTCTAATATGCTGATATGGTGATTAACATGTTAAAAACCGTTGTGCTGCATAATATTTTTGGGAAAACTTTGAGTTTTTACAGAGTCTTTGAGAAATAAAAAGTTTATAAGCATTTATGTAAAAGTATTTGCTGTCCTGTCACTTTTGATCAATTTTATGAAATCTTACTGGCCCCAAACCTTTTTGAATGTTAGTTTATATACTGTATTTTAATACCTATTTTAAAACAAATACTGTATTATTTTCTTGTTTTATCGAACATTTTCCAGCATAAACGTATAATATGGCCATATGAAATCTGTTTAATTTTTGTCCCCAAATTCCGGTTTATTGTTTTCAAAAAAAAAAAAAAATCTTTTTAGACTCTGTTTTAATGGTTAAATTAAAATGTATTCATCAAAAGCATGTCTAATTAATCAAAATCATGAAACTTACAATATTAAATGGCAATGCTTTTTTACATTTTTAAGGCCTTATAATATGTTTTTTTTTTCTCAAATTAAGTTTTATTTTTATTTTTTTTACCAAATTCAGTTTTTTATTAATTTTCTGGATTCCATTTGAATGGTTTCATTAAATGTGAATAATCAAAATCATCTCTAATTAATTGATTTTTCTCTATATATATAATTTATAATTTATTATTTATAAATTATTTATTATTATTTCTATTATTTATTTCTTTTTTCCTGAATACTGTGTTGTGTATTCAAGTTAAACCTAACTTTTATTTTGACGGGTTGCTATGAAGACCCTTACGTTTCTGTTTGTATATGATAAGACAATAGTTTTACTCAAAAGAAGCGGTAAAATCCTCATGAAGTGACTCAGAGCAGTTCTAGAGATTATGTTCATGTATTTATTTATTAAGGCGTCACGTGTGCTTTAATGTGTGTAGTAAACAAAACTGCACCATTCATTCACACAGAAACACGCAGAACATGTGGGAATCATATTTAAGTGGTATTTTCTGCTGCTTTCTGCTCATTCTGTTATACAGTAAATTCTGTTTTTATGACTGGATTCCATGATTCAGTCCGTTTTTTGCATCACGGAAATCACAGGGCCTTAATATATGCATCATGACACCAAGGTTGACGTTTCGGAAAAGTTTGAAAGTCCTTATTTTTATAAAACATACTTTTACTCCTTGCTGGATAATCCACGAAAGGGATAATGATTGGTAGATCATATACAGCAGTTTTTAGATAAAATATTGATTAGTAACATGCTACAAGTTAAATCTATCAAAAGAAATTGCGAGTTTATTCATTGTAAGTAGGGAGCGCTATTTGTGTTGCTTGTGAGAAACCATCCAAAGAGTTCCAACCTGTGCAGAGCCTTTCAGTTCAGTCAAGATACCATATAATTGCTGAAAATTGCTGCACTGTTTGATGCTAGTTGCCATTCCTACTTAACCACAGTATAAAACTAAAAGATGCAGTGCATAAAATGTACATTGGTAGTAGCTGTATTACACTGGCAGTTGCTTTATCTTGAATTATTGCTGTACATTTGCATATAGCTGAACTCTGCTCAGTGGTTTTCTTCGCTCATTTTGCCTCTGATCACCAAAAAAAAAGATTTTTAGTTGCTTCATCTGCAAATAGCTGTCAGTGGGCATGTTGCAATTCAATATGCAATCACCATAGTGCAATTATTTAAAGGTCCCATATCGTCAAAATCAAAATTTCCTGGCTTTTTTCATGATAACTAAGGTCTAGGGGCTATCTAACTACCATATGAGTTTCAAAACAGTCAATCCACAGTAAACTGCACACAGCCTGCTTAAAGTAGCTGTTCATTTACACGAGCAGCTGTGACTTCCGTAACGATGTGACGTCCGATCGACTCAAGTCACCGCCTTCAGTCACAAACCAATGTCCCACCCTCCTTTTGTCAAACCCCCAGACAACAACGCATCCATTCCATTGAGCAACAACAACAGGAAAACAAATTGAGAAAACCCTGTTCAGTCGATAGATGTCAAGCTACGATCATTACACAGGCTTCAGAACAACGTTAATATAAGAGACCAGCGGCACGTCAACTTCAGCCTCTTTCACACAGCGATTCCGGTAAATACACGCATAATGTGTCCCACGATTTGTTCCGGAATTGTTTAATTTGGTTCATTCACAGTTGTTTTCCGGAATCTGTGCTTGCTTTACACACAAACCATAAAGACATGTGACGTTTGGATGTGAGATGTAATGCGACGCGTACGTTTCACTAAACTGAAACTAACCTGAACAAACTGTGCTTCAGCGCTGATAGTGAGGAGCTGGCTCTGCCTGATGATCGCTGCTTCATTCCACTTTGCACGTAACGTTATTTTTCGTTGTGAAGAGTCGCTTGATAACGTGCATCATTACTACAACACTGCCTTTAGGTTCTGGCTTTGGTTCACACAGTTCCCGTAATTTTCCAGAATCAGCGCGCATTGTGAAAGGGGCTTTACTAAAGCAACAGTTATGTAGCCTACTGCATTCGGTGTTTGTAAAAGAAAAAACATTAATGATCATTCTAAAATATCCTGTTGAGTATCAGCTCTCTCTATTGCTCTGAGCTCGCTTAGGCTTACAGCATACATGACCGTAGTTACCTGTGATTGGCCTGGTTGTGCGTCACTCAGAAAACAACAGGCCAATCAGAAGAGAGGCTCATGAATATTAATTAGATGGGCCAAAATCGACCTGTTTTTGACAGAGCTCCTAAAAAAGGAGCTGTAAAAATATATTGAGATGGATTTTGGCACTTATACCGCAAATATATATTCTTAAGGACATCAACAAATAAAATAAACCTCCAGAAATGTGTACGATATGGGACCTTTAAAATAACAGTAATTACTGTGCAATAAATTCCATCTAAAAAGAATTCCAGGTGAATGTTTTTTTTTCTAATATAAACTTACATCAGCAATTTTGTGCTTCTTTGTAAGTGTGTGGGTTTGTACATGCGTACTGTATGTCGGGTGTGTGTTTGTCTACCGTAAGACTATATTTATGCTGTAAACTCAGTGTTAATAAGCCCTCTGAGACATGCCTCGCTAGGGATAGATGGACCGAGGAAGAGATTAGAGAGGCTGTTAAAACAGCAGTCTTAAATGGAGGAGTAATTCAAAGATAATTTGATTCACTTTGCTGGATAGCAGTGCCAATATTCAAAGTATGAATATTATAGTGATGTTTTGCGCTAGTTCTGTACTTTCTCTCTCTTTTTATCATCCTCATCGTTTTCCCACAGACAAATCAGTGGCTTTAAACAAATAAGAGGGACTGAAAAAAGAACAGAGAGTGGGAAAGCAGCAAATGTGCAGGAGGAGGGTTGAGAGTGGAAACACATCAGGGTCGCTCGTAGGAGGTGCAGGTGCGTTTTTGAGGCAAATGTTTTAAGTGTGTTCATGTTTTCCAGTCAGAGCTATTTTAAACGTAGAGAGCTCTCAGGGTGTGTATGATGCTTACTCACGCAGCAACATAACACACCTGCTACAGGCAGAGATGAAAGGAGAGGGACGTGAAGAGAGAATCGTGAAAGGAAGTGACAAGCAGAGGAAGATCTCCCTCTTCTAGGTTACCTTTGTCGTATCTTTCCAGCCTTATTCCCGCATGAGTTTTTCTTCTTTTCCTCTCTCTTCATCACTTCCTCCCACTCCACCTGCCGCGCACGTCTGTCTCTCTCTGTGGTAACAGCTTACGCTGCATTCTGGGGGTAAGGGGCCAAAATTCCGATGCTCCCATCAAGAAAGGGAGCGTGTGAGAAAAAACAGCAGATTAAAGAAAGAGAGGGAAAAAGAAAAGGAACTCTTTTTCTCTTTGCTGGTGGCGGACTTGGGATGCATGGCTTCTAGTGACCCAGATACACTCTCCACATCCCACTATCCACCTGCCAAACACTGCCAGCTTTAGCCGGTCAAAGCAGAGGAAAAGAGAGGATTTGAGTACTAGAAACAATAGCGTTAACAAGTGAGGGGCATTTTTTGAAGAATTTTGTGCTTGATTACTCCAAGAGCTTAAAACAGATAAGATTAACGGTAAATTAAAATATTTTAAAGGTAACAAATATGACATACACTAAAAATTCTTACCAACCCCAAACTTCTGAACAGTAATGTTTTTGAATGAAATCTCTTATAGGGAACCTATGACTTAATATAATGTAAATGATGTCTCTTACTTAAATGTTTAGTAGAAAACCCATGAAAGATTTACCTTTTTTTTTTTTTTTAAATCCACATCGTTTTATACATATTTTGGACTATGGGGGGCACCACTGTTTTTACTGCAACACAACTCTAATTACACAACTCGGAAAATAAAACTAATACAATGCCACATTGTGTGGCTTTTGGTTGTAATTTTCATTCTACGGGCAACATGAGAAGCAATGTAAGTCTTCCCTGCTTTCTAGCGATAAGAAGATTAAAGGTTGTATCAGCGATTTCTAGCCTGAAACATAAAGCGTCAAATTCAGCTGACCTTTCATCACGATCCGCTCGCTGCCTGCCCCATAAATTGTCTGTGAAAAAAACGCGTCTCTCTGGTCAGCCTAGGGTCCGAGATATGCCAAAAAAACAATCGGCACTACCAACCTTTCCACACATAAACAAACAGCGTTCCAACCAATCAGCGTCAGGGGTTTGGTGTTGTGGACTTTCCTACTGGTGCTGGGATGTGAGGGAGGCGGAGCGAAAGTCCACAACACCAAACCCCTGACGCTGATTATTATTACTATTTATTATTTGTAGATTTTTACTGTCATTATTTTTACTGTCATTACTATTTATTATTTGAAGTCTTTACTGCCACATTTGCTCTGTTCAATGCATTATTACTGAATAAGTTTTAATTTCTTTAATCTCTCAATAAAAAGTACTGGGCAATTAATCGCGATTAATCACATCCAAAATAAAAGTTTTTGTGTACATAATATATGTGTGTGTGTACTGTGTTTATTTATTATGTATATATAAAGAAACACACATACAGTATATATTGAAAATATTTACATGTATTTACATAAACATGTAAATATATACAATTTTACACATTTATATTCATACAATTTATATTATATATAAATATATTTAATAGGCTATAAACATAACATATTTTTCTTAAATATATACATGCATGTGTGTATTCATATACACAAAATCTTTTATTTTGAATGCGATTAATTGCGATTAATCGTTGCCTAGCACTAAAAAACCTTATGCCAAACTTTGAACAGTAGTCTACTCTTGACAGTTCCAAAATAAGCTAATGTCAACATCTCATGTTCTTCAAACTTCTAGTAAAAACATCAAGATTCAAATATATTTTCACATATTCTTTTACAGAAAAAGAATTGCTGAAAGTTCTGGCCTGTTAGCATCAGTGCCTGCTGTTGAAAGAATGCACTCTGCCAGCACAGCACAGAGGTCACAGTGACACAGATATTGGTTTGATAAGAGACCAAGTTTCTTGCAGCACATCAAATTTTCTTTCCACAATAAAACCAGGTTCTCATGTTGGTGGGATTCATAACTCTAACAAGAATAAATATGTGAGTGAGAATAAAAATCGCTGCATGTGAATGCATCTCCCATCACCTTAATGTCGCACATCCACAGCGCTGTCCTGTGAATTCATTTCAGAGATCAATGTGGACTGTTGCCTTTGGTAGGCAAAGTTTGCAAAGGAAAATCAATTTGCAATATTAGTGTTTTACTAGTCAACTAATTAGTTGCAGAACAAGCACTCATCTATTACTCATGCATCTCCCTAGTGTATACGCTTGTGTGAAGCTCTGGGCCAGACCAGAGAATAATTTTTATTTTTTTTGTACTATGTGTGTTTGTGTGTGTGAGTGTGTCTGCCTACGCACACCCGCTTGTATGCAAATGCTTGGAACACGGAAAAGCCTACTCTCATCCGTACCTTCTGTCTTTCCATCTGTTTGATTTCTGATGTGTGTGTGTGCGTGTAAGTATTTATCTTGGCTGAAAGTTTGTGTGTGTGTGTGTGTGTGTTGGAGCCAACATAAAGTATTTTACTTCTTTCAGTTAATTATATACAATTATAGGCATCAAACGTGTTAATGATTGCTTATGTTTGTTTACCTTGATATCTAACTAATTCAGGAATATTACCTGCATGCATATTACCTCAATTTAAAATAATAGTAAGTTGTTGTTAGGGGTTCAAGCGCGTAGCTTGCGATCTTGAAACTTGGAGGGATGGTAGTACCCAGTCGGCCTGATGGGGGTGGTACAGCAATCAAAAGTATGAAATCGTTCATAACTCCTAAACTGTCAGTCGCAGGCTCAAGTGTCTTATGTCGTTGAAATCCTTGGCTCACACCGGACAAATGCATGCTTTGGATTCGATTGTGAGCCTGGGTGAAATTTTCGGGTATTTCGGATTTTTAGAAAAATCTACTTTTGCAAACTAGTCCTAGATTCTCTGGAGAGTGAATATCAATAATTATCAAAAAAAAGTTGAACTTTGCGACCCCAAAAACGTTCGAAAGGGGCAGGGCCGCTTTTAGTAAAATGCCTATAACTCCTGAACAAAATGAGATATCTTTGCCAAACTCAAAGCACTTATGTAAGAGCTCAATCTGAGGTCACAGGACAAAAATCGTGCCCATTGGCCACTTGGTGGTGCTATATGAGGGAAAAAAACATAAAATGGCTATACCTATGCAACCATTTGTGCTATCAACATGAAAATCATTGAGCAAGTTCTTGGTCCAAAATACCACAAGCGTCTATAAAGGACATTTGTGTATCTCAAAAAAAAAAAAAAAACAAGGCCGCCATTGACCGATGAAATTTGAGCACCTATTAGACAAGGTTAACAGAGGCCAATCAGAATGATACTCAGATGAGCCTATTTGACTGGTGGTCCCTAAGGTCTGTGAGAAATGTAAAAGAAATCGGCTGTCGATAGGGCTGCACGATTAATCGAAGGCGATTTTGTCAGCTCTGTGTAGTAAATGCTGCTACATCTGAAAGCATGTGAATATACCACATTTAATAACATGGTTTTACTCCAAACTCACCACATAACTTCAATTGAGTGTTTAAAATAAATCCTTCTGTGAGATGATGTGGCTTCTTACATAAAATAAGAGCGCCCTCTGGCCTTCGGATGGAGATTTACTAATGATCACAGAACCGTGCTTCCCTGACAAGATGTGCATTACAATCGCAGCTTTTGCTTAATTTGCAATTTAATTTCGATTGATCGTGCAGCCTTAGCCATAAATATCACATTTTTTACGGGTGTAAACAATTGTATATTGCATGGTTTTTCACACATACATGCAATATTCATATCATATGACAGAACTCCTCGTTATGGACAACTTTGCCTCTTTCACAACTTTGAGAAGATGTAAAAAACCTACTTTTGCGAACTAGTCCTACATTTTTCGCTCAGTTTCGAAAAAAACAGTACATTTATGGACTCTCTAGGTCAATAATTACGATAAAAAAATGTTGAAAATTACCCTTTGGGAAGCTATAAAAGGGTTGTTTAGAAAAGGAGTCTGTCCAGATTTACCCAAAATCCTATAAAGCCTAAAGGAAAACTCGAAACTTCACGAAACCTGCTGAGCACATTCGACAGGTGATTCTAAACAAGCATGCAAAGTTTTAAGGGGATCAAACCACAGCTGGAGCTATAACAGTCATAAATGTTAAAGAAACCTCATACTTCTATGGCAAATTACCTGTATTTGCCAAAAATTCTTTGTTTCCAATCATTGGTTTAGGTGGTTACAGGCTTGCTAAGCAATATGTAATGTCTTTGCCCATATTTGCTAAAATGTCTTAAAGTGATTGAACCCCGATAATCGCTGCTTGCAGCTATATTTTTGAATATTAGTTAATTAACTGCAATTATAGATGTTCCCATGTGCTATTATTGATTGATTTATGTTTGATTGCATACTTATTCACTTGACCGTTGTCACTGGAGTCATTAATATTTATTGGTTTAAATGTAAGTGTTAGTATAAATGATAATGAACTTTACAGGAAGACTGCTAACTGCTTACTGTTAACTGCTAACTGTACTGTTAACAACTTCTTTAGTTTTTCTTTTTTAAAGAAACAAATATAAAGGAACACAATTCAAATATGGAAGCACATTGTATTTGGATATTGGCTGACATAGTGTGTTTTTGGCAAGCTGTACTGAGACTTTTTCTCACGCGCTGCCCACACCATCTCTTCTTCCTTCTTTCCTCGCTTGCCCATCTGTCATACTGTGAAGAAGAGACAGAAACATTCAGATTCAGCACACAGTTGGTTTAATCAGCTATTTCCCCACCTCAAGAGACTAGAGAGTGTATGTGTGTGAGTGTGAGTGTGATTATATGCGTGTGGCATCCTGTGCTATTGGACAGCATAGAGTTGCACTCATACATCTCAGGCCTGATGTCCTGCTGCTTTCAGTTGAGAGGTGCTGCACTGCCGACCGCAGCAGAGAAATGTAGCATAGAATTATTGTTCAGACTCACACTATTGGTTTTACCTATACAAGCGAGGGCTGTAAGCTTCAGGAAAGTTGCAAAACAAGAGTTATTTAACAGTGTAGTTCCTTATAGACAGTGATGCAGGTATACAAACACTGCAAATGTGTATTCGCCTGTGTACATCCATAACCACACACACACATACAGTACTAAGCAAGGGCTTGTGTCCAACATGTAATGCCCAGTAATCCCGGTTCCATTGTGATTAGTGGCCAATTATCCATTTATACTCTATGTCTTGTCTCTCTTGGAGGATT
This sequence comes from Garra rufa, assembly GCF_049309525.1. NCBI lineage: Eukaryota > Metazoa > Chordata > Actinopteri > Cypriniformes > Cyprinidae > Garra > Garra rufa. The sequence continues at coordinate 29,138,484 of NC_133372.1, forward strand.
GAGAGCTTTAGCCGATCATTTGGCTGCTGTTTCTGCGCTGGGTGGAGTCTGTAGACGAGGTAAAGGACAAGACTCTGGGTAGGTGCCCAGGGTTTAATTATTCATAAAAGAGGAGAATGCAAATGATTAGGCTTCATTCCAATGTAACAGCCATTCACGGACTCTGATGGGTCATTGACTTGACTGTCATTATTTTGTCCTATCTATTTTTTTTTATTTTTTTTTTCAAAAAACAGTGCAATCCATATATACAGTGATACAACTATCCGGATATAATTAATGGAAAAAAACATTTAATATAATATAATATAATATATAATTAATATAATATAATATAATATAATATAATATAATATAATATAATATAATATAATAAATAAATATAATATAATATAATATAATATAATATAATATAATATAAACTGTCACTGTTTAATAATATTATATTTAATGTGTATTTTATTTATGTATAGTTTATTTTATCCATCCATTCATTCTTCAAATCAATTTTTAGTTGTTTTATTTTATTAAAAATTATGTTATGTTATATTATTGTAACAATGTAACTGTTTATTATTGTATTTTATGTATATTTTATTATATCCATTCATTCTTAATATCATATTTTATTATTTTCTTTTCTTTTATTATTTTATTATATTTAATTTGAATGTATTTATAACAAGCTGTCACTGTTTATTATTATATGTATTTTTATATATAGTTTAATATATCTATCCATTTATTCTCAAAATCAAATTTTATTTTATTTTAATATATTTTATTTATAACAAACTGTCACTGTTAATTAATAATATATTGCATATATATTTTATATATAGTTTATAATATCCATCCATTCATTCTCCAAATCAATTTATATTGTTATTATATTATAATATATTTAGTATAACAATGTGTCACTGTTTAATAATAATATATTTTATGTATATATAGTTTATTATATCCATCCATTCATTCTCTAAATCGTATTTTATTTTATTTATTTAGTTTATTTTTTTTGTTTCAAACTGTTACTGTTTATTATTATTATATTTTATTTATATATAGTTTAGTTTATCTAACCATTCAATCTCAAAATCAAATGTTATTTTATTTTAATTTATTTTTTACAAACTGTCACTGTTTTTAACATTATATTTTATGTATATTTTATTTATATATAGATTATTATATTTTATTTATTTATTCTCAAAATCATATTTTTTAACAAACCTGCGTCACTGTTTATTAATATTATATTTTATGTGTATTTTATTTATATATAGTTTATTATATCTGTCCATTCATTCTCAATCATATTTTATAATATAATATAATATATTTGAACAAAACTCTGTTTGCTAATGTTATATTTTATGTATATTTTATTTATATATTTTTTTATTTTTTATAGTTTTATTTTAAAATATCATCCCTTTATTCATATTTTGAAACCTGCAAAATCACAGTCATTTGTAGAGCTATATTGTTGAATTGTCATTGTATGTTTGTGCTGGACTGTCAAAAAGTGTGGTAGCTGCATTTGCAGGGGGCTCTTCTACTCACCAGGGTCTCGGTTTAATTTGCCTCACTAAAAGTTTCTCCCCACATTGCCAACTCTATAAATGTCAGTCTTATTGCCAGATCAGTTCCAAGGGGATCTCTGTGGTCCAGTTTGCATTCATACTCATGCTCTCTCTCTGCTCACTCCTCATTGGCTCGCTCACCCTCTCATTCCAGCGCTTGGCAGATGTAGGTGTGAACATTGCCAGACAAAGCAGAGGCTGAACCTGTGGCTTTCTCGCTCAGAAGATTGTGTTTGACTCATCCATGCATGTCACCATAACCAGACAAGACAAACAGCCAACCTCCCGAACCACCTCGCCTGTTATCCTCCCCGCTCTGACTTTCCTTCCCTCTTTGTCTCTCTCAGTTTGATCACTCACTCATTACGTCGTAATCTCGCAGAGGCTCCTTTGTGCCATCCTTGCCTCATTGTGCTGGATCGATGTGTCACGAACGGCCTTATTATGTCTCCTCAGCCCCCATGTCATCAGCTGAATGAATCCTGAGTTAATGAACGTCCCTAGTCTTTAAGGTTAATTTATTTATGCGGTGTGTCTGCATGTGATCGGTGTGACTTTGAGGGTTTGAGTTTTGTTTTAAATTAGCAAAGTAATTTCTTTGCTACCTGTCTGTCTTTCTTTCTATTGTTTGCTTGCACTTTTGCTTGTCTTGCATTCTCTTTGTTGTTCTGTTACTGTCTGTTGTTTGCTCAACAAATTGTTTTAGTGATTTTCATCTGTCTGTAAATAATACATTTTGTCTGACTTTCACTTGTTCATTCTTGGTTTGTTTGTTTTTTGTTTGACCAAATGTTTACTCTAATACTATATTTTGATCTCTCTTTTATTTATTGAATTTGTCTGCCTTTGTTTGTTTGTTTGTTTGTTCTGTCTGTCCATTGTTTGTTCACTCCCTGTCATTGTCTGATGTTTGTTTGTTTGTTCTGTCTGTCCATTGTTTGTTCACTCCCTGTCATTGTCTGATGTTTGTTTGTTTGTTCTGTCAGTCTATCAGTTGTTTGTTCTTTCTATCTACCTATCTATAGGGCTCTATGAAATCCTTTTTATTTTTTCCCAAATTCCGTTTTAATTTCTTCCAAAATCTGTTTTTTTCCATTGTAATTTTTCTGAAGTCAGTTTTTTTTCTTTTTTCTAGACTCTGTTTTACTGGTTAACTGAAATTTTATTCATTAAAAATCATGTCTGATTAACTGAAATCATGAAACTTACACAATTTAACAGAAATGTATTAAAAGTTTAACAAAAAGTATTAAATTCAGTGTTTTCCATTTTCTGGTTTCCATTTTCTGGTTTCCAATGGTTTCATTAAATAAAAAAATATGTATTAAATAAATAAATAAATAAAATAATAATAAATAATTAATTTCATAAAAAAATAATTTATTATTATTATTATTTTATTTTTATTTATTTATTTTTTTCCAGAAATACTGTGTTATGTATTTACATTGTTCTGGTAAATAAATTCTGGTAAATAATTTTTCTGGTAAATATTCCTTTTTTTTATAATTTTATTCGTCTATCTGATCTCTTGACACACGTGTGGGAACTTTCTTGCAAGATGCAAAATACATACCAATAAGTACATATCACTGCAGTTACTAACAGAAATGAACACCTAGAGGCAGTAAAACGGTGAGCACACAGTTCGTACACAGTTATGATTACAGCTCCATATGTTTAACTTTCCAGACATAACAAGCTTGCTCTGTACCCTAGCTGGCATGGATTTGTGTAATCTATGGGTAAGAATCCCGTGAAAAACATGACTCCAGATGAAAGTGCTAAAAGATGTGAGATCGAAAAACAAGCTAAAACGGCATGCTTGCGATTGCGTTTTTACGTCACATTCCCTTTTGTTCATAATATCGGGTAGGTTTCGGTGTAGTGCAAGTGGTATGTTATTGTAAAATGCCATGAAGCATTAGAGTTATAGAGCCACGCAATGGACATTTCAAGTCAGAACTGCGAGGAAAAAACAAACACACTTTTTACACCACTCAGTGAACATTTCACATCCAATATGTCACGAAACGTACATGGTGTCACGTATTTCACATCTTGTGAAAAAGTTCCAACAGGTACGTTTTTGTTATGAGATTAGGTTATATCAGTAGTAGTAGTAGTAGTAGTACTATTATTACATTAAGCAATATATTTCTGTCACAGTTTCTTCAAGTTCAAACTTTTATTTTGACGAGCTGCTGTGAAGACCATTAAGTTTCTGTTTGTAAATATGATGGTAGTTTTGATTTCTCTCACAAGAAACTGTAAAATGTTCATGAAGTGACTCTTAGAGCAGTTATAGAGATCATGTTCATGTGTTCACATACTCATATATTGAGGTGGCAGAGGCTATAAACACCACAAACGTCACATACGCTTCAGTATGTGAGTAGTAGACAAAACGTCTCAAGGTTACGTATGTAACCTCAGTTCCCTGAGAATAGGGAACGAGACACTGCGTCCTCTAGAGGGCGCTTTGGGGAACGCTGCAGCGTGACTCGTGTCTGAAGAATACATAGAAAAACTACATGAAATGGCCGGCGACAGCGTATGACGTCACCGCGGCGCGTACGTCGCTGCCGCTGCATCACTACCGGGCGACCATAACATAAAAGAGGCGCCCGTGCAACGCAATACATCTTCAATGTCTGAAGCTATCGTCCGAAGCATGGCGAAAAAGTCTAGAGGACGCAGTGTCTCGTTCCCTATTCTCAGGGAACTGAGGTTACATACGTAACCTTGAGACGTTTCCCTTTCTGCGTCCTCTAGAGGGTGCTTTGGGGAACGGATATACCCACGCTGCCATGCTGAGGGGAGTGCATGCTATGCCAGCGAGCACTAAGCAACAATTCTGAGAGGAATTGCCCCTACTAGGACGTGGTGACGGCTGTCAAAATGTTATCCCCCACGGCCAGAAGCCTGAACTGTTACCCACTTACCTGGACTGGGTTAGAACCCAGGGCACAGCTCTAGGCTTGGAATTAGAGTAATTCCTTCTGAGGGAACGGCTAAGTTTCAATGGAAATTTAGACTTGTCAGAACAAGGAACTACTGCAACATAGGGCCTAGTTCCCTCAGGAACTGGCTCCCATGTGAGGGCAGCAAACCCGTCCTGGCTCTATTTAAAGGGCCACTAGTAGTGGCACGCCCTCAGAGGTGTAAAATACTTGAGTAATTTTACTTGATTACTGTACTTAAGTATTATTTTGGGGGATTTGTACTTTACTCAAGTACAAATCAAACTGACTACTTGTACTTTTACTTGATTACATTTCTGAAGAAAAAACAGTACTTTTTACTCCTTACAATTTTATTTCATGTTGAAAAGTACATTACATTTTTATTGTATCTTATGCACATTAAATATGGTAAACGGAAGCTCAAACGTGCATGCCTGACGTGACAATCAATGATCAGTGTTTTCATGCATCAAGCACACACATTGCTACTTTAGTTATGACTTCTATCAGATAAATGGCTGGCTTTAAAACCTCACCATCATATCTGAGGAAGCATATTGACGTAGCAAAATTGCATTTCCCCCTAAAAACGTTTATTCATTATTTGTTCATTATTTTTATAGAGCCATTAGCTGTGTAACATATTAGCTGAATGCACAACATTGAGTGCAAATGAAATCAGTGATAAGAATTTAAATACAATTTTTTTTTATAAATGTTACAAATCTCCCAAAAAAAGTATTTAAATAAACATCATATGTTAAATTAATTGTAATTCATGTTTAGTCATGTTCTTACCAGATAGTGGATAGGTTGCATTTACAATATGTCCTTATATGACACATTGAGTAGGAATTAATTTTTTTTAATCTTAATAATTACATTATTTGCTCATTAATTAATCTAATTAGCTGCAAATAATTATTTATCAGTATTTGCTGAGAAAAACACATTTTTGTATTCTGTCTGAAATATTTTTCTAGCCTCACATCTTGCTCTTCAAAGGGATAGTTTACCTAAAAATAAAATTTCTCTCACTATTTACTGAACCTCTGTCATCCCAGATGTTTATGACTTTCTTTCTTTAGAGGAACACAAGCAAAGATTTTTAGTGAATATAATGCAAGGGGACAGGACCACTTCAGAAACCACACAAAGTGAACACGATGGTCAAGATTAAAATATTAATATTTGTATTCTTCTTTGTTTCACTTAAGAAGACCCTGATTCATTAACAGGGGTTGCATAAATTACTGTCATTTTCACTTTGTGTATAGTTTTTGAAGTGTCGTTTTTGGATGTCCCATGCACTTGTGTTAAAAGATGACCTTTCTAAAACACTTAGTTTGTGTTCGTCTGATAAATTAAAGTCATATGGGATGGCATGAGGGTGGAAAGGATGGAGTTTCCTTTTAGTTCCTTTTCTTGTATTTTTGCTTCATTTTAATTGTTGTTGTTCCACTAGATATATACGTGTTTGACCTGTGCCATTGCATTTTGTTTCATTCTCTCCCTTTAACCATACTTCTGTATGTCTGTCAGAAAAAAAAAAGTACTTTTACTTTTTCAATACTTGAGTATAATTTAAAAGTTGTACTTTTTTACTTGTACTCAAGTATGTTTTTGGCCAGATACTTGTACTTTTAATTGAGTAAAATTTTCACTGAGTATCTGTACTTTCACTTGAGTAAAATTTTTGAGTACTTTTTACACCTCTGCACGCCCTGATAGTGGATGGTCGGTAAACATCAACAGTGATATCTAAAGAGTTGAACCCAGGGGACCGGCGTTTTAGGCCAACTCCAATAAATGGGAACGAGGTGAGACGCGTGACCCATACCATAAAGGGTTTTAAGGAAGAACCCAAGACTTGGTGGGAACTTACCACATACGTGGATTTTATAGAAGTGCCCCAGGTGAATGTGCACTTACCACACTTGTGGATTTTATGAGAGATGCCCAGGCATAGCGTGGAACACTTACCGAAATGATCGGATTTTAAGGAGAGTGTTTTCCCAGGGGGTTTCACTACCAGCTCCATGCCGTCTAAAGAGACGGAAGAAAGGGATAACCCTCACGATGAAGGGATACCATTGCACCCTACTCCGGACAGAAGCTCGCAAGCTATCTGTCAACAGAAATAACATGGAGCTGAGACCATCTTTTTTTTTTTTTTTTTTTTAAAGGGCCACTAGTAGTGGTACGCCCTGATAGTGGATGGTCGGTAGACATCAACAGTGATATCTAAAGAGTTGAACCCAGGGGACCGGGGTTGTAGGCCAACTCCAATAAATGGGAATGAGGCGAGACGCGTGACCCATACAATAAAGGGTTTAAGGAAGAACCCAAGACTTGGTGGGAACTTACCACACATGTGGATTTTATAGAAGTGCCCCAGGTGTATGTGCACTTACCACTCTTGTGGATTTTATGAGAGATGCCCAGGCGTAGCGTGGGACACCTACCGAAATAATCGGATTTAAGGAGAGTGTTTTCCCAGGGTGTTTCACTACCAGCTCCATGCGGTCTAAAGAGACGGAAGAAGGGGATAACCCTCACGATGAGGGGATTGCCATGCTGCACCCTACTCTGGACAGAAGCTTGCAAGCTATCTGTCAACAGAGATAAACATGGAGCTGAGACCATCCTGTAATAGTGGACGATAGTAGAGGACAAATTCCTAACCCTGATCCACAGGGAGGATCGCTCTCCAGAAGGGGGCACTGCTCTAGGGAACCCTTTATGAGAAGGAGGAGCGTGCACAGCCCGGTCCACACGACCTGTATAAAGGTCCGGCAATCTCACGAAGGTGGGTTGGCGCTCATAGAGGACCCTTCCAAGGAAGGGGAGCTGCGTAACCCAACAGGAGCGAATGCTCTCACTGTTACCCTTCATAGAGGGGAGCATACATCCAGAATACAAGGCTGGAGAGTTAAAACCTGAAGTATGAAGGTCAAGCTCCTAACCCTGAAGCACAGGGAGGAAAAACTTGGCCACCAAGGAGTGGTGCTCTTATTTAGTGCACCCTTGAGAAAGGGGGCACGCCAACGTCCTTGTAGAAGGTCAGTAACTCTCAATAGGCTACCCGGGGTAGATTCCCACCCTAAGAAGGGAGGAAGACTTTCCGTCCTGGGATGGTGCTCTGAAGGAAACCCTAAACTTAGGGGAGTTATAAGGTCAGTTCCAACAACCCTGCGCACAGGGAGGAACGTGAGTTCTTAAGCTCTAAGAGACCCTTTCCTCAGAAAGGGGAGCAATGTTTGGTTTGCCTTAAAGAATTCTGGGTAGCTCCGGAATTAAATATAAGGACAGCTTCCTAACCCTGAGGTCAGGGGGAAAAACCATCCTATGGTTTAACACTTCGTAAAACCTTTCCTCGGAAAGGGAAGTGAAATGAGGCCTGAGGAGCGGGAATCGACCATAAGGTGCCAGCTTTCTGAGGTGTTTTAACACCAAAAGATGCTTAAGCCCTTCCACAGAGAGGGAGGCATCCGTCAACCTGGGTGTAGATTCCACATCAATCATTACCCCGGCCCTCAGGCTAGAATGAGGTGGCTTGAGATGAGTCACAGAGTGACTCAAGACTGAAGGGAAAAACTCTCACGTTTAACCACTGAAAGGGGGGAAACCTGTTCTGTAGGCTGTCCCTTCTGGATCGAAGTGTTGGAAGACAAGCACCACCATACGACCGGAGGGAGGGGTGCTTCGTTGAATTATAAATATTCTTTCCTAAGGAATAAACACAACACACAAAACAGATCCAGAATAACATCTTGTAAGTCATGAGGACAAACTCCTAATCCTGAAGGCCAGGGAGGAACACCCGTCCTGGCGAGGGGGACGCTCATTGGGGACCCTTTCCTCGGAAAGGGGAGAGCCCAGCTCGTGCGTGAGGCCTGAAGAGTGAGAATCAGCCTGGACAAGAAGGACAGGCCCTAAACCCAGATGAACCGGGAGGAAAACCTGGCTCTGTTAGCGAGAAACGGTACTCTGAACTCTGAAGGGGAGTACTACCTCGGTCGAACCGACCTTGCCTTCGTTTTTTTTTTTTTTAAGCTAACAGGGGGATCGACAGACCCCCGTCCAGGTGGATTTATGTTCCTGCCTCAACGGGACATAAATTCCCCGGAGCAGGTTAGAGGGATTCTCAGAACAGGCCTGCAAAGGACAGCGTTAAACATGCCAAGGGCAATCCTAAGAAAGAAACTTAGGAAGCTTACCTTGAAGAGGACATAAGTCCTATGTCTAACATATGCTGTAAGGGTGGTTTACCGCACAGCCTGTGGCGTGGAGAGGACAAACACTGCCGTAACCATAATCCGTAGGATCAGAGGGGGAGTATCCGCCGTAGACTTGCCATTTTTCTCTGAGAAGCAAAAACACAACACACAGGCCTGAGACAGTATGAAGTTTCTTTTTCTTTTGTTAAAAAGAAAAATGGATCGTACTCACCCAAAGTGACCTGCATTTAACCCTAACTTAAACAAACCCTGTTTAAGGAGTTAAAATCTGGCCTGGGCCTTCATGGAATGAAGGACTTAAAGGCAGTGATCTACCTAGTCCATAGCCACATAAATCCAGAAAGGCCAAAGAGCCTGGAAAACTAACAGATCAGTGAAAGACCTCTGGTTAGTCCTTTTGAAAACAGCCCCCAAAGGGGAGCATTCAGAAAACCAACACACAGACATCCTCAGGTATCTGTGTGTAGGAAGGACCAACCAAGGTGAAAAACTGACCGAAAGCCTCCAATACCCTAAAGGGGGAAGCATTAACACACAGCTAGCCTCAGACAGCTGCAGTTAGTAAGACTGTTCTGCCATAATCACGGCTGAACTAGTCTCAGGAAATCCCCCATTTTTTTATTTTTTTTTATTTGGGCAGTAAATTAACTCCACAATCGCGATGCGCAGCACATATTCGGCTCCCGCGGGAGCTAAACATAACTCCGCCCAGGCGCCAAATTCCCTCAGGAATAAGGCAAGCAAGGAGCCACTGACGACGCCGCGAATGCGTTTGTTAAATGCCGCGAGAGGCAAACACACTCATGCAAAAATGAGGAACAGAGAAACTCACCTCCCTCCTTTGCGAATGCGTTTTCGCCATAAGCCCATTAGTTCCCTCCGGAGCTGAACGTGCTGAAATTTACCACACTCACGTAGCTGAGAGTCGTGCAAGTGGGTATGAGAGCGTGCCTCTCGTAAAACCAAGCAATGAATGCACCGATTGCATTCTACTCTCTCAAGAGCTAATATTGCTTGCCTTATCCCCTCATAGTTCGGGTAGTGTGAAAGTGTGGGTATCAAATTACCACACACGTCACACGCAGGTCTCCGATGAGAGAATAGATGCACTCCTAGACAAAGAGATAGCTGAAGACAGCGAAGATGTATTGCGTTGCACGGGTGCCTCTTTTATGTTATGGTCGCCCGGTAATGACGCAGCGGCAGCGACGTGCGCGCCGCGGTGACGCCATACGCTATCGCCGGCCATTTCATGTAGTTTTTCTATGTATTCTTCAGACACGAGTCACGCTGCAGCGTTCCCCAAAGCGCCCTCTAGAGGACGCAGTGAGAGTTCCCTTCGAAAGAGAACTAGACATCTGCATCATTCAGATTCTGCATTTTTCACATCTCGGAAATCATAGGGCCCTTCTACTATTTGTTCAGTATGTCTCTTGTCTCTGTTTGTTTGTTCTGTTTGTCTGATGTTCTGTCAGTCTGTCTACTGTATTTGTTTGGTCTATCTGTTTGTTTTATTTGTCTGTCTATCTGTATGTCTGCTGTTCTGTCTGTTGTTTAGTCATTCTGTTTTGTCTCTCTGTTTGTGATGGATGTTTGTTTGTTTGCTCTGTCTGTCAGACTGACTTTTGCATGTTTGTTCTCTGACTTGTCTGTTGTGTTTGGTTTGTTTTCTTTGTCTGTTTGTTTTGTTTGGTCCGTCTGTTTCATTTGTTTGGTCTCTTGTTCTGTCTACCTGTCTTTTCATGTATCTGTCTGTCAGTCATTGCTGTGTTGTGTCATTTCTGCATACAGTAGCTATGTGTGAGTTTTTGTTTGTTTGTGTATATAGTGAAACATCAGCTGAAGAGGGCTGGAATAATTAACTCAGCTTGAGGAGCACAGTAAAACAGTTTTGAAATCAAGTCAGTGGCAGCTTGGATGTGTTTTTGTCACTGAGAACGGAAGGTGATACTGTGTTCTCCCTCCAGTGCACTTCCTAGCAAACCTGTCTCATGAGACATATACTGTACAGCCCCCCAAATTCCCAAAGTCAGGACGTCCTCATTCATAATGAATACTCAGTGACTCTCTCTGCGCTGACTGGTGCCACTGAGGTTCAAGCCTCTGGCTGAAAGTTTGTCAGAGATCATTAACAGACATTAATAAAGTCCATGCCTTCGGCTAGATCAGAGAAATGTTAGCACGGTTAGCAAAGCACAGTCAGTTGCGATTAGAGCAGCTTTTTAGCACCGTTTAGCCCTCGCCATTTACTCCCGAGGGCAGCGACTTTCAATTTCATGTTCAGTTATGGCACTTTAATAAAGGATAGCTACTCTGCCATATTTATTTTGCATGACTAAGCAGAGAAAGGATAATTATAATGAAAAAAACCTAATGATAGACCAGAGGATGACTTGAGGGTGAGGAATAATTTTCCTAACATTATTTCACTTAGGATGTCTAACTGAAATACCCTTATTTGCAGAGCACTAAATCAGTAGAGGCATTATGGACTGTCATATTTTTGTATTTTACTATTTGATTGTATTCTGCAGGGGTGTGGGCAATACTTTGTGTAGTATGTGAATAATTGTGACCCTGGACAACAAAACCAGTCTTAAGTAGCACGATTATATTTGTAGCAATAGCCAAAAATACATTGTATGGGTCAAAATTTTTCTTTTATGCCAAAAATCATTAGGATATTAAGTGAAGATCATGTTCCATGAAGATATATTGTAAATTTCTTACCGTAAATATATCAAAACTTAATTTTTGATTAGTAATATGCATTGCTAAGAAATTCATTTGGACAACTTCAAAGGCAATTTTCTCCCCCTCAGATTCTAGGTTTTCAAATAGTTGTATCTCAAACAAATATTGACATATCCACAAATTCTTACTTCAATGGAAAGCTTATTTATTCAGCTTTCAGATGTATGTTATGACAGATTTTGTGCTGAGTAACTGACCAAATACCGGAGAATCCATGAAATGCATTATTAGACGGTTTTCCAAGGCTGCATGGTATATTAAACCCATTTAAAATCATAATAAAGCTTAATGCTATTGTGAATTCACAAAGCTACAATTCAATTAATTAAATATGTTCAATGCAGGTTTAATATATGCACTTTTAATTATTTATATGCGTGTAGGTTACATGTGCGCCATTTCATCAGATTAGTAAGCTAAATCATTTATAAACCTAAGCAAACACAGGAGAATACATAATTATCTTTCTAACTATGCTAACTGTCCAATCCTCACTCTTGAGTTTACACGTTTTGATGTCCACATATTCAAGAAATTACAGCAGCTGTAGCATTTCTGTCATAAAGAAATGGCTAAATATTAAAAATGAAGTTGACATTTGAATTAAATATTGTTTAGTCATTTGTTATAAGGTGTATGTACGTTAGCTCTATTGTTAATAATACTTTATGTATTTTAACAGTTTTGTTCAATAAAAACACATGACTACTTGCATTTGATACTTAATTTGAATGAATTATTTTTTCATTGTTATTATATATGTATTTGAAGTAATTTTTCAATGGTATTATTCACTCTGGTCAGTTTTTATTACTACCAAAAAAATAATTCTACTAAACTAATAAAAATATTGTAATTATCCAATTACTCGATTAATCGACTAAATACTCAATTACCAAAATAATTGCTAGTGACAGTTCTACATTAAATTATTATAGGCTGTCATAACATAACGTTTGTTGGTACACCTACATTCATAGAACATTGATAAAAATATCAATAGGAACTGTCAAGTTCATCTGAATGTTTATAGTGTGAGATTAGCTTTTAACAATGTAATATCCCTCTTTTAATCAAGGGAAGCCATTACTGAGAAACCTACCCCCTGTTGACTGCATGAGTTGAGTTGAGTTCATGTCCAGTGTGGATCACTTTAATGGGGGGGCTCTGATGTGCAGTACGCTTGGTTCTCTATCTGTGTATCGCCCACTGGGTTTCCATTGTTGCACCACTGCACTCCAATTTCGCCTGTGAAACCCTAGATTTATGGCCAGGCTTTCTCATTATAGATAACTGATATCTGTAGCTTTGGGTGCTTGTGGAAAAAGGTCACAATCGTTTGAGCCAGTTCAACTCTTATGTGAAACTGCAAGCGTCTTATAAATTAGCAGGCTTTGTGTGCTTCTGTTCTTTTGGAAAGCCAAATAAAAACTTTTATTTTCTCCTCAGAAAGCATTTTCTACTTGAAGTGCTTGTGACCGACATGAACAGATTTCTGAGTCTCAGATAAATACCTGTCAATGACTTCAGCTACTGTAAGTGGGCTTTGTGAGGCGCTGCATATTCTTTCCTTATCCTTTGACAATTTATCTATTCACATTGCCCCAATGCCTTAGAAGCCTTCTGTGTGGTTTTTGATGAGGCCTATTTGTTTTTCCAGAAGAGCTACAGCCTTTTGTTGCTTCACAGAGGGTGATTATTCAAAGACGAAGCGGTGCAGTTCCTCCTGCATCCTAATACACACACACACACACACACACACACACAGACACACAGACACACACAACACCATTAGGTCTTATTAGTCGTGGGCCACAGGACAGCAAATTATTAGAATCCATGATGAATGAGTTGCAAAGGACAGTGTTATTTCAGTGAGCACTTTGGTCTGTATGGGAAGTGTATTCTCAAATGCCGGCGGAAGAAGAATGACAAGAAAACAACTGCAGTTCTACACTGACCAACAGACTCGGAGCGGTGGATCTTTTAATTAAGTCTGGATCATGTTTATAGAAGTCTCTTCATTAAAGGTTTAGCGTTTCTCTTTATGAAAGGCCTAGTACAAAGAAGCTACGGCAAAGAAAGACCAGCTCTAAAGCCTCTTACCTTTGTTGCTAATTTACATGCCAGTGTACACACGGTCAAGTGGAGGCCTTTATACACATTTGGCCAAAGTTCTCTGGGATTCGTACCGTAATCCTGGAAAATATGTGGTGCCTTTTTGAGGAAGTTTGATTAAACCTAATCGCCTCTTGCGGAATTTTGCGGTAAACAATACATTTCATTACTGTTTCATATTGAAGTCATTCTATACACCGACTAAGTCCGTCAAAGGCAAGTGAGTTTTCTTGGTGGCCATCTTGGTAATGCCTCTGGCAGCTACTTTCAATGTAGGTAATAGGTATAGAAGTGCAGTTTCAAGGTAAGGTCAGAAGGTAATAGTGTTGCTATTCAGCTCAATTTAGTTATGTTAGTTCAGTTTAATTCCTGTCAATGTTTCAAAGTTAAATTTAATGAAACAAGTTCAATTCAGCTATAAGCATATCTTTGGAATACTGTAGTGTCATTTATTCAGTTTGAATCATTTTGGTGTTGATTCAGTTCAGTTAGGTATGAATCAGCTTCTCAAACATTTTTTATTATTTCTATCTTAAAGGGGTCATCCGGTGCCACATGCACTTTTACAAGCTGTTTGAACTGAGTTGTGTGTTAGGAGTGTGTGTACACAACCACCCTAGAATGACAAAGATCCACCCAGTAGTTTTCTTTTAATTTAGTCAAATAATTTGCTCCTTCTCATATCGAGCCGTTCTCAGATGCCTGTCGTTGTGCCGTCACACCGACAGAGGCCGCTCCCACGACAGTTGATAGACAGTAGTGTTTTAGCATAGACCCGCCTCGAGTGAGAAGTAAACTGTCAGCCATTGTTTCGACGCTGGAGCAGAATGTTGCCTAAGCGAGTGTGGTGTACAGTTGATGGGTGTAACAGCAAACACAGCAGTCAATTACTACCGACATCTGAGCCGCTGAGGACACAGTGGCTCAATTTTATTTTTGAAGGGAATGTGCCGCCGATCTACTTAAATCTTTTTTAAGTAGTTTACGCGAATCATTTCTCACCAGTATATGAGAAGCTGCTGCTGAAAAATGGATCTGTATCAACTATTCGTATTCCTGTCTCATCTTCACCAGAAGTGAGTGTAGTTTCTTTTTCTATGAATCTTTGCTAATCGCCTTTTCTAATAATGTGCTATAGTTAGCGCGTTTCACAATGAATGAAAGTGCAACTTACACTCTCAGAGAACATGGTTATGTCGTTTTCTCTATGTAAATCCATCTCAATATAATTCATAATTGCACGTTTATAATGAACAATGCATTAAGGTGATTGTCTATTTACAAACTGTGTACGTTTTCGTAAAACTACATTAAGCTTAGCTTTGTAACGCTAGATGGTTTAAAACGGTGTCTGTTAATGATTATGAAGTCATGTACAGTTATTTTAAATCGTTTTGGATCAGTTATAACTGCATTAAGAATGGTAACTTTAACGCAATGCATGCAAAACAGTGTTTACAGCCAGCAACTGCATACAAGTAAAAATAACACTCACATTTATGTATTTCAATATTACGACGGGGTAAGTTATGTTAATCGATCACTTATTTGCTCTTGTTCAGTCAGCTATACCTCAGTAAACACATCGCGTTCGTATCTCTCTCAGTATGCTATCCTGCCAGTACATACAAAGATATATCAAAGTGACATTAAGTTTACTAACCATTCAGAAACGCCTTGTTTAAGCCGTAATTGCCGAACTTCTTCGCGGGTGTCATCTTGTTCCGGCTCCAACTCCGGTTCAAACTGATATAGTTGCACAGATGTGTTTTCAAAGCCTCGCAAAACCATTATTTCCCCAAATAAACCCTCAACTGTTGTCTAGGCAACACCCCATGTGCGTTGTAATGACACGCCCCACAGAACTGAGGGACGGGGTGAGCAGAGGTTCATATGATTTAAAGGGCCAGGTACTGACATCGCTTGATGAGAACAGAGCCATTTTTGACCAGGTAAAATGAGTGTTTTTTTACACTACCATTGAGAATTTTTAATCAAAGTATATTACAAACTTTTCATTAGGACCCTAAAGCATCATATTAACTTGTGGAAAATGGGCATCGGATGACCCCTTTAAAGTCATTCATATCACAGAAGTACTGTATAAAAATGTCTATGGTAGTGATCAAAATGGTGCAAATCATCTTTTGAAAGTAATGCTCCCAAAATATATTTGGGAGCATTTGTGCGAATGGAAAAAGTAATTTTCACTTCAATCATTCATTCAAAAGATTAGTTTGAAGTGAAGTATTTATGAGTGAGTCATTGAATCATTCGTTTAAGAGCTTTGTTCAAAAACTCTGATTCATTCAGTAATTGAACAAGTGAAGAGTTTATGAGTGAGTTACTGAATCATTTATACAAGAGATTTGTGCAAAAATGCTGATTCATTTGGACAGGGCTCGAAATTGCGACCGTTTTGGTTGCACATGCTCCCAAAAGTTAATCTGCGCGACCTTAAAATATATTTGGAAGTATTTGTGCAATTGAAAAAGTTTTCTCTTCAAATTGGCGTTTCAAATAACGTTTTTTTTTATTACAATGTTGATTACATTGTTTTGCCACTAGGTGTCGTCAAGTGACTTAAAATTATTTGCATTGAATTATTCATTCAAGAGATTTGTTTAAAAATGCTGATTCATTTAGTAATGGAACAAGTCAAGTGTTTATGAGTTGTTGAATAATTTATTCAAAAGATTTGTTCATAAATGCTGATTTATTCAGTAATAGAACAAGTAAAGTACTTATGAGTGAGTCTTTGAATCATTCTTTCAAGAGATTCATTCAAAGACACTGATTCATTCAATAATGGCACAAGTAAAAAATATGATTGTCATTGAATCATTCATTCAAGAGATTTGTGCAAAAATGCTGATTCATTCAGTATTGGAACATGTGAAGTACTAAAGTGTGAGTCATTGAATCATTCATCTAAGAGATTTGTTAAAAAATGCTGATTCATTTAATAATGGAACAAGTGAAGTACATATGAGTAAGTCATTGAATCATTAATTCAAGAGATTTGTTCAAAAATGGAGATTCATTCAATAATAGAACAAGTGAAGTATTTATGAGTGAGTCATTGAATCATTTATTCAAACATTTTTTTAACAATTCGTTCAAATTAATTAAACATTTTTTATTAGAATGAGACAGTTGATATTTTGTTACAACCTCTAGTATAAATTCCGTTATTTTGCTTAGTTCAGAATCGTGGGAGAATTGTGATCTCTATTTGGAAAAAAAAAAAAAAAAATCATGATTCTGAGTTTATCCATAATTGTGCAGCTCTATTATCAAGCTCAGTTCACTTTAAGTTCAGTTTTGTTCTCATCTTATAGTTTTAATTGCACTTAAATCACTAATATTATGAAATATTAATTGTCTTTTAAATGATTCTTCTTTTTGTCTGATTTTGTGTATGCCATTGGCTTTAATTGCATGGACCAAAAGCCAAAAAAGACGTTTCTCAAAATATATTCTTTTAGTGTTCCACAGAAGATAGAAAGTCATACAGATTTGGAATGACATGGGGATAAATAAATTAAAATTTTTGGTTGAACTATCCCTGATAATTTGATTTGCAGTATTTGAGCTTGGCAAATCTTTCAGTCCCACTGCAGTTTGTAAATTATAAACAACATTTCAAATGTCTTGGTCAGAATGCAAATGTCAGTCTGGCTATAGTTTGGTAGTGCAGTCTGGTGTAAAAAAGAATATAGTAGAGCTATGTGTCTTGGATTAGGTTGGCAATCTTCTCCCTGGGGCCATATTGTGTGCTGAGCAGCTTGTTGCATGTGGATGAGGTTGGCAGTCTGTCAGCTTCCTATGTGCCTCCCAAGCTTCCTTGTGACCCCAGTATCTCCCTCTCCATGGCGTCGCTCGCTTCTGTCAAGATTGTATGAGATATGTGGAGGTGTTTAGAGGTGGATGGAGAAAGAGAAGGGTTTTGTGGGATGAGTAGACAGCCATTACGGCTTGTGGGACTCACAGGAACAGGCTGGAGTGACATTTGTCTCACTGTGGAAATGTCATTACATGGGACTTCACCAGCTGTCTCACTGTTAGACCTCCCCAACCGACCAGCAGCCAACTGCAGCTGGCATACAACTGTCACTGGCACTGCCAGTAGAAAAGACACTAGCTTCGTCCTCCATTTCTCTCTTTTCGTCTTCATTTTGCTCTAATTTCTTGTGGGTGTTTTTGTGTGTATGTTTTGTTTTTGCTTTGTTGCTGATAACTGATTAATGTCTGATTGTTTTATACTTAGTTTTTGGTTTGCTGTGGTTTTATGTGTTTAGTTTTATTTTGTTTTGTGTTTTGTCTTTCTTTGCTTTGTTTTATTTTCAATTTGGCATGATTTTCAGTTTGCTTTTGCTTTGTTGCCAATAACTGATTACTGGCTGATTCTTTTATCCTTTGTTTTTGCTGTGGTTTGCTTTTTATGTTTTGTTTCATTTTGTTTTGTATTTTGTCTTGCTTTGTCATGTTTGATTTGGCTTGGTTTTTAGTTATTTTTTAGTTCACTTTGTTTTTGCTATTGTTTTATCTTTTGTTTTTGCTTTGCTTTTAATTTTAGTTTTTTTTGTTTGTTTAATGTTTAATGTTTAATGTTTTGTCTTGATTTGTCTTGTTTTGTTTTGTTTTTCATTTGGCCTGATTTTTAGTTTGCTTTTGTTTTTGCTTAGTTGCCAATAACTGATAAATGTTTATCCTTTTATGGATATATGGATATCCATATGGATATATCGTTTATTCTTTATGCTTTTTTTGTCTTGTTTTGTTTGATTTGGCATAGTTTTTAGTTGGCATTTGTCTTGTGTTTGTTTTGTTGCCAATAACTGATAAATTACTTTTCCCCCTTTTTTTCCCTTTGTTTTTTCTTTGCTTTTTATTTTTTATCTTGTTTTGCCTTTTGTTTTGTTTGACTTGGCATGTTTTTAGTTAGCTTTTTTGTTTTTGCTTTGTTGCTGATAACTGATAAATGGTGGTTTGTTTTCTCCTTTGTTTTTGCTTTGCTTTTTATGTTTTTTATTTTGTCTGATTTTGTCTTGTTTTGTTTGATTTAGCATAGTTTTTAGTTCGCTTTTGTCTTGTTTGTTTTGTTGCCAATAACTGATAAATTACTTTTTCCCTTTTGTTTTTGCTTTGCTTTTTATTTTTTTATCTTGTTTTGCCTTTTGTTTTGTTTGATTTGGCATGGTTTTTAGTTTGCTTTTTTGTTTTTGCTTTGTTGCTGATGGCTGTTTGTTTTCTCCTTTCTTTTTGCTTTGCTTTTTCTGTTTTTTATTTTGTCTGATTTTGTCTTGTTTTGTTTGATTTGGCATGGTTTTAGTTCACTTTTGTTTTGTTATTGCTTTGTTGCTGATAATTGATAAATTACTGATTCTTTTGTTTTTACTTTGCTTTTCATTTTTGTTTTATTTTGTTTTGTGTTTTGACTTGCTTTGTCTTGTTTTGTGTTTGCTTAGTTGTGTAAAAGTTGATTCTTTTATCCTTTGTTTTTAGTTTAGCTTTTTATGTTATGTTTTATTTTGTTTTGTCTTGCTTTGTCTTGTTTTGTTTGATTTTCCATGTTTTTTTATTTGCTTTTGTTTTATTTTTATTTTTTTGCTGATAACTGATAAATGACTTTTTTCTCCTTTGTTTTTGCTTTGCTTTTTATTTTATGTTTTGTCTTGCTTTGTTTTTGCTTTGCTGCTTTGTGTGTATGCGTTTATGTGTTTTTGTAACCATTGCCTGTGTCACACTGTTATAATGTGTTCCATCATTAGTGATGACCCAGTGACTCTATGGCTGATCTGCATGAGCTGAAAAAAGCTCTCCTAGGTGAGGGGTCTTGACAGAGCTGGTTTCAGCTTAAAAATATATCTATGAAGCCCAGAAATAACTGGACATCCAGCTAGTGAGTGAACACGCTCCAAAGGAGACATGATGGGTATAGCAACCTTCTCTCAGTGTTGGTCACCTTAACTGGCAGCTCAGAATCTGCAATGATCTTGTCTACAAGACCTAAATAGATCCATAATGAAAGCTATGCAGATTCTGACGATATGAGGGAAATACAAAGCAGGTCAAATTAAGTGTCAAACTCCTATTCCTTCTCTTTCCGCTCCAATTATGGAAGCACAGCCTGCCGTAATGAGTTATCTCCTATGAAATGAGGGAAAAGCGAAGGTGGGGGAGGGTTGAGGTGCTGAAGAGTGAATGAAAAGTGTTGTCGAGACCCCCTCTGCTCTGTCATATTTGCTTTCTGTTAGATATCTCAAGTGGAGCACATACCAAAAGGAAAGGCGAAATGTCGACACGTGACAGATGTTTGTCTGTCGCTCCAGTTCACCAGACAGCTTGTGCAGATAATGCTGGTTTCCCTGATCTGATCCGATTGCTTACTGCCTGGCTGCATTGGCCAATCCTATTTGCCTTACTTTTCCTTGGCCCACAGGTTCTGGAGCCCATCTTCAAGATGTGATCTCCTTAGCTGTCTCAGCTCAGCCCAATACGCCAGCTTTGGCCTTCTGATCCGTGCTCAGGCACATGTTAAACAGGCTTTCCAATCCGTGGCGTGCATCCTTAATTATTGTTGATCTGGATGTTGTCGGAAACAGACAACCTGAGCCAGATACCACAGCCAAAGTATTAACTCAAGAGCTGCAAAACACCATGGTTCAGTCTTTAGTTGAGGAGTTACAGTTTTAGAATTTACCTTTTCGTCTGTCCTTAAGGTCACTCGTCATCATTAATGATCTCCTCTGCTTCAACAGAGACATATGGGCTAAGCAGCTCTTTGGGTTTATCATAATTAGATGAGGGATATTTAACATAATTAGATGAGGGATATTTAATCAAGGGCCATGCTTTATCTTTAGAGATACGAGATCAGTCGTGTAAAGACTGCCATTTTACCTTAATGCTTGACCACCACGGAGGTTTGGGAATATTTGAAATGAAGGATCATCTATTATTGAGGCATCTGGGCACTTGAGGTTTAGTTTGACGGGTTGCTCATGTGATATTTATTGTTTTTATATTTGTCTTATTATTAGCAATTTATGGTTTGCAGTAATTTTAATGCAACATTCTATATTAAAAATACAGGTATTAACAATATAATAATAAATGTTTCTTAAGTGCCAAATCAGCATATTAGAATGATTTCTTAAAGATAATTTGACACTGAAGACTGGAGTAACGGCTGTTAAATAATGAAATAAATTCAATTAAAATATATTAAAGTTTTTGGACAGTAAGATTTTTGATGTTTTTTTTTTTGTTTTTGTTTTTTTTTTCATAAAAAGTTTGTTCATCAAGCCTGCATTTATTTGAACAGTAAAAATTTTAAATATTTTTACTATTTAAAATAAATGTTTTCTATTTGAATATATTTTAAAATATAGTTTATTTTTTTGATTTCAAAGATTAATTTTTAGCATCATTACTCCAGTCACATGATCCTTCAGAAATCATTCTAATATTCTGATTTGCTGCTCAAAAAACATTTTATTATTATTTTTGATTAAAACAGTTGGGCAAAAACATTTCAGGATTCTTTAATGAATAGAAATTTCAGAAGAACAGCAATTATCTGAAATAGAACATTATACATGTCTTTATGATCACTTTTGATCAATTTAAAGCATCCTAGCTAAATAAAAGTATTAATTTCTAAAATTCTGTAACTTATTTCAGATAAATACTGATGTTTAGATCTTCCTATTCATCAAAGAATCTTGAAATAAATGTACTAAATGTACTCATATTGATAATAATAATAATACAAAATATTTCTTAAGCAGCAAATCAGCATATTAGAATTCTTTCTGAAGGATCACGTGACACTGAAGACTTGAAAATTTAGCTTTGATAACAGGAATAAATAAAATTTTAAAATATATTCAAATAGTAAGCAGTTATTTTAAATAGTAAAAATACCACACAATATTACTGCTTATGCTGTATTTTGGATCAAATAAATGCGGGCTTGGTGAGCAGAAGGGATTTCTTTAAAAAACATTAAATATCTTTCTGTCCAGAAACTTTTGACTGATAGTGTAAGTTATTTTAAATTGTAAATAGTAATAATATTTTACAATATTAATGTATATTCATTATTGAATGCAACCTTGAATGAAGTGAAATAACAAAGAGTCAGTGACAAACATGCTTGTGCTGTTGTAATCTCCGCCTCACGTTGAATGAGGCGACTGTAGAACATTACATTTCTATCTCTTCATTATATTGAAGGATTAGGTTACAAAGTTAGGTGAGCTTGATCTGCTTACCAACATAATATAATCAAAACATTTTATCTTGTACGTCATCAAATCTATCCAGATGGTATTTCTTTTCCAGCTTCTGGGGTGCAAGAGATGTGTAGTTTTATTTAATTTGTGCTGCTTTCTACAGCACCATATACAGTAACATTTTAAATTCAAGTATACAGTAATTTCAGTCAATTTATTGGGATACTAAAGTTAGTGCTAAAGTTTATACTTTATAAGTGGATGCCTGATTACCTCTTCACTGTGATGATTTTATTAAAAAAACAAGGATACAGACTTTTTTGTGCTCCTTTTTGTGCTAACTTTGTGCCCTCTAGCACACAAACATAATCTCTATTCACATCATGAGCATGTAATTGTTTGTTTTTCGAGAACAACTATCATATAATACAAACAGATAATGTACAGACCTTTACAGCAACCTGTCAAAATAAAAGTTTGGTTTAACTTGAAGAAATTGTGACAGAAATATATTACTTAATGTAATGATAGTAGTACTACTACTGATAATTCATTTTTTATTAAAATCATTATTATCATAATACAAACAGATCATTTACAGACCTTTACAGCAACCTGTCAAAATAAAAGTTCGGGTTAACTTGAAGAAATTGTGACAGAAATATATTACTTAATGTAATGATAGTACTACTCCTAATAATACATTTTTATTAAAATCATTTAAATAAATTGTTATCAGATTGTTTTAAATTATTTATTTAAAAGGATAAATACACAAAAGAATCCTATTTCTTTTTTAAAAGATCAAATAATTAGAGATGCTTTGATTATTATAATTTATTGAAACCATTCCATAAAATTAATGGAAAACAGAATTTTGTAAAAATAAAATGTATTTAATAGGGCCTTAAAATTGTATTTTGTTAATAAACTAAAGTACGCTGTTCCTTGACTCACTGCATTTCTGTGGCTTTAACTTGCTCTCATATTCCAATTTTCCAAAAACAACAACAACAAAAAACAAAACAGTAAAACAGCAAAAACACAAAAAAAAAGCAAAATTCCAAATACTGAGGAACATAGAATCTATCTTAGATACTATTCTCTTTTTTGTTAAAAAGTGTCTATTATTTGAGTTGTAAAGTTTATTTTAAAAATGCTTGCAATTTCTTTAGTGATCATGGCGTTTTATTGTGACAAAGTTGTAACATTTATACAGGGAAGGTTAATTCAAATGTTTTCCTCACTCATATTTATTAATGTGTTTTTTCATATGTTGTACTGAACCCAGAATATTTCTTTAACCTTGACAGATAGAAAGTGTCCATAGAAGTTCATAGACAATACAGTGGCTGTATTCTTCATAACTTCCCCTAAGCCAAATAACAACTGCAGGCGACATTAATGCGAACGACCAGCGTGACTCAGTGGGTAGTCTTTGCTGTCAGTCTCAAAGGAGATTGAATCCTGCGAGCAACCTGTCAACAGCAATGCATCTTGTGAAGTTGCAGAAATACAATTCTGTATTTCTGTATTTCTTTTGTTTCTCAGGACCAGCTCTTTCTAAAAGAAAATAGGAAATACCCCTTGATTGATTTGAATCTGTTTTGAATGTCTTATGCCAATCTGTAGTTATGTGTCAAGTGCCATCTCTGTGATTTGTCAGTGTCTGTATCGGCAGCAGAAACTAAGCAACACCTCTAAATCATCCTGCACATCCTTCACATGTCTGGTTTTTGAGACAGCTAGGGACAGTGTGGCCGTCTGTGAACTCAAGAAATCTCTGTTGTATTTTTTATTGAGGTTGCATAATCTAGTAATATTTGCTTGTAGTAGGGCTGGGCGATTCTTTCGTTTCTTTCGATTAATTCAAATTTACGTTTTAAGATGATTTAATTTTTTATTAAATCGAGGTAATCGATTCAAATCGTAAATCGGATTTTTTGTGAAAAAATCGGAATTTTACTTTTAAGCCATATCGCCCAGTCCTAGCTTGTAGAGATATAATGCTGCGTAAGCCTGTTGATTGCAGAATCATTGTTTTTCTCTAATACTCTGATGACACTCCGGGTTTCGCGTTGCTAGCAATGGCTTTTGTTTGTCAGTGTGAAGGGTTTTATTTTTGGTAAACGGCCTAGAGAGGTTGAGGAGTGGTTTGTGTATTCTGTTTGGAGATGGGCTTTTTTTTAAGTTGGAGTGGTGAGTATGAGGTTGGCTCTGTGAAGTTCTGTCAAATGGGGTTCACAGACAGCAGTGCGCTTCCTCTGAGCCTCCCCCTATCAGATGTTTGCCGTCTCCAAGGTTCCCAGACTACAGCGATGAAAGTTTGCTTTTAAGTTGGCTTCTGTGTGTGTGTGTGTGTGTGTGTGTGTGTGTGTGATATGTGTAAGTGGGTTACTGAATAAGAAAGAAAAAGAATCAGAGTTGGATGGATGGATGGATTTATAGATATATAGAGCCCTATGAAGTCAGTTTTATTTTTTCCCTAAATTCCGTTTTTGTTTTCCAAATTCAGTTTCTTCGGTTTTCATTTTGATTTTTTTTTTTTCATTTCTGCTTAATAAAATACGCTTTATTTTTTCTCAAATTCGGTTTTATTTTCACCCAATTCTGTGTTTTCCATTAATTTTCTGAATTCCATTTTAATGGTTTCATCACATTTTAAACAAAAACATGTTTAATTAATTGATTTTATTAAAGAAATTTTTTTTTTTCAGAAATACTGTTTTGTGTATTTATAGTTTTTCATTTCTTAAAAAAAGTTTTAATAATAATTTTATTATAAGTAGTACTATCATTACATTAAGTAATATATTTCTGTCACAGTTTCTTCAAGTTAAGCCAAACTTTTATTTTGATGGAGTGCTGTGAAGAAGACCTTTAAGTTTCTGTTTGTATATGATATGACGATTTTCTCTAAAGAAACAGTAAATTCCTTAAAATGAAGTGACTCTTTAGAGATTATGTTTATATGTTGATGTACTCATATATTGAGGCGGCAAAATCTGAAAACATTGCAAGCATCACACACGCTTCATTATGTGTCTAGTAAATGAAACCACACATCTGCGTCATTCATTCACACAGACACATGCAGGATACATATTTAAATAATATTTTTTTGGTTTAATATTCACAGACACTAGTCTATATTGCATTTCGATTTAAATGTACTGACCTACTTTTCATTTTCATCAGAAAGCTGATATTCAAAGCAGTGTACATGGCATATACAGTAACTAAATATACATATATAGTATACAAACAATATACCTAGCAGTCCAATGGATGCACTCTAATCCTTTCGTCAAAGTATGAGATCCTCAGGGCCTCAAATAAATGAAATCCGCTACTGATATTGTGGCTTAGTAAGGCTTTTATGTCTTTCTTTAATAAAAGCAGGATCAAATAGTTTGCTGTGACACGTAGGGAACTAGGCTTGCCAGCTGGAGCAATGATACATTTCTGTACAACAAAAATGACATGACTTTGGTGCACAATTATTAATCTAATAAAGAACTATAGGCTACATAATTATTGGAATTGTATCAAGATGTATGAATATCTGGGTAATTTTGCAACAGATAAAATGTACTTGAAAAATCTGACTAATATTACATCAAGGATTTCATATAATTGGACAGATTATGTATTAATTTAGATTTATAAAAAAGGAAAATTCTTGATGGGATGATTGTCAGGGTTGACATATGTGTCAGTCTACATAATCAAGTGGTATGTGTTATACATATTGTATAGAAGCAGTATGAAAATAAACTCAAAACTCTGACTGTTTAAAACTTTATTTGACATGTATTATTGCTGACAGGACTGCGGTCCTACATGGAAGGCGTAATGAGGAAATGATTATGTCTAGCACGGTTCCAGAATCTGCGCCCAGTATCGGAAGATCAGTTTCCCTCATATTATATTATTCCTTATTTTATTTTGAAATAGGTTTTTAGCAAGCAGCATAAGAGCAATTTTGTATTATGCGGAATAAAAAGTGAAGGCTGGCTTTATTTTGCAAGTCTAAGTGCCACAAGGGGAACTGCATACTGTATATTTCAAGAGCAACGTTGTCTGGAGAGTTCCATAATTAATATCACAGTTATTACTGACTGAGGAGCTGCAGGCCTAAGGATACAAATTCTAAACTTGCAATGAAATGAAATGAAAATACAAGTGCCACCTGATCACTGTCTTTCTTTCTGACTGACACAAACTCAGCACGCGCTATTGCCACTGCACATTTCTCTGTATAACTTTAAAAAGCTATGACAGCTTTTAAAGATTCTTGGATTATTTTTCCATTTCGTGTCTGTCAGAAAGGATATGGCATGTTACAAATTCTATTTCTACTCTGTGCTCCAAAGTTTTTTCTCTCACCTAAAATGTACATGCCTTTGTTTCTTCATCACTTGCTCAACAATGGATCCTCTGCAGTAAATGGGTGCCGTCAGAATTAGAGTTCACACAGCTGATAAAAACACAGTTATCTAAAAGCAATTCATGATTCTGGTCCATCAATTAATGTTTTATGAAGTGAAAAGCTTTATGTATTGACGGCACCCATTCACTATAGAGGATCCATTGGTGAGCAAGTGATGTAATGCTAAATTTCTCCTAATCTGATTAAGAAACAACTCTCTCTGAGGGGGGGTACATTTTTAGGAAATGTTTCAGTTTTGTGTAAACTATTGCTGTAAGAGACCATCTGAATCAGTCATTGTGTAAACGTAGGAGTTAGAGCTGGGATTAACCAGGAATTTTTGACCTTTCTGACTTTCTGTGCTGTCAGACCTCCTTGGACTGACGGGCTTTTCTGTGCTGTCAGACTTGGGTAAACAAGACGACTGTCCTTTGCCAGAAGGCCCCAGGGCTTGCACAGTACAAAGATCAGTCTGGGCTGAACAGCCTGGCTGCGCCACTCGGCACCCTGCAATTGTGTTTGCGGTCCTGACATGGCACATGTGGCCAGGCAGGAGACATGCTGCTAGCCAGGAGCGTGAGGAGGCCAGCGAGAGCAAGTGCCAGGCTTATGAGAAGCTCACAGCCCTCTGTGAAGCTGTGATGCAAGTAAGTCTTAACAAGCCTATGAAATCTCCAATCTGTACAGCCAAAGCATTGCAAAATTGCACACTAAAGTGCACAATGCTTGGAATAGACACAATAAAGTATTGTGATAGTGAAGACAGTTGCAGAATTTCCACGTGTTGCAGCAGGATAATGGGTGGAATCTTTTCCCATCCCTGTCAGTTGTGTCATGTGCTGTGACTTTATCCTTTATTAAATCCTTGCCATCTTTCCTGCTACTTTCAGTCAGCACCACATGACTCTGACTGCATTTAAAGGGTCCCATTAGTTTCCACCAGACCACCAACCATGTACTCCCGAAGTCTGTCCTCAAAGAGCAGCTCAGTCATTGTTGCTTAGTTACTTTGGCTTAACTACTGGATTCAGCCTGGTTTAAATAAATTACCCACTATTCATACATCAGAGGTGGGGGATTAACACCCCACTGGAATACAGGAGCTAAGTGGGGCACAGCAATCCTCAAATATGGACAATCAGAGAGACCCATGGGTGGAGATTAATGTTAGCCTGAACCCAGATGGAAAATATCTCTTGGTTTAAAACATGTCTACAATATCTAGAAAACTTGATCATTTTGTCTACCTATGGTATCTAGATTATCTATATATTTTCTATAAATATCAAAAATTGTCCACTATATGTAGAATATCTATATCATTATGTCTGTCCATTATATCTAGAATATCTATATCATTATGTCTGTCCACTATATGTAGAATATCTATATCATTGTCTGTCTACGATATCTAGAATATCTATATCATTATGTCTGTCCACTATATGTAGAATATCTATATCATTATGTCTGTCCACTATATCTAGAATATCTATATCATTATGTCTGTCCACTATATGTAGAATATCTATATCATTATGTCTGTCTACGTTATCTAGAATATCTATTTTGTTCTGTCTGTCTACAAAATCTAGAATATCTATATTGTTCTGTCTGTCTTTGATATCAAGAATATATCATTGTCTGTCTACGATATGTAGAATATCTATATCATTATGTCTGTCCACTATATGTAGAATATCTATATCATTATGTCTGTCTACGTTATCTAGAATATCTATTTTGTTCTGTCTGTCTACAATATGTAGAATGTCTATATCTTTCTGTCTGTCTACAATATCTAGAATATCTAGCATTCTGTCTGTCTACAATATCTATATTGTTCTGTCTATCCTTCTGACTGTCTATTTGTGCATCTGTCCATCTGTCTGTGTGGTATCTAGAATATCTATTTCTTTGTCTGAATGGTGTCTAGAATATCTGTCCTTTTTTTGTACAGTATAATCCTATCATTTTATATCATTCTATTTTTATATCTATATATAATTGAAATAAATAATTTCTTATTCTATGTATTCTATCATCTTTCTGTCATTCTTTAGTTCTGTCGTTTGTTCTATATATCATTCTGTATATCATTCTTTCCTGTTGTTTTCTTCTGTGATTTTTTTTCCCGTTAATATATGTAAGTAAATTGCGATCTGTCTGCCTTTGAAGCGAAACAAGGTGTATGTAATGCTTCATCTTTAATTTCAAACACACAGCGCCCCATTTATGACATTAGTCTCTCTGCATTGTTGCCAGAGATGTCCACCTGCTGAGTACCTTGGGAGATGAAAGGAGACGGATGGGCACGCGAATAGACTTCATTCCACCGGTGTCTGGTTTTTTGGCAGTGCCGAGACTTGTGCACAGATTGTTATTCTCCATCCACCCTCCCCCACCAATGTAATCAGTGAGCAAATGGTAGGCACCAGGAAGCCCACTCTTGTGGGGCAAGCCTCGCCCACCTTTGCCACAAATATGGAGAGGAAAATAAAATGTGTGCACAAGCAATTTGTTATTGGATGGAGACACTCGATAACATCTTGCCTGTTCATTTCCTCCTACCTCCCATAGCTGCAATATGACACTTATTGTGTGCTTTTTACTTTCACCGAATAACTCCGGGTGATATCATGCATGCGATGCTCATCTGCTAAATGAATAAATGTAAATTTTTGTTGAGGCACTGTTGTCAAAGGCCAAAAATTCATAAGAACTTTTTGCGCAGATGAGTGGCACAGTTTTTGTTCAGCAAGCCAGTGTGCATAATATCCTCATTATAAAAAGGAGAAATTAATTACTTTAGAGTGCTTTTGCTATGCGTCTTAATGAGGTGATTAAATGGTTGCACACACCCATCATTTTCTTCTACAAAATGCATTTCAGTGTTGATAATACCCCAGGTATTTGAAATATAGGAGCATACAATTATTTTCAGCTATTTTTTGTTTTAGATTATTGGTAGCGTTATTGTTCAGATTGGGAATTTATTGCTTATAATTAATGAAGAATTTTAGAATAAGTGTAAGCACTGTTCTTTTTTTCTCTTATGGTCACCAAACCTGCATTTATTTGATCAAAAATACAGTTAAAATTGTAATATTTTCAAATATTTTCTATTTGAATATTTTTAAAATGTGCTTTATTCTTGCAATGGCAGTGTTGAATATTCTGATTAATTGGTTCTTAAAAAAGATCTATTTTTATTATCAATGTTGAAAACCAGTTTTTGCAGCCTAATATTTTAAGCATTTCACATGCATGAAAGCCGTTTTGGGTCAAAATGATTTATTAAAAAAAATACATTTATTCAGCATGGAAGCATTAAATTGATCAAATATGATATTAAAGACATTTATAATGTTACAAAAAATATATTTTTCAAATTATTGCTGTTCATTGAATTATATTAATATATTGATTACTGTATTGATCAAGTCAATGCAGCCTTTGTGAGCATAATAGATTTTTATATACATTAAAACATTTTAATAATTCCAAACTTTTAGCTTGCGATGCATTATACTGTATGTTATCATAATTAATCATATGCAAGTTTTTTTGATTAACAGAATGAAAAGTAAAAATAAATAAACAGTGTGCCCATGAAATGGAATAGAAATCGTCACCTTAGAATTATAAGGTTCTATCTGCATTCTGAGCACTTTTGAGATATTGAGCTTCAAAGATTTTGCATTCCATAGACTTCTATTTTTGTTTTTAAAAAAAGGCCCAAAATGTACACAGCTTACAAAAGAAACATCAAATAATGTAAATAAATTGTCACAGATTAAGAATATGTGAATAACTAAATTTTGACAAAAATGTCAGATAGAACCTTATAATTCTAAGGTGACGAAATGTAATGAATTTAATTGAAAAACACTTTATCTGATTGACAAATTTTCACTTTTAAGCACATTACTATTACATTGGCTGTTTAATAATACTTCTTAAGCACACATTTATTTATTTTGCATGATCATATTTTAGATCCCTTAAATCTCCCCCATAAAAATAACAACTACCTCACTGACTATAAATAAGCAGCAAATTAAGAGTTTATTGAGGCTAAATGAATAGTTAACAGTTAGTAAGTAGTGAGAATTGAAGCTTAAAGTATAATGTGACCAAAACAAATAAATTAAGCAAATATTGCCGCTTAATAAAATAAATAAATAATTTATGACACTAGGGATGTCCCGATCAGGTTTTTTTGCCCTCGAGTCCGAGTCATTTGATTTCGAGTATCTGCCAATACCGAGTCCCGATCCGATACTTCTATAATACATAAAAAAAATAAGGAACAACGAGGTTCTGTTTCTTCGCTCTTCTTTATTCTTTTTTTATTTAATTCACCTTATTTTAACATTCAACAACTCTGTTAACAAACAGAGCACTTCTGTGAGGTAGCTTGAACAATCAAGTAATAAATTACATAAATTCTTCACTTCTGGACATTAGTGCAACAGTAAATATAAAAAATGTCTAATATAAAAACAAATAGCACCTCAACTTAAAATACCCGGCAGGCATGTAAACAAATAAAAAAATAAAAGTGCCACAGTGTGTTAAAAATTAATGAGAATACATATATATCCGAGTCCTGATCGGGAGGTAACGTCCGATTCCGATCGAGTCTGAAACCATCTGCTATCTGACACCAATCCAAAGAGCATGGAGAAAGGCCACAATACTATACAAGATATTACACAAAGCATGACTACCTCAGTGAGCTCACAAGAGAAGGTAAAACAAAGACATCGAAGGCGCAATTACAAAGACCATTTCATAGCCATAAATAATATGAATGAGCAGCATTAAAATGAAATCCAATGACAAGAGACTTGGTAAATCAACACAGCACCACAAATGGCTTTCTGTCAATATGATTTTTGCCTGGCGGGCGATACAGTTCTGATGATGTAATGAGCAATTATCTTTGAGTAATAGAGCCAGTTGTTCCTCCATCTAATTTAGCGATTCAGTTTTGTATTAGCGGCACTACGGGACTGAGAAGTTGAGATCTATTAATCTCCTCGCCGCTGCTGTTGCTACTAGAGTTTGTATTTACGCTATAAGTTTTACTGACTGATGTTGTTAGGAAAGGAATCATCCTTGACGTATGTCTATATTTTTAAGAGGAAACAATAGCGTTGCAGTACAAATGGACAGAATAACCTATTTGCTTTTCGTTTAAGTCTCTTTTGAAATGTCTCTAGTCTTTGCCTTAGCTAAACTAGCTTTGAAAAACTCTAGACGTTTTTGTCTGGTTCCTTAAAGGCTCTCAAAGTAATCCCAAAATAAGATGTATGAGCGTTTTAAAGCAGTTTAAGGAGCCATATTGATCGACATCCTACAAAATGGACTGGAAGGAACAACTGTGTCTGCCGAAGTCCAGCTCGGCTGATCTCCGCTGAGCGTCGGGGTTTACGCGGCCTTGCTTCGGGAGAAACGCTCCAGATCAATAAGCCATTAGCACCCAAATGAGCAGACCTGGGAAGTTTGAGCCCAGTGTAGTGTGACCTTAGCCCCCGGTGTCATTTGTTAACGTTCTTATCTCCCCGCCTTTTGACGTCCACCTGGACAACCTGCATGCGTCTCAAAAAGCCGAACCGCTCCCCAGGATGCATCATTGCCTCAGGCTTTGCAAACACGGCAGTGAGTCGTGAAATGAGATTTCAGCACTATCACTGTCTGACTGCTCGGCCTAAAAAACGGCATCTTTCCCCAGTGTCTCCACTCGCCGTTTCTAACAATCAGAGGGACAGATCAATGAGGTAGAGCCGGGAGTGTCGTAAAGCACCGATACAGGAGAAATGATGCAATTAAAAGTGCCTCTGAAGGCACGAAACGGCCCATGATTTAACTAAGTGACGCAAAGCGCGATTAGCTCAGCTAATCTGTGTTTACATACGTTTGCAGCGAAGCCTTTGATCTGTAAAGTGCTCTGAAGTAGAACAACCCATAAGAATGAATTAATTTTTACCCTGTGGAATCGCTCTTGGGGTGGTCTGGGTCAATTGAACTTCTTTTGATTTGACAGTGCAGACGAATCTTTGTTTGAGATACCGGAGTCGTTTTTCGTCCTTTAGCACTGATTATGCCTTTGTAAACCGAATATAAAGGACTTTAATAGGTCTGGAATTGATTCCATTGTTAATGAGTTTTAGGTTTCTTGATTACAATGAGCAAGTTATTTAGAAGAAATTTGAATCTGCATATTCAAATATCTAGCTTCTTAACTTAAGCTGTGAACTACACTACTAGTCAAAAGTTTTTGAACGGTATGATTTTTAATGTTTTGTCTCTTCTGCTCACCAAGCCTGCTTTATTTGAGCCAAAATACAGCAAAAGCAGTAATATTGTGAAATGTTTTACTATTTAAAATAACTGCTTTCTATCTGAATATATTTTCAAATCAAATTTATTTCTGGCAAAATTAACACTAATTTAAAATAACTGTTTTCTATTTGAAATTAAATCTGCCAGAAATCATTCTAAAATAATGAATTGGTGGTCCAATTTTATTATCAATGTTGAAAGCCTGTTTTTGCTGCCTAATATTTTAAGCATGTATTTATGAAAATCACGATTATACCACCATTTTGAAAGTTTGGTGTTAGAATGCATTAAAATGATCAACTTGACAGCAAGACGTTTATAATTTTACAAACAAATTTTACAAACTTTCTACTCATTAAAGAATCCTGAAGACTGGAGTACTGGCTGCTGAGAAGTCAGCTTTGCCATCACAGGAATAAATTCTATTTAAAAAATGTATATAAATTTATCGATTACTATATTAATCAAGTAAATGCAGCCTTTGTGAGCATAATAGACTTTTAAAAACATTAAAAAAGCTACATTTTCAGCATCATTACTCCAGTCTTTAGTGTTACGTGATCCAATTATTCATTATTATTATTATTATCAATATTTAAAACAGTTGAGTACAACAAGACACTGTTTTTCTTTGAATAGAGCCAAAAAAAAAAAAGATCCAAAGATCAGCATTAATTTGAAATAAAAAGTTTTTGTCATATTATACACTACCATTCAAAAGCTTGGAGTCAATATACTTTTTATTATTTTATTTTATTATTTTTTGGGAAAGAAATTATAGAAATTAATACTTTTATTTAGCAAGGTTGCTTTAAATTGATCAGTCTGAACTTTCTATTCATCAAAGAAACTACTCAGCTGTTTTGAACATAATAATAATAATAATAATAATAAATGTTTTTTTCAACAGCAAATCAGAATATTTAAGATTGTAGAAAAAGGATTGTGACTGGAGTAATGATGCTAAAAATTCAGCTTTAAAATCACAGGAATAAATTATATTTTGAAATATATTCAAATAGAAAACAGTCATTTTAAATGGTAAAAATACATCAAAATTATACTGTTTTGCTGTGCTTTGAATCAAACAAGTGCAGGCTTGGTGAGCAGAAGAGACTTTTTTGAAAAACATAAAAAAATCTCTCTGTCCAAAAACTTTTGACTGGTAGTGTACTGTATATCAAAGGCATGCTTCGACTACATTCATAAATTATGTACAACAGCACAACATTTTATTTTGTGACTAAAATCCTGATGACCAAATGACCACGCTGTCTGATTTGAGAAGTGACTAAAATCCTTTGAAAATATTCCCAGCAAAAGATGAAGAAAATGTGCTTTTTTCCCCCTTTCTTTCTTACTTTTTTTTAACATTGAATGATATGATACATAGCTGGGCTTCACCATAGGCCATGTTTGACTTCAAAGATCCAGCTGCCTCTTTTGAAAAGTCCTGCTGATATGTGACTGGAAGCGTAGATTTGAGTGCTCTTGATCAAAGCACCATGTTTCATCAGAAAGGGCTGAAAACGCCTTAAAAACATGCGATCAGTCAACAAATACATTTAGTCAAGCAATTGTTGTTATTCAAGTTTTTTTGTCTGTAATTGTCAGACAGCACAGGATGCCATGTGTTTATCTTTGGATTAGACTCATGTTTCGCCGTCCGTTAGAAAAGATTTGTGTGTTTACAACCTGTATTTCCCATTGGACATTTCAGTACTTCAGGTCTTGGTTCAGCCATGTAGCTCTTTCCTTCCCCACTGTTTGTCCTTGCCTTGCTGCCACAGTAAATCAGTATCTTGTATTTAGAGGGCACCAGTGAGAGAGCAGTGTCCCGCTGTTTTTGTGGGGCTTAGATCCAGGTTGCCGGATCTGCCACCCTGCTGTTTGTCTCACCCAGCTGCCCCTTCACTGCTCTCATCCCCAGAACGATGATAATGAGACTCATGGAGATAACGCTGCATAATCACACCCAGATTCTGGCAAAATTATGTTCTTGCATATTTATGCTTTAAAGGGTTACGGCTAAACTGCCATTAACGCAGTAGAACAACATGTTGTGGATAATCTGCATGTTTAAATATGCTTGACACGTAGCAGCTTTTTGAGGTGGTCTACTGACCCATATTAAATTTGCTTTTCATGCTGCAAATTTTTGCACTTGTGTCCAGGGGTAAAATTAATTCATTTTTGTACATTTCCATTGCATTTCAATAAATATTAAAGAGGATAGTTCATCCAGGAATAAAAATTCTTTCATCATTATTTCCTTTCCAAATCCTCATTCGGTATGCTGTTGTTTTGTCCATCAGAATACAAAAAGAGAATTCTTAGAGTCTTCTTTTCATAACAGCAATTCATAATGACCATGTCTTCTGGGCTCCAGACAAAAATCGCCTGAGGAGCCATTAAAACAAAAATAGACGCTGAATTACTTTTTTATTTGACACACAATAAAAATGTTTTATTTCTTTATTTCTCTAACATTTCAGTAAAACTGTCGTATGTTTATGCCTCCCCTCTTTGCCCTCTTTCCTGGAAACTAAGGTTCACTTAAAGTGAGAACTAAATGTCTTTTCTCAATTCAGAACTATTTTCAATCACAAAGAATTGTTTATTACACAGAATCTGTGCCAATGTCATGGACTGTGCTAGTATTATGGACGACGAATGGTTATTCTGAGGTAAATGTATTGTTACTTGGCATTGTTTACAAGCTTTAAATGTTTTCCTCAGTTTGAAACACTGAAAATTAATTACAGCAGACTTTTTGTACTGTAGGTTATCTTATAAAATAGCCTACTTTTTGATGTCCATACATTTTTATTTCGTAGTAGTAAAGTGATAGATATGATGGGTTCACGATGCAAGTGATCATTCATCCTACATTTAGGATGCCAAAACTGTATTTTTTGTTTGAATTTCGTTATGAATATGGCAGAATTTTAAAACTTATACTTTGTTTCTTAAAAAGTAACGGAGCACAAAGCTTATTGTGATTATTACTGTATATGACAAGTGCACTACAAATGGTTCAGTTCGCTTCCAATTGAACTCTGGTGTGGTTCGAATTAAATATGAACGCAACACGGACCAAATACTTCTAAACGAACCAAAAACAGGAAATAATGACAACATGCAACGCTATTCAGTATGATTTTACAAAGGGAACAAGCAGTGTATCCAAAACAAAATGAGCAGAAGGCAAATGTGAAGCAATGCCTTTTCCTTTTGTTTGGAGTGTTCAGTGATTTCTGTCACAAAATATACGTCATTCAACCCGACCAATCAGGTTTTGAACGTATCACTATGCCTTTAGGTTCGATATCTTTAGGTTCACTGTTAAAAATGCCAGTGTGAACGCTAAGCGGACCAAGACCAAATGTATCATTTTCCTTTACTGGACCAAATAAACCAATTGAACCGAAATTACAAGTGTGAACACACCCTAGGTCTAAATTACATGCACACTGGTGTTTTAAGAAGCCAAACTAAGTTAGAATATAATAACAACAATGACAGTAATAGCCATATATTGCAAAACAGTTGCACCGCAAAATAAATTAAAACTAATATTTCATAGGTATATTATTTTTCGTAATATTTCGTGATATTGTTATGGTGCCTTACTTTCTCACATGTTCACATGGTCATGGAAAAGTGCACTTTTGTGCTCAACCCCACCAAAAATATCATAAAGTCAGTTTTAGAACAACATGAAATGAATTCTCCTCTTTGGCTGAACTATTTCTTTCAATTTGAAGCAGCTTGCACTTGTAAAATCAGTTAACGCGTTTAACATCAAATTGCATTTGCTGCTACGGTTCCTTGATTTCATGCTCATTTCTCCATCTATTCTCTTTGAAACTTAGTTCTCTTCATACCTGGCAAGTGTAAATTAGTCCATATGGACCAGTCCATAGAGGAACCCGTCCTAGCCTGAAGTAAAGCTCGCTAATGAGAGAAAAGATTGGCAAACCGTCAATAAATATTAATATCACTGTGAACAAGCTGTGTGCATCATCAAACACTCACTCCAAAGACCAAAACCGGACCGGTATGAATTATACAATAGAAACACCTCTGAGTTTTTTCAAGAATAACATCTTCAAACGCATCCCCCTTGGGCTATTGTCTCTTTCATACGGGAGATGCTTTGAGGGTGAATGTATATTCTTTAGTCCATGTTTACTTCAGACAATAGCTAAAGAAGTTCAAAGAACTCTTGTTTTTAGCTGTTTCAAGCTGTAATTGTTAAACCAGACCTTTAGATCAGACTTTAGGAGGTTATAATATGTAAATAGTCAAGTTTTTGTAGAAAGTTCAGCACGACAACACACTCTTCCAAGCACTGTGACATTGAGAAGCTACCCTTGCGTAGCTTGCGGAGATTCAGCGACTTTGATATCTGTTGGGTGAATTTGAGGTGAAAGCGATGAAAGTCAGTGTTGCTTGGCAAAGGAAATATTGTATCCTTGGGCGACCAGCAGTCTGCTTCTTCGTCCCTCAGGTCATTGGAGCTCCACTAGTATTCCCCGAGATAAAACGCCTTCCCTAAACCCAGCCACCCCCATCTGGCCCTTGCAATCTGCGTCTACAATAACCTCCAAGTGTCTGCGTGAATGAATTTGCTAGAAGCAAATCTCAGTTTGTTGTCATCTTGAAACTCGGATAGCATTGTTATAATGAGCTTTACATTCAGGATAATTGCATAGAGATGTTTCGGTGATGATAATCTTCAAGGAAAAGAGAGTTCCCTCGGGCAATGGGAAGCCAATCACAGCTTGGTTTCCCCTCAGGAGACACACATTTGTTGCATATAAGATACATTTCACAGGCTTATTGAGAGATAATGAGACAATCTGTCTTGTGGTACAAGGGAAACCTCTTTTTACTGGCCTTACCAGCTTATCTATGAGGAAGGACTGCATTGTCATTAATACCTTTCCAAAGTGCAATATACCCACCGTCAGTGTGTAAACTCTGTGGAAATATTAGTTTGCGTGTTGTGCTTTGAATTTACTTCTCTTCCCTGTGAGTTTTTGACTCAAATGTGTGTCAAAGTCTGACTCGGAATAGAAATTGTTCAATAAAGTCGTTATTTTTGTTTCCCCTTTGCTTCATAACATTACGGTTGAACCACTAATGTCACTTGGACTATTTTATCGATGTCTTTACTACCTTTCTGGGCCTTGAACGTGGTAGTTGCGTTGCCATCTGGGTCAGAAAGCCCTTGGAATTCATCAAAAATATCTTAGTTTGCATTTTGAAGGGCTGAGGGTGAGTAATTAATGACAGAGTTTTCAGTTTTGGGTGAACTGTCCCTTTAAGATAGGAACCCACAGGTAAAATAATGGCATATACTATGGAATATGCTCCACTACTCTGTTGTTGGCTTTGCCTCGTGTACTCATCACCAGACACTGTGAGCAGACACTGAGAGCTGAATAGGGTTATTGCCTTTAGCACATTGGTGGAATTACCCGTAGCCTGAGTAATGATGCGACGGGCACAGTGAATGCCATGCCAAAAACAAGAGAGGGAGGGAAGGCTGTTAGTTAAGTGAAGGGGAGGTCTTTATAGAGTGTGGGTTTGGTATTTAGACACTGGGAAGCATTAATCTTAGTTTTCGAGCCTATAGTTGTCACCTCTTTCCCTAAAGGGGCCAAAGAAGTCTTACACAATGGTCCCTTGCACAATGTGACAGTGTTTCAATGGGGTGAGCAAGTTCAGAATTGAGCCATGGTTAGTTAATGGAAGGGTTTACTTTTATCCAGCATGCTAAATTCCTGTTCAAGTGTTGCAGTTCATTTATTATGTTTGTTTACTTTCTCCTTTTTGCCATCTTTTTTTTGTATCTGGCTTCTGTTTTCTTACTTTACTGCTCTTCTTTTTCTCAACTTGTTACTGGTATTTTTACTTAGATTTATTATTTATTGTAGTTTTTTAATATAGTTAAAATTTCATCAAGTACATTTAATTCTTGCTTTATTTAAGTTAGATATGACTAAAAGTTGCAAAAAGTTGCAAGTACAGTTCATTCATTGAAGGATTTTAGAGACTGATTCAAACCAGAAACCTTGAAATCTTGAGTCTTTAAATAATCTATTTAGATTTAATATTTAATGTAGTGTTTTTTAGTATAATCAAAATGTTAAGTACATTTAGTTCTTACTTCATTGGGTACGACTAAAAGTAGCTTACACATCACAGAGTTGTGAGTACAGTTCAGCAGCTGTTACTCCATTTTCTTACTTTACCGCTCTTCTGCTTAAGTTTTTCTCAACTTTTTACTAATATTTCTACTTGGATTTAATATTTAATGTAGTGTTTTTGATATGTAATTAAAATTTCACGAAGTACATTTAATTCTTGCTTCATTTGAGTTGGTTATGACTAAAAGTAGTTTACAAATCACAGTTGCGAGTACAGTTCTTTCTATAAGTGCCTTTAAATTATTTCATTGACAGATTTCTCTGAATCAAACCAAAACCTTTTTTTTTGCTTCACTTCAGTTTGATACGACTAAAAGTAGCTTACAAATCACACAGTTGTAAGTACAGTTCATTCAGTAAGTTATGTTGAGTTCATTCATTGAAAGATTTTTCAGACTGATGTAAGTTCTTGAGTCTTTTGAATAATTCAAAGAACCAGCTCAAAACAATCATTTGTTCGGCTCAGACAGCAAGTTCACATAAAATATGATTTGTAATACATTTTAAAATACAGTTTATTCTTGTGATGGCAAAACATGAATTTTCAGCAGCCATTACTCCAATTTCTCACTTTGCTGCTTATCTGCCCACGTTTTTCTCATTTATTTTCAATGATATTTTTACTTAAATGTAATATTTCATGTAGTGTTTTTATAGAATTAAAATTTTATTAAGTACATTAAATTATTGCTTCATTTGAGTTGGATATGACTAAAAGTAGTTTAAAAATCACATAGTTGCAACTACAGTTCATTCAATAAGCGACTATGAGTTCATTTATTGAATTATTCAAAAGATTTAAGAACTCAAGTTTTTGGTTTGAATCCGTCTGAGAAATCATTCAAAGAACCAGTTCAAAAGAGCCATTTGTTTAGCTCAGACAGCAAGTTCACATAAAATATGATTTTTAATACATTTTGAAATAGTTTTTTATTCTTGTGATGGCAAAATAGGAATTTTCACCAGCTGTTACTCCAGTTCTAAGAACAAAAAAACAATTTAAGTTCAATTCAGAAAGCAAGTTCACATAATAAAAGTGTGTTTTTGTTTCCCCCTGTGACTTTGTAGATGTAGCAGTCTGATGTCTGCTTTTTTGACGTCTTTAGGTTATCATTCACATATTTAAAATTTGGAAATACCAGATATTTCTATCTGCACAAACTAGACCTTTCAACTGAGGTTTGCAAGCACTTCTGCTTTACTCTTCAAGGTTCACAGGCTTAACAAGATCCAGGTTAAATTCTCTAAGCACAGAAATTCTTAAAAGAAAAAAGACAAAGGTAGCATTGTTCAGTGTCCAGTGGACGGATTTTTTCCCCTCACATATTTAAAGGAGTAGTTTACCCAAAAATGAAACTTGTTTCATTTTTACTCACCCTCATGTCGTTCCAAATCTGCATGAGTTTCTTTTTTTATGTTGAACATAGAAGAAGATATTTTAAAGAATGCTAGTAATCAAACAGTTGATGGTCCCCATTGACTCCTATAGTATTTCATTCCCTTCTATGGAAGTCAATGGGGACCAACGACTGTTTGGTTCTTCTTTTGTGTTCAACGTAAGAAAGAAACTTATATGTGACCCTGGACCACAAAACCAGTCATAAGGTTAAATTTGACAAAACTGAGATTTATACATCACATGAAAGCTCAATAAATAAGCTTTCTATTGATGTATGGTTTATTAGGATAGGACAATATTTGCCTGAGATACATCTATTTGAAATCAGAAATCTGAGGATGCAAAAAAAATCCAAAAGACTGAGAAAATCACCTTTAAAGTTGTCCAAATTAGGTTCTTAACAATGCATATTACAAATCAAAAATTACATTTTGATATGTTTACAGTAGGAATTTTACAAAAAATCTTCATGGAACATGAACTTTACTTAATTTCTTAATGATTTTTGGCATAAAAGAAAAATCAAAAATTTTGACCCATGCAATGTATTTTTGGCTATTGCTACAAATATACCCCAGCGACTTAAGACTGGTTTTGTGGTCCAGGGTCACATATAGGTTTGGAACAATTTGAGTGCGAGTACATTTTTTTTTATTTTTGTGTGAAC
The DNA here is from genome assembly GCF_049309525.1 of Garra rufa. NCBI lineage: Eukaryota > Metazoa > Chordata > Actinopteri > Cypriniformes > Cyprinidae > Garra > Garra rufa. The sequence goes on from NC_133372.1 coordinate 29,179,462, forward strand.
TATTCCTTTAACTTTGGTCGCCACTGATTAGTAGTGGAAACGGCAACAATTTCATTGAACATGTCATTGATCTTAACTAGTTGCAGAATTTAGTTTAACTTGTCTCATTTATTTAAAATGGCTCTGTTGCTTATTAGTTAAAACGTATTTGCCTCTTCTTTAGTTCTTATTTTTAAAAATTTAAAATTTTTTACACCCATTGTACTTTTTAATTTGATTATTCATTAATTTATAATATTATATATTAGTGTTTTTTATGTCTTTTTTTGGGCTGTAATCCTAGGCATAAACTGCGGCTGATTATTGTCTCCTTTCATCCTTTTCCTTTTTCATCTTCCATTTCTCCCGACTTTCCCCTCTCCTTCATAACTGACCCTTTCCCTTTCTCCTCTCTGCGTAACAGGCGTGATCCTCTTAGCCACGCACTGGCATAATGTTCACTCTTAAAGCGAATTATCTTCAGAGAGCTTTGGGATTACAGTCTTTCATTAAATCAAAATTCCATTTCTATTCTGCTTTCTCACCCCTCCTCTACACTCCCTCCATACGGATCAGAGTAATACAATTAAGATCCATAAGTTTCAGCCCCAAATAAGAGGCTAGAAAGGAAGGAATTGTTACACACCTCCCTAAGGGAGGCAAAGCCGTCTGCTCTTTGTTCCAAATTGGACATTGGGGGAATGTCAATGCGCCAGACCCCTCGCCATCCTCCAGTCAGCTCTTTATGACTGGGTGCAGTTGGGAAGGAAGAGAGTGGCCACTTAAGGCAGCCACCTGTTATTACTGCAATAGCCTGAGTGTTTAACTGCAGTGTGCGGTTTCTTTAAGTGAATCTTAATATTCGTTCCTCGGGAGCCAACTGGATATTAGTGATTTTGTTGTTTGTTAGAAATGCAGGCCTTGTTGATATCCATTTAGTTGTCACAATGAGCTCCCCCGACTGTGATAGCAGCATGAGGCAAGCGCATACTGGAGCTCAAAGAACATAGCGCACATTTGAGCTATTAGACAGCAGAGGTTTGTGTAATTGAAAAGAAATTAGGCTCTGTGAAGCTCTGTTCATGAGACTAAGAGAGAAAGACAAAGACAGAGATGTGGAGGCCTTCAAAGCACCTGCCTCTTTTGCATTGTAGCTCATTTTAAGGTCAGCAGAAACATGCCCCGGCTGTTTCTATTTCCACTGAGAAAAAGAGTGATGAATTATAATTCATCTAACTAAAGAGTCCAGGCTCACCCTCATGTTGTTCCAAACCTGTAAGACCTTTCTTCATCTTTGGAGCACAAATTAGTATATTTTTGATGAAATCTAAAAGCTTTCTGATCCTGCATAGACAGCAAAGCAACTTACACGTTCAAACAGCCCTTAAAGGTAGTAAGGATATCAATAAATTAGTCCATGTGGCATCTGTTGTTCAACTGTAATGTTATGAAGCTTTGAGAATGTTTCAGTTGGGTTTTAGTTGCGTTGCTGTCTGTGCAGGGTCAGAAAGCTCTCAGATTTCATCAAAAATATCTTAATTTGTGTTTCAAAGATAAATTAAGGTCTTAAGGCTTCGTAATGACATAAGGGTGAGTAATTATTGACAGAATTTTCATTTTTTTGGTAAAGTAATCTTATGAGAGATCCTATGTTTCTTGAACTGTCTGGAAGTCTAAAAAGAAAAATTGTATGTTTTATGCAAATACCCATTTGGCTGATCAATGTGTAACAGCCTTTTAATTCTGTTTTTGATATTCTGCACATTGTTTAACTTTCTAGAAACCATCCATCTTCTGTAATGATAGTCTTGAGGCCCTCATCACTTTAAAAAATGCAATTTGTGAAGCAGATGTGCACAAGATATTAATATTGCAGATTTAGCCTTGTTTTCAGAGAATGAATACTGAGTAACATAATTTTGTGAGGTTTATGCTTAAAGGAGTAGTTCACTTCCAGAGCAAAAATTGATAATGTTCTCAGCCCGTTGTCATCTAAGATGTTTAATGTCTTTCTTTCTTTGGTCGTAAAGAAATAGTTTTTTGAGGAAAATATTTCAGGAATGATTTCCATATAGTGGACTTCTATGGTGCCCCAGAGTTTAAACTTCCAAAATGCAGTTTAAGCGGAGCTTCAAAGGGCTCCAAACGATCCCAGCCGAGGAATAAGGGGCTTAACTAGTGAAACGATCGGTTATTTTCTAAAAAAAAAAAAAATTTGTATCCTTTTTAACCTCAAATGCTCATCTTGTCTAGCTCTGCAGGGCTCAAAATTAACTTTTTTACTTGGTAGCACTGGTGCTCCCAACTTCAAAAAGGAGCACCTAAATTTTTAGTGATGCGCTGATCTTGATTCTTTGTGGCTGATTCTGATTGCCGATGTTTTACAAGCAAATTGTACTGAAACTGAAAGACTTTTTAAGCAAGGGACAAGAATTAATGAAAATATGAGTACAAGAACAAGATGTTTTTTTCAATACTGCCATTTAATTTAGAAGCCACCACTGCATTTTTAAACAATCTACAGTATAAATAACAAAAAATAAATGACACAGTTCTTTCTTAGTCGTGTAGACAATAAATGGAGTCAAAGGCTACTCTTTCAATATTCAAAGTGCAAATTTTTTTCAAGCATGATACAGAGACAACTACACAACTTATAATAGCCCACATACTAATAACAGCCTAGATATTTTATGTAGCCTAATTTGCGCGCATTAGGGAGTCGATCTCTAAACGTGGGGTATTAAAATTGCTTCTAAGTGCTTGTGCGCATTTTACTTTTGGTTTTGTTTTGACGATCCCGCGAACTCTCGGCGGCACTAAGCGTGCATTCTACAACACGAGATTACTTTAACAAAACCGTTTGAAAGTGGGAGAACACAAACGGGATTTTGAAAAGTGTGTCCACAGTGGAAATTACGCCCCTGCGTGAGTGGAACTCTGCCGCTGAGTTATCATTTGATGTGAATGTATGCCACGTTGTACAGTATATTGAGACGGAGGCGCCAGAATTGTATCTGACAGAATATGCGGTGTAGCACGAAATATAGTATATTTCTTCAAAAGCAGATTGTGGAGTAGGGCTGCACGATTAATCGCACGATGTTGTGAGGCACGTTTAGTCAATGAAGCCGGTACTTTGATTAGTAGTAAATCTCCATCACGTGCGTTCAGCTGGAGCGGCAATGAAATCACATTCAATTTTGAGCGAGATTTGGCGTAGCTTGTCAGTGATTTACGCCTCTGAACGCTCCAGCTGAACGCATGTGATGGAGATTTACTACTAATCAATGTACCGGCTTCATTGACTAAACGCGCCTCACAACATCGTTCGATTAATCGTGCAGCCCTATTGTGGAGACATTTTAATTGTCCACAATCAAAAATAGTAATATCACACCTAATTGCAATGCATAATTGTGCAAATTCGGAACAGAGGTTGGTTGAGAGAGAAAAAAAAAAAAAAACGTCCGGTTCCTAGTTCAGCGGAGCGCAGTGTCCGTGACGGAGTGATTGACGGCTAATCTCAAATCTGCATAAAAGGCAATAATGTAAAGATGTAGTTTAAATGGTTATGTAATGCTGGAAAGAACGGCGAACCTGTCGCTGTATCAGCTCACAGCAGTCTGTACATTAGTTAGGCCAGCGAAAGTTTTGTAAAGAAATGACACCAAGTCGCACCACAACAATTTCTCGCACTAATGCTTCCAAATATAATTTGTGGTCGCGCAGATTAAATTTTGGGAGCATATGCGACCAAAACGGTCGCAATTTCGAGCCCGGCTTTGCGTAAACCCTGTGAACTGTGTATTCTGGTTCAAAACATTTAGGGTATGTCAAAAAACTCCAGTGTTTACAAAGTGAACATGCAAAGATCAAATGCTCTTTGCAAAAAAAAAGTAAATCAGCGATGTAGGGTGATTTGAAGATGGAGAAGAAAATGAGATGGGAGTTTTTCGACATACCCTAACTGTTTTGAACCGGAATACACAGAGTTCATGCAGAGCTAGACAAGACAAGCATTTAAGGTTAAAAAGTATATAAGTTGTCAATTTTTTTGTTAAAAATAACCAATGGTTTCGCTTGATAAGACCCTTATTCCTCAGCTGGGATCGTTTGGAGCCCTTTGAAGCTGCATTGAAACTGCATTTTGGGGGTTCAAACTCACGGGCACCATAGAAGTCCACTATGTGGAGAGAAATCCTGAAAGGTTTTACTCAAAAAACATAATACCTTTTTTTCCTGGAAAATAAAGAAATAAATTAGTACTTGTTATCCATAAGATAACAAATACCTACATAACGCTCATTATAACAGCTCTTTTGGATTGATTTCACTGGTCTTCCATCACATTTTAAATTGGCTTTCTATATAATTTAGAATCGGTGAACTTATTTGTTATGAAAATGTCTTTATCTTACTCTCTCTTGTTCTCTCTAATGTTCATCTGAAAAATAATGGCTCCATGTACTCATTTCATTCTATTATTCATATAACGCTTTTATTTCCACTTTAATGATCTTTATATTTCTTGCCTGATGCATAATTACTCTTGTCTTCTCTTTCTCTCTCTTCTTCATCTTGCTTTTGATTTCTCTGACAGAAATCACTTTCCTCAGTGTTGCGTGATATACAGTAATAATTAGTTTTTACTTAGATCATTTTTTTCATTGAAACTAAGTTAGTGGTTTATTTAGCCAGGTACAACATTCATAGATTAAAATAAGTCACAGAGTCTAATATTAAAGGCCATATTAAAATATAAAGAGCATTTATAAATGCTCTGTTTATTAATGACGGAAAACCTTCTCGTTTTGTACTTTTTTTAGTGATATAAAAAAGAACTGAAATAAAACAATAGAGCAAGTAAAAATAGGTCCTTAAGATACCGCTTTCAGATGCCGCTTTCAGACCACATTTATTATTCATATTCCTTTGTGTGTTCTTATGCATTTGTTATGCTTCTTATAATATCAGTCATTTTTAAAGAGTTTTCACTTTTCAAATCAGTGTTTTCTAATGGGACACATTATCCCTCAGCTAAGAAAAAGGAAAATTTGCAATGCGACGGGTGAACATTTAGCAAATGTGCCATTAACATCTTGCTCCACAGTCCTTGCTCTTATTCACAGAGTGTTGGAGCCAAGCACAGACACACTGTGTTCCCATGTAGAGGCTGGGACCGAGGCCCAGACTGACAGCATTGTTCAAGAGGGGTCTGCTCGTCTCTGCTGTCTAATTTTCTCTCCAATTCCCTTTAATTTTTTCCTTTCTTCCATGGAGCTTCTCTGTTCCTCTTAATTTCCCTTTGTGGTACCTGTTGTTATCGCTCAGTGGGACAGCACTAACTACACAGAGTATTTACCTCCAAAAATGAGGTTTAAGGAGATTTAGGCACATCTTTTTTGCACACAGCATTCATTTCGCTCTGATCAAATATAAAGGAATTAGCTTTCGAAGCATACCTCTAAAGACCTTAATGGTTTAAAGACAAAATGCTATGCTAAGCACTGATTTTATGAAGCATTCATATCACAAGTGGAAGGTTTTGTTTTTGCTCTTCTGAATGCCTCCCTGCTTCTACTAACCTTGCTCTTCAAGGCCCACAGAGGGGAAATGGCATTAGCTCAAAGGAATACTAATGACACCAATATATGCTTTAAGAATTCCACATGGGAAATGAGAACTGTTATGCTGAATGTTGACGGCGCTGCATGTGTTGACTGGGATGCTTCAGGGCGTAGATTAGCATAGGAACCATGAGGTTAGTGGGTTTTAGAACGTCACAGTGCTCACTTTATTCATGAAGGATATTAAATATTCCTTGCGTCAACTTAAAATTAATGTCAAAATATACATGTATGTGTACTAATTATTGTGTACATGTACTCTGCTGCTCAAGTTTGGCATTAGACTTGTCTCTTATGCTCATCAAGATGTTTACTTGATCAAAAATACAAAAAAAATATTATAATATATTTTATTTTAATATACTTTAAAATATAATTTATTCCTGTGATGCGAAGCTGAATTTTCATCAGCTGTTACTCTCAGAAATCATTCTGATATGCTGATTTATTATTAGAATTATGTTGGAAACAGTGCTGCCAAATATTTGTTGGAACCTGTGATTCTTCTTTTCAGGATGAATTAATAACAAGTTTAAAAGGACAGCATTTATTCAAAATGTAAATCTTTTCTAACAATGTAAATCTTTGCTATCATTTTTTATTAATTTAATACATTCTTGGAAAATAAAATGATTAATTTCTTTTAAAAAAAGAAATAATTAAATGTACTGACCCCAGACTTTTGAACAGGAGTGTGTATTGTAAGAAAACTTTTCAATTTTAAATAAATGCTGTTCTTTTGAACCTTTTATTGATCAAAGAATCCTGAAAAAATGTATCACAGGTTCCAAAAAAGAAAACATTGATAATAATTCAGCATATTACAATGATTTCTGGAGGATCATGTAACACAGAAGACTGGGGTAATAATGCTAAAAATGTATTTTTGTATCACAGTAAAAGTAGAAAACACATAGAAAACAGTTATTTTAAATTGAAATAATATTTCGCAATATTACAGTTTTTCTGTAATTTTGATTTAATAAATGCAGCCTTGATGAGCATAAGAACTGTCTTTAAAAACATTAAAAATCTTACTGATCCCAAACGTTTGAGCGGCAGTGTATGTAAACTAAATATTGAGAGTCAAAAATCAGCTGATGTTTTGACTGAAACTGTTTCATTTTATGCAAATCAGTAACCAAAGCAATAACTTTTTTTTAGCTGCTGTTTTGTCAATTTATTATAGGGTTCGACCGATATGTGTTTTTCAGGGCCAATGCTGATGCGGATTATTACAGATCAAGTAGACCGATAACCGATATATATGTCTGGTGTAAAAACAACAACTAATGTCAAAATTAAGAATAACAAGTGCTCTGACAAGAACTTTCTTTAAATGCTTTTAAAATGCTGATTTTTTTCGGCAAATCTATTTTGATAATTATTGAAAACCATAAAGATGCTTAATATCAGTGCTGATAATCGGCCAGGGCAATAATCATTTCAATAAATATTTAATTTTATTATGTTTTGAAAAAAGTCTGCATTTTTAAAAACTAAAATATTATGAAATAATACTATTTAAATTAATGTTTTCTATTTTAAAATGTATTTAAATGTAATTTATCCTGTAATGACAAAGCTGACAAAGTGATTTCAGCACTCATTTCATGAGTGTTCAGTTTCACCTGACATTTCAGAAATCAGTCTAATAGGCTGATTTGGTGCTCAGGAAACATTTCTTAATTTCAATGTTACAATTGTGCTTCTTAACATTTTTTGGATACCGTAATAGATTTTTTTTCAGGATTCTTTGAATAGTAAGTTCAAAAGAACAGCATTTGAAATGGAATCTTTTGTAACATTATAAATGCCTTTAATGTCACTTTTGAGTGCTGAATAAAAGTTTAATTTCTTTTTAAAAAATCTGTAATAACCTGACTTTTGAATGGTCATGTACCTGTATTGGTTGCACCAAGGTGTGTAGGTGGGAAATCGAAAAATTTGTCATAGATAAAAGCTTAAAAATATATCTGTTTAGGTATTTGATCTAATCAGATGATTTCTATCTGTAGCCGGCAGGTAGCCTGTTAGCTTTAACGGCTATAGATTGCATGCATTCAGCGGGTTATTGGATTGCGGCAACATCTGGCCTCCGTTAAGCCGTCTCAACAGAGTTGTGAGGCGTAGACGGTTGAAATATTAAAGATGGCTCACCAGCCAGGGGCAGCCATTGATCAGAGAGGTTCCCTTCCATTGCTGGACACCTTTGATAGATCCTCAGTCCAATTGAGCAGGACTCATGCTGGTCCACAACATCAAAACACTCTCATACTCGCCGGCAGGAGATCAAAAGCCTGTGGGTTTGTGGACGCGCATTAATAAGGTTTTACGTTATACGTGTGCGCTTTCGCAATGTCAGTGCCCTTTGGATTACTTTGAAGTTATTGTGTTTTTAGCTCTGAGAAAGTGTGAGATCACTAAGCAAACTTATTTTGCCCCCATTCACTGGTGTTCAGCCGTGAAAACTCTCCGAACAATTCCGAAGTCTATGAAGAGATGTCTTTTGTTCCTGTCAAACCCCAGCCTCCACCCTCCTCACCCCACCGCTGGGCTGCGTCCTGCTCCCTGCTCCCGTCATGTCAAAAGGGTTTCCCGCAGCTCACGCTTTCATAGCTCCCTATAGAATAAAACAGGGCAGAACACGTCTCCCTCTGTTCCCTCAGAAAACCGCACACATGGGCCTTTAGAACTTGGGCCCATCAGGAGTTCTCTCACAGCGCTGCAGACCAGCACCATGTTTACCCCCATGTCAGTCGCCGTGAAACCAAATGAAGGAGAAGTCAGTGGGTATAGGGAGGTGGGTGACATTGTGACAACCGCGGCGGTCGGGCAGGGATTCATTTATATTCTAATGGGGGGGTAGCCCTGGATACGCTTAGGTGACTGGAAAACATTCAACGAGAGGAAGTGAGCGGACTTGGATTCGGTGGGTGCGCTTGTATAACTCGGCGGATTGAAATCGCTCTCACAATTGAAGGTAACTCTCGGTTATCCCCGCGGACAGAAAAAAAAAGGGGGCTGGACTTTTCAAAAAGCAAACATGTATATTTCCCATGGACTTTCTAAGTCTTTGCTTTGTAGACTGGAATGAATTTGCTCACAGGCTCAATGGAAAGCGATAATGTGCTCTGTGTGAGACTTGCGACAACAGGAAACACTCCAGACCTCACATATGCTTATATCCAGTCCTCTAGCATGTATGTAGTAGATCAGAGCTGTTGGTTATTCAAGACACATCAAATAGAGGCTGATGGGATTACTCTGCTGAAAATAATAGAGTATTAAATTGAAACGTGAGGTTCACCAGATCCTAATTCCAGACTATTGCTGTTTTCCCCTCAGAGTGCCTTTTTCTTCTTTAATAATTGATAGAGATTAAAGTCCTTTTGAATAGTTTAACATTAGATTTACATATTCTGTCAGCTGTTGGGGCTCATTCATATTTTACAACATGATTGTAGTACAATATGAGATTAGTAGTATTTAGTACCATTTTAGTGGTGAATCTGTTAAAAACATTCTTTCCATCTATCATCCATTTAAAGTGCTATTATACTGTGTATCTAAGGATAGGGCTGGGCGATTTGGCCTAAAATCAAAATCTCGATTAATTGAACATTTTAACCCGATTACGATTAATGAACGATTATTTTATTCATTGATAAAATTATATTTAATTATATTTAAATAATATATATTTTTTTGCCCTCATAGTTCACTGACAAGTTTTGTACAGTAAATATGCTCACATATTACAAGTGAGAGATTTTTGAATGAAGGGTGCACACACTATCTACTATCTATGATTATTTATTAAACATCAGTGTTGAACAACTGAAATTAAAGCACACATTGCTTAAAACGAAAAGTCACATTTTTCTTAAATTAGTGAAAATAAATAACTTGCACTTTTGGAAACAAAATAAATTATTTATAAAATAATAATAAATATTAAAAGTAGAAAATAAGCAGTATCTCTTCTAAATAAAATTACTCTTGTATATCCTGTAAATACTTTTTACTGTATAAATACTGCTTAAGCTCTCCATCGACATGTCGGAGGAATAATGTAACGTAACGGGGTCACATGACTCCACACGCGGCAGTGTTTTTAAAGGGAAAGTAATTGAAATAATTGACCTGGAAAAATTTGATCGATTATAGGTTCTGAATGTCGATTTCGATTACTTTCCGATTAATCGCCCAGCCCTATCTAAGGATATGATCTGTGCTGAAAACTGATGAAATTTCAATTAGCATTATGTAAATGTATTAATTATACAGCTTTTGTATAATAATGAATATTTTACTACAGTATTTTGTAAAGTTTGTTGCAGTGTGATGTTAATATTGCTTTAAGTAGTTGTTCATACTTAATTCAGAGTATGAACTTTGAATTATTAAACTCTCTGCAGTGTGAAATTAATCATATCCAAAATAAAAATTTGTGTGTATATTTATGTGTATAAAGCTATACCAAAATAATAGGGATCATACAAAATGCATGTTATTTTTTATTTAGTAGTGACCTGAATAAGATATTTCACATAAAAGACGTTTACATGTGGTCCACAAGAGAAAATAATAGTGGAATTTATAAAAATGACCCTGTTCAAAAATTTACATACATGTACACTTGATTCTCAATACTGTGTTGTTACCTGAATGATCCACAGCTGTATTTTTTTTTTTTTGCTTGTTTGTTTAGTGATAGTTGTTCATGAGTCCCTTGTTTGTCCTGAACAGTTTAACTGCCTGCTGTTCTTCAGAAAAATCCTTTAGGTTCCAAATTCTTTGGTTTTTCAGCATTTTTGTGTATTTGAACCCTTTCCAACAACGACTGTATGATTTTGAGATCCATCTTTTCACACAGAGGACAACTGAGGGACTCATACGCAACTATTGCAGAAGGTTTAAACGCCCACTGATGCATCAGAAGGAAAAACGGTGCATTAAGAGCCGGGGGTGTAAACTTTTGAACAGAATGAAGATGTGTACATTTTTCTTATTTTTGCTGAATACCATACTTGTTCATTTAGTACTGCCCTTCAGAAGCTACTGAAGATACTTACATGTTTCCCAGACGACAAAATAAGTTTACCCTGATCTTCATATTTAAAAGTTTTCACCCCCTCCCCCCGACTTTTAATGCATCATGTTTTTACCTTCTGTAATAGTTGCATATGAGTCTCTTAGTTGTGCTTGTGTGAAAAGATGGATCTTAAAATCGATGTATCTTGTACTCGTTTTAAGTAAATATTTTTTAAGTAAATAATTGTAAATTTTAAGTAAATAAAGAGTTTGACCATTTTAGTGAAAATTATTTCTATAATAGGTTTATTTTAGTGTAGCTGAAAACAGCTGTGCTTTTTTATTATTTTTTGATTTGTTTAATTAAATCTGTAAAATGTTTTGAAGGTCATGACACTGAAGGTCTGATGGCTGTCATGCGCAATTCCTCTGGATAAAACATGCTAAAATATTTCATAGCCTTTGAAGAGCGACCCAATCCATATTGTGCCAGAACATCATAGTGGAGAGTTGGGGGTGGCTTTTTTGGATTTAGTCCAAGTCAACCACCTAGAAACCAAGAACATCTTAGCAACCGCGTAGCAACATGCTAATAGCCACACAAAACATCTTAGCAACCGCATAATAATGTTCTGGCAGCAACCCACAACAATCTAGCATTGTGTCTGCAGATGTTTCACGCGCAAGCACCGTTCTGAAGGTGCTCAGTGTAGGCTGGTATTCAACTGATGATTTAAGTTCTGATAATAAAGTCATTAGTTCAGTGATGAAATGTTGCGTTGTGATTGAAAGTTGTTTGTACAGTGCTTTTAAAGACCTGTCAATGTGAGGCGTGCCTGTTATTTTTTGCCTTCAGATGTTGATGCATCACGCTGATTCTTTAAGGCGTCAACAAAAAGTCATGTCTACCTCGCTTTCTGGATTCCCAACCAATCAAGCCGATTTGTAGCGCAACAGAGGAGCTTAGTCATTGTGCGTGTCCCTCCCACACGCCATAATGATTTTCATCAGAGCATGAGAGAGATTAGCTAAAGAGACATGATTATCGTGCCAGTCGAAAGATCTGAGAAGAGCTCTACAGAAAATGTGTGAAAATCCATACATGTAAACTCTCAATCCGCTAGTAAAGGTGCTGATCGTGTGCGTCTTATGTGGCGTGAATACTAACGAGTGAAGATAGAGGCAGAATTTAAGGAGTGTTTGATTGGAGCACTTACTGTACGTACGCCGGTGCGCTTCGTTAAAGCCCAGTCCATTAACCCCCTTTGCTATGATGCTGGAGCCATATGCTGCTAATTACAGCTCTAATGTGAGACACTAAATGTCAGTCTGGAGCGCTAGTGAGGAGATGATTGTTGGGTATAATGGCTGCACTTTTTTTTTTACTTGCACTTGTCAGATTTGAGTCTCACTATCTGTATTGTTTGGAACAGTGAACAGAATAACATTGACCTAGGCTGTGCTTGATTATGGGGTTTTATGAATGAGATGAGCGCAGTATATATTAGGGATGTCCTTTTTTCAGGAATTTCCATAATCGATTGTCATTTAAACGTACCGTAAATGTTAGAATTGCAAAATGCTTGTGCAGGAATCTGAATATTACATTGCACATAGCCACATGCAAATAAGAAAAGAAAGTGTTTTGCTCTGTTGGGCTTATTGTGTATTTTGTAACTACGTTTTGCATTTGTTAATTTTGTAATTGTGCGAGTTTTATGCATTGTGAACTTATCTTCACTCATTTTATTTTCTGTGATGTATTGAACATCATTTTGGCATATTATGCTGCAATAAAAATAAATGTATAATTAGATATCAAAATAAAACATTTGATTAATAATAATAATGATGATAATATAATCATTAAAGTTGATTTTGTACGTTTTTGTAAACTTTGCGAACATTTTGTTTTCTGTGATGTAACGAACATTGTTGCTGTATTAAACTTCAATATTAACAATTAAGTAAATATAAGTAATATGTATAATTTTTTGTTTACTTTTATTATTATTATTATTAATAATATTAAAGTTGATTTTGTATGTTTTTTTTTGTAAACACCAACATTTTACTTTTGATGTATTGAACATCATTCTTGCAAAATATGCAGTGTTTACAAGCCCCACACATCACATGCAGGAAAAAAGCAAATTGTTTCCACGATTTACTAATTTGTTCCCTTGTTAATAAATCGTGCATTAGATATAAATTATTTCCTCATTTTAAGTAAATTGTGCACACAAAATTATCATTTGTGCCTTCGTTTTAAGTAAATCGTGTGCACAAAATATTTTGTGCCCTCATTTTGAGTAAATTGTGCGCTTTATATAATTTGTTCCCTTGTTTTACGTAATTTGTGCGCTCAATATAATTATTTCCCTTGTTTTAAGTAAATCGTGCACTCTATATAATTTGTTCTCTTTGTTTTAAGTAAATTGTGCACTCTAAAATACGTTTCCTTGTTTTACAGAAGTTGTGCGCTTGATATAATTCATAAATTCATAAATTGTGTGCTTGAATTTGTTCCCTCGTTTTTATGTAAATTGTGCACTCGATAAAATTAGTTCCCCCATTTTAGTTAAATTGTGCTCATGGATATAGTTTGTTCCCTCCATTTTAATAAAATTGTGTGCTCAATATAATTCATTCTCGCGTTTTAAGTAAAATTTGCGCTCTGTAATACGTTTCCTTGTTTTACGTAAATTGTGCGCTCAATATAATTCGTTCCCTCATTTGAAGTAAATTGCACTTGATATAATTTGTTCCCGCGTTTTATGTAAATTGCGCACTGTATAATTCGTTACCTCGTTTTACGCAAATTGTGCACTCAATATAATTTGTTCCCTCGTTTTCTGTAAATTGTGCACTTGATATAATTCGTTCCCTCGTTTTAAGTAAATCACTAACTTGATATAATTTGTTCTCATTTTAAGTAAATAAATCTATAAAGTTTGTTCCCTCGATTTAAATAAATTGTGTTTGAGATAATTCATTCTCTCATTCTAAGTAAATTGTGTGCTTGATATAATTTGTTCCTTCGTTTTCTGTAAATTGTGCACTTGATATAATTCGTTCTCTCGTTTTAAGCAAATTGTGTGCTCTATAAAACATTTCCTAATTTTACATAAATTATATACTCAATATAATTTGTTCTTTTGTTTTAAGTAAATTGTGTGTTTGATGTAATTTGTTCCCTCGTTTTTCTGTAAATTGTGCACTTAATATAATTAGTTCCCTTGTTTTAAAGGAACAGTATGTAAGAAATTTATGTCAGTTAATCATAAAATGGCCCTGACATGTCACTAGACATTAAGAAATCATGTTCATTTCAAATACTTATATCACTGACAACAGTGGTCCGGCCAGGATATTGTCATTTAAAAGTGAAAGTTGCAGCCCACAACTGATGTTATTGTTGTCATTTTGTGTTTTGGTCTGAGGCTCCACCCTCCAGCTATCTACCAATCACGAAGTCAGTAGAGTTTTGTGATCCGGGTTGCCAGCTCTGTTACAGCTGCAGCTATACGAACGTGTCGGATAAAACATGTATAACGTTACGGAACCTAAAAGACCTCGTTATGAATCCTAAATACGTCGTGACAAAGTCCGAAATAAAACAAGGATTTGTATAGGATATGCCTTTGAAAGATGGAGACGGCTGAAAACGGAGAAGAATTTGAAGATAGACGCAATCGTTGGTAATTTTCTCCTGGACAGGTAAGATTCATCTATGTTTGGCTAACTTTGCTTCCGTACACAGTGGATTTTCCACGGTCGCCCATGCTAAATGAGTTCATAAAAAGCTTTATATCGCACCACTAGCAGGGTATGAAAACAATCTATGTTCCGACTGAAATGTGGTATTACAGTACATCTTTACGAAATATTTGGCTAATCACCATCTGTAAATTTTTGCGATACATAATTACTTCGCAAAACATCTCTTGTGAAGCATAAACATAATTAACAGAAGAAAAACAAATTACTGTGTAGGACTCGTCACTTGCCATTAGAAGCTCCTTGTAGCAGCCTACGATCCTGCTGAATCCTGTAGCTTAGCTGGCAACCTCGAGTCAGGGGGGGAGCAGGAGGGGATACACCGTTCTACAGTATTTTGAAAGTGATTGCAGTACCAGTTTTGGTCACAATCCTACATACGGTTCCTTTAAGTAAATTTTACACTCGATATAATTCTTTCCCTTGTTTTAAGTAAACTGTGTGCTCAATATAATTTGTTCTACTTCTGTCCACATTCTCATAAACCTGTTGCTGCTATGTTATGTTATGTTGTGGAAAGACACTTTAGTTGGGACTTTAGTTTTTAGTTGGGAATGAGCTATACACATTCTCAAAAGCCTTGCAGCGTTGCATGGAATCATTTCAGAATCAGGATCAGAATCAAAATTTGCAGCAATGTTCAATACATCAATCTTCAGATCTAATGTTGTTAGAAAGCCATAAATCACATACAAGATCAACGCATTATAGCTTGCTAAGAGTAGGGTATGCAACATGCCGCTACACTTACATGTAATCACAGTGATTCTTAAGGTCAGCAGATCTATACATGTCCTTCTGGTGAACATAGACGTGATACATCAGACCCTGTCAGGGCTTGTTGTCATGTTGTATTGCAACCAACTATTATGGTGTTTTTGGTGTATGCTCTTATTCACATTTCAATGGTGCTACACCTGAATACATTGAGACCGCTTCATGTTTTCAAGGGCACATCATATTTATGTACATGGATGCATGTCAGTGTCACAAATGTGACGTGAAGCGCAAGCTCATGCTAAAACTGATGCCAGTAAATGGTGTTTTCCTGTATTGTGTGGAGCCATTTCCACTGAGACTGATTAATAGACCAGATAGTCAATAAGATTAATCCGTGAAATTATTAATCATTGAATTAATATATATGTATATATTGTGGTGTCTGGTGAATATCATAAATGGAAATCATCCACAATCACAGATTCACAGGAAGAAGAGGCGGCTCTCCCCCCAAAACAAACACCGACACACACACAAACACACACACACTGGCCGGTAATGAGTGATGGTGGGGCTCCCACAATATTGCCGTCGCTGCAGAAAAGCATGGCTGAGACAAACACACTCAGACAAAGGAATAAGCAACAAAGGAGGAGGGAGAGAGAGGCTGCATGCAAGTAGCATGAAGAAAATTAAATCGTAAGAAATTTTGACACCAGATCCCCCAGACACTGACCATATTAGGCTGAACGTCTTAATGTTGTTTGATTTGCGTACAAGAAAAAGCACATCCAAATGAAGTGCAAACCCAAAATAATAATATATATTTTTTTTTTCTTCATACCATGAAAGTGAGTTGGGTCTTTTTTTTTTTTTATTTGGTGTAGCCTTGCATAAAGATTTTCTTGTTTTGTTTTTATGTAAATTATTAATTGTGCATCCCATAGGTATAATGATAAAAAAACAAAAAGAAGCAAATGTGTGTCTTAGAGGAACAAAGATTGGATTTTCATTGCATCATGCTCTGTGAACGAACCGTCGTGATGGAAAATCCGAAGGAAATAATGTCACCGCATCATTAGCACAAGCTCCAAGCAAATCAAAGCAGCAGGTTGCTGTTTTTGTGTCTTCATTCGCTCGATGTACCCTCTTTCCTTTCCAACACTCCATTTGGTGGAGGGCTGTTGCGTTTCGTCTTTGCCGAGATGTGGAGGACATTTGTAATTGAAATGAATTCTTCCATGTCAGCAGGGCAGATTTGCCCACATCTTTTGTCTTGGGGCTTGCTGCTTTGTCAAGGCTCTCCCCCCTCGGTCCTCCAAAGGCAACCAGACTTACGTACATACATTTGTATTAATAAAGCAAAAGGCAGCGTGTTCATTGGTTGAACACGCACTGTGATGATAGGATATGACTGGGCACTGAACCAGATGAAGCAGCGCAGAACTCACACATACACACACGAGAACAAATGCACACGAGTTTCACACTGACTTATCAGCATGTCGTCTCAAGTATTGTATTATAGCTGCCTTGTAAACCCCCGTCGAGTGCATCAATCACAACAAGTTTATAATCATCTCTGGCACGTTGTTATTCTTATTTTTTTTTTTTCACAGATTTTTTCATATTTATGCAGTTGAGGAAACACAGTAATTTAGTGTTTGCACTCTTTTCATTAGGCAAGTGTATAAAAGGGTTTTTGTTCCTGCTATTTGATACATAACAATCCTTGCTATTGTAACCTGTGTTAGTTGAGAAGAGGTTTGTTGACAAGTTGTGCAGCATGCTTTGTTTACTTTCGGCCACATAATAACAGTAGTAAACAGAAATGACCGTGATCGTAAAACACTTCTCACCTCCAGGGCTCTATTTGTTGAAAGCTCCAATAAATCAGAATTGGAGTTTTGTGGATTTCAGTTTGTGCGTTACCTTTGAAACTGTCTGTATGCTAGCGTATTCCTAAAAGTGAAATACTTCTTTTTTCAAGCTGTGGAGGTCAGTATCATTTTTTTTTTAAAGGAATTACTACTTTTATTTAGCAAGGGTGGATTGAAATGGTCAAACGTGACTTATACACGTTTACAAAATAAATCAGTTCATCCAAGAATCCAACTGTTTTTACAGTTTAAAGTTGATTAGAAATTAAAAAAATAGTTGTTTTTATAAGAGTTTTTGAATTGGAATATTTTTCGGTGTTTTTGATCAAATAATGCAGCTTTGGTGAGAATGACAAATTTCTTTCTAAAACAATCTTACTAATCTCTAAACAGTGGTATATACATTTGCAGTTCTTCTTTTTCTGCAAAATTGGCTGTTGTGTAACCAATTAAAAAAGAAACGAGTTACTATATATTCACTGTCAAACTTCATGCTGTATGCAAACATGGTATAATAATGATATGCTGCAGTATTTGTGAGATTGTTTGTGTGCATATGAGTACTGTAGTTGTGTACAGCATGTGTCTGATATGACTGTCTTAAGCTTCTCTTTATGGTAATATGCATGACTGTGGAGTAGACAAAGTAGATAGATCCAGCACTGACACCAAAACACTCTTCCCATCAAAGAGCATCCCAGCTGGACACTTTAATTGCCACTTTGCCTGTCTACAAAGACATTAAAATTGCATTACCTTGTCTCTTTTTCTGACTCGTTTTCTGTTAGGCCTGCTTATGGGGTCAAATTTCCTTCAAAAGTATTGCGCTCACAGATCGAAAAATAACAAGCGTGAATCAAAGATTTGAAAACGCATGTAAAAATATATCGCACGCAAATGAAAATTAAATGCAAAGACATTCAGAAGAATAAAATACGTGGACACAAACTGAAAAATAATAAGCACAAGATAAATATTTATACACTTGCACGCACAAATCTGAAACGTGAATTCACAGTTATTTGATTCACTCTTAAAATCGTGTTTTCTGCTCACATTTTTAGTTTTCATACGTTTACGCTCTTTGCTCACTCGCTCTCGGTTCAACAATCTGCACTTGGTTTTCTAAATGTTGCGCTCCTGGTTTCATGTAAATGAGGGCGGGCTCAAACATCACCATTGGTTCACCAGATGTGATTGACAGCCTCCTTCTCTAGCCAATCGATCAAAGCGCAGAAGTTGACGTCACTCCAATGCGTGATGGATGATTCCCGTCAGGACAATGCTGGACAGTCTCAGTTAATTTTTGCATTGCATTTACATTTTGTATGCAATACAAAAAAAAAAAAAAATCTATTTTTTAATAAAATCTATCAACAATGCTCAGAGTGTATTTGGTCCCACAATACAGTGTTAACTGAACACTGAAGCAGAGATGAACTTAAAGAGAATGTTAAGCAAAATTAATGAAGCAAAGAGAAACACAAAAAAAGAAGAGACAAACAGAAAGACAGCTATAACAGACTTAGTCACAGCCTCAGATGAAATCAACTGAAATAAAACACAATAAATCTCTGAAGATCTCAGCAGAGGAGGACTAAACTCCACACACAGCAGCACCAGCTTCATTCACTACTGACCAGATTGACTAAATTATGATTGAGAACAGAGGTTTAGATTCATGTGATCAATGTTTGCTTTAGTTGTGTTCTTGATCCTTCACTTTTTAACAATTACTTCTGATCTTTTGGTTGCTGCAAAACACATTTGTTATAGCAAAATAATCCAGAAGAAAACATGATTAGGAAGTTTTACCTGGTTGATGATAAAGTATTGTAATTTACTGGTCTTATCTAAAGACTAACTGTGGTTATTTAATATTAACATTTATTATGTTATATGAATTTATGTTGATGAGAGTTTTGTATTAACTAGATAATTTGACTGATTTTAAAAACACTTTGCTCCCTTAGCTTTTAGAAAATATGAGATATAGATGCAAACGTTAATGCATTATAATGCATAGTGAAAGAATTTGCAATTAATTTTCTGCTAAATTCTATAGTAAAATGTCATGAAAACTGACACAGACAGAGTCTTGAGTATTCTGAAGAAGTATGAATAGAAATTTTCATGTTAACTATGAAGGATTTTGAGTGTTACATGTGAAGAACTGGTAATGAATAGTGACTGAATTTGCCATTTATTTTCTGCTAAATTCTACAGTAAAATCTCATGAAAGCTGACAAAGAGACACGGTCATTCAGAAAAAATAATTTATTGAAGTGTTCATGTTAACTCTGAAGGAATTTTAATAACACATGTACAATATGACTTTATTTCTCAAGAAAACTACACTTTTAAGTATATTCAAATTGTATCTTTTTTTAATGAAGCCTACAATATTGATATGTTTTTAAATAGTTTCCCCTTATTTTCGGGCACATTTGATTTTTACCCGCTGAATATAGATGTTCGTCAGCTTTTTGACTGCTTCGACTCTGTACCGTAATACCACAAATAGATGTGCAGCAGAATTCAGGTGGCAGCTGGCTTGACCGCGGTGTAAAACGGGTGCAACTTTCAACATACAAAATATACTTATGGAAAATCTACTGAGACTGTCCAGCATTTTCCTGACGGGAATCATCCATCACGCATTGGAGTGACGTCAACTTCTGCGCTTTGATCGATTGGCTAGAGAAGGAGGCTGTCAATCACATCTGGTGAACCAATGGTGATGTTTGAGCCCGCCCTCATTTACATGAAACCAGGAGCGCAACATTTAGAAAACCAAGCGCAGATTGTTGAACCGAGAGCGCGTGAGCAAAGAGCGTAAACGTACGAAAACTAAAAATGTGAGCAGAAAACACGATTTTAAGAGTGAATCAAATAACTGTGAATTCAAGTTTCAGATTTGTGCGTGCAAGTGTATAAATATTTATCTTGTGCTTATTATTTTTCAGTTTGTGTCCACGTATTTTATTCTTATGAATGTCTTTGCATTTAATTTTCATTTGCGTGCGATATATTTTTACATGCGTTTTCAAATCTTTGATTCACGCTTGTTATTTTTAGATCTGTGAGCGCAATACTTTTGAAGGAAATTTGACCCCATACCTGCTCTGTTATTAAATAGTCTAGTCATGGATTCTGTAATGCAGAATGTAGGGATGTAACAATATAAAAATTTCACGGTATGATAATATCACAATATGAAGTCCACGGTACAGTATTATTGCAATATTTTAAAAAAAAAGACAAATGAAGACTTGGAAAAAAAACTAAGAGTTACAACAAATAAAGCATAACTGGTGGCCGTTGCATTCCCAAACATGCACTAAACTCATAGCACATGCAATAAACAAGTTCACTGCATTCACTCTGAACTGAGCCGTTCTGAGGCAAGGAAAACACCAGATCACGAGCTGATCGCCTGAATGAAGTGTGCGCTTCGCTTTGAAACCCAGCAAAAACAGACTTGATGAAGGGATTAAGTCATATTGTTCTTTCGGTGTAGTTCATTCGACAGATACTGTGCCAAAGCATAATGGCTTAAAACACAACTTTAAAGATGTTTTATGTTAGAATAAGAAGGTTAAATAATTTTTTAAAATCTATGCTTATTGCCCTGAAGATGTGACCATGATAATATCAAGACTGTAAGACAACATTGATAATACCATTACATCCCTAGGAGAATGTCACAGAATTGGGCAAATTTTGGATAAATAAATAAGTTTCACATGGCCCTAGTTTTTAAAGGGATAGGTCACCCAAAAATGAAAATTCTCTCATTAATTACTCACCCTCATGTTTTTCAAACCCGTAAGACCTACGTTCATCTTCAGAACACGAATTAAGTTATTTTTGATGAAATCCTACAGTTTTCTGACCCTGCATATACAGCAACACAACTACTATGTTTAAGGCCCAGAAAGGTAGTAAGGACATTGATAAAATAGTCCATATGCCATCAGTGGTTCAATCATAATTTAATGAAATTACGAAAATACTTTTTTCTGTGCAAAGAAAAAAAAATAACAGCTTTATTCAAAGTCGTTTCTTTTCTTCCGTGTCAGTCCTTGACAGGAGTGTCACAACATATGCATGTGGTACTGCTGACGTAGGAGCTGGCGTTTTAACGTAGAACGTCCATCTCTTTTAGTTCATCATCTGTATATTCTGGTTCAAATAAGTAAGGCTGTCATACACTCTGTTGAAATCTTCAGATTCTTCAAGACTGTTTTATGTACAGTGTGCATCTTCCTTTGCTGGTAAACAAGACGCAGCACATCTGGGTTCTACATCAGAACGCCGGCTCCTGCATACTCTTGTGAACAAAGTTGTTATTAGTGTTTTCTTTGCACACAAAAAGTATTTTTGTAGCTTCATAACATCGTGGTTGAACCTCTAATGTCACATGGACTATTTTATCGATGTCCTTACTAACTTTCTGGGTCTTGAAAGTTTTAGTTGCATTGCTGTCTATGCAGGGTCAGAAAGCTCTCAGATTTCATCAAAAATATCTTAATTTGTGTTCCAAAGGTGAACAAAGGTCTTACGAGTTTGGAAGGACATAAGAGTAAGTAATTAATGACAGAATTTTCATTTTTGGGTGAGCTATCATAGTGTTGCTCAAGAGTTTATTTAAAATGTATGAACTTCTAGTTAATAAAAGAAACTGTTACTGACATAGATTAAGTGTATAGAACTGTAAAAATTAATATTGATATCATAGTTCAGAAAACATGGTCTCAGAAGTTGTTGATGAGAAATGTTTAAATTCATGCTGAAATTACTATTGATCCAAATTCTGTCTAACAGAAACAATTGAGATATTGAAAGCATTAAGATAGACAGACTGAAGGCAAGAGTGGCGAAGTGAGAGAGACAGACAGCGGGACAGAAAGACAGGGTGAGGAAAAATAGAAGGGTAACTTGTTTTGACTGACAGACTGCTAGAGGGCTAGTCATTTCAATGGAGAAAACAAACAAGAAGCAGAAGGAGCTAGAGAGGTTGATGGATGTGATTAGAACATTGACCTATCAAGGAGACTGAGACTCTGCGGGTGGGTAGAAAATGTGTTTATTAAATAGTGTGTGTGTGTGTGTGTGTGTGTGTGTGTGTGTGTGTGTGTGTGTGTGTGTGTGTGTGTGTGTGATGAAAGACATTACAAATAAGAGGAAAGGGAGTGAGGACCATGCTCTGGGATGTCCCTTAGCTAGGTGCGTGCGTGCTGTCTCTAACAAGGATGTTTGGCATTAAGTGAATGGCCTCTAATTGTTTTTCATCTACTCAAATAACATTCTCACACACCTGCTCCATTACGTGCTTAAACACCTGTATAGCAGTTTGATCACATGTTAAACAGATTGTACTGCACCACCAGACTTTCAATGCTGAAACATGACCGTGCTAAGTCGATAAAGTAACCGCCCTTTAAAACTAATTAGGCATTGAACACCTTAAAAGGCTATTTATTATCTGGTGGTTCCTAGTGATAAGGCAGTAAACATGTATGTAACGTTTAAACTTAAAGGAATAGTTCATACAAAAATGAAAATTCTGTCACCTTCAGTCATCTTCAGAGCACAAATTACGGTATTTTTGAAATCCGAGAGCGTTCTGACCCTGCATAGACCGCAACGCAACTAGCACATTCAAGGCACAGAAAGGTAGTAAGGACATTATGGACACTATGTTCCCTCACATGCATTCTCACAAAAAAAGCATCTTTATTTGCCAGTAATTACTGAGAGCCCTCGACTGTAATGTGCTTTTGCTTTGACAGACCCTGACATGATTTGATTATATTTTCATCTCGCCTCAATGGCAAAAACAACAACTGTGTGTGCTTGTATAAACCATGTGCCTTCAGGCACTGGACTCCAAAGAAACCAAGAATGACATTAAAGATACTTTTGGTGAGAACAACGTAATCAATCACTTTTCAATTCCTGTGATTCTGTTTTAGAAAAATATGGTGATGACCGAGAGAAATAAAAGGCTGAGAGCAAGAGAAAATCATGAGGTGAGGTTTAGCGTAAAGGGACCAATTCACTGGCCAGTGTAAATATTTATGTACTAATAGGTACTGTGTGATTATGCTTGGTATGCTCCTGTTTGTTTGAGGGGAAACATCAACAGTCCAGAAATCAATGGAGATAAATAGAACGTGAGAGAAGCAAAGGAAAGCCAGAGAGGAATAGATAAACATAAAACAGGCTAATAGGAACTGCTTTCTCCTTCACCTCTTCTTCCCTTTGTGTTTTCCATCAATAGGTCTCCCTCTGTTCTCTCAGGTCATATCAGTTACACTCCTTCCCTTGAGATTCTGCTCTAGGAATAGGAATCTTGAGGAATTTAATGATTTAGTTTTCGATTATGGTTCTTTAATGATTGTTTTAATACTATTAAAGAGAAATCTTTGGAAATAAGATATATAATTCTTATTTGGTCATTCCATGCCAAATCAAACTAATTTCAAAAACTTCCCCAGCTCAAATTTTTGATTTTGCTAATATTTTTTTCTAAAGAAATGTAGACATGTATAGTGATGAAAGCCAAAATATTAAATGTCATGGATGAATATTAACCACGGTTTTGTAGAGGAGGGTCAAAATGGCAATTTTCACCTGAGATTTAGAGCCAAATTACAAGGGGTTATAAATGACTTCAGAAAGATGGCAGCATCATAATGTTATTTTTACACAGAAATTGGTAGCTCTATTACTAAAATCTGTTGATTTTAGTAAATGTTGTTGCATTATGTGCCAATGGTGGCCATTCAAAAATGGGGACACAAGTTTGCATGCCTGCAACTCAAAAAGTATTAAAGATATCTTAATTCCCTTTTAGATATTGGGCCTTAACAAACTTTCCTTTTGGCAACTTCATTTTTAAGGCCGTATATGGTTTGGTTTCGGAGATATGGGAATTTCAATATGGCTCCAGGAGTAAATTGTTAAATTGCACACATTTTCAGTGGTCAAAAACCTGTCTCAGTGGAAGAAATATTCTTTTTCCAAAGTTTGCATGCCTGTAACACAAGAAGTGTTAAAGATATCGCAATATGATTTTTAGATTATATTTCTTAATAAACTTTTCTTTTGGAATCTCAATCTTCCAGGCCCTATATCATTCAGTCCCGGAGATACAGTGATCTCAATGAGGCACCATGTCCAGATTGTTGAATGTTACCCATTTTCAGTAGTTGAAAACCAAATGGTATACATCACATTATGATTTTAAATACATTTAATATATCAAGCAGCCTTGGAAAACGATCTAATAATGGGTTTAATGATTCTGGTCCATGAAATGCACCACTTCCAGTATTTTGACGGTTTCTCGACATGGGCAAAATGCAATGGAGGGTTTTTATAAATCGAGTACTTGAATTCAATCTATGTAATAGCCTTCTTTCAATCCAACCAACTTTAAAGACCCTAAAATATGTACTCCACTCGTATATAATGCGGCTGGGCTTGTTGCTGACATTCTGAACTGCTGCAGTAAGGACCTAAGTCCAGGTTTGCATATTCCTGCATGGATTAGTTGCATTTAGTTGTAAGAAGTTGGTCCTGGATCAGCACTTCAGGAAAACTTTTATTTTCAGCCAAATTGCTGACAGCAGCAGTAGCACTACATCTTAACTCCAGCTCCTTAATGCTCCTTTCAGTGGGACGCCCCTGTGCCACTTGGTCTTTCAAATGGACCTAGTTTCACACCGCATTTATCTTTTTTCCTGTTTAAGAAGGCATTATGCGATTCCAGAACAAACTCCAACCAGACAAAATGCTCGATTTAAGCTTTTCACGTGTGGGAGTTTATTGACTCGGGAGTGTTTGAGTTTGTGTGCGCCGTCAAAACTGCCTCCCTCCGTCTTACCTCTTTCACAGAGATACTCAAATTCCTTGAAGTGTTAAATAAAAAGGCGAGAGAGGTGTCTGATGAAGGCGCTTTCACACAATCTGCATACAGAAGCAGCGGAGGCAGATTAGTGTGTGGTATTGAGCTGTGAAGCGTCAGTGTAAAGCTGTGCTCACAGGGCTTTATCTGCTCACTTCCTCAAAGGAGTTCAATTGTGCCCTTTGAAATCCACCTGGGTTTCAGGCTTAATCTTGTTGTTACCTTTGCAGGCTGTTTGCTTATTATTTCTAATTTTATTCCTGTTTTTTCATCTTTCAACTCAAGTTGTAGATACCAGAGTTTCTAGGTGCAAACACTGGAGGTGGGGGGAAAACTGTAATGTTTCAAAGTATTGCAATGTTTTACTTCATGATACTGTGTTGATATTCTAACAGCAAGAATTGAGAATTGTAGTTACATTTTTCACATTTAATATCTATGGGAAAAGGAAATTGGTCACCACATAGTTTGCAAGAAGATGAAATGTACTGTGACATTAGGTCGCTAGTCTTGCTAGACTTTTACTTGCGGCAAAAGTGTAGGTAGGGTTGCACCAGCCTGTCATAAGTTCAAACTTAAATTGGATTGTAAATTCAGGGCAATTAATATGCAACATTGACAGACCTATTCATATTGTATCGCTATGTCTTTAATGTTTCCAACCCATAACAAATATACAGTTGAAGTCAAAAGTTTACATACACCTTGCAGAATCTGCAAAATGTTAATTATTTTACCAAAATAACAGGGATCATACAAAATGCATGTTATTTTTTTCATTTAGTACTGATCAGAATAAGATATTTTACATAAAAGACACTTACATATAGTTCAGAAGAGAAAATAATAGTTGAATTTATGAAAATGACCCTGTTCAAAAGTTTTTGATACTGTGTTGTTACTTGAATGATCCACAGCTGTTCTTCAGAAAAATCCTTCAGGTCTCACAAATTCTTTGCTTTTTCAGCATTCTTGTGTAATTTAACCCTTTTCTAACAATGACTGTATAACTTTGAGATCCATCTTTTCATACTGAGGACAACTGATGGACTGATATGCAACTATTACAGAAGGTTCAAATGCTTACTCCTTCAGAAGGAAAAATTATGTGTTAAGCCAGGAGGTGAACGTTTTTTGAATTTGATGATCTGAGTAAATGAAACTTATTTTGTCTTCTGTGGAAATTGTAAGTATCTTCTGTAGCTTCTAAAGAGCAGTACTAATTGAAAAAAGAAATATTTAGGCAAAATAAGTAAATTTACACATCTTCATTCTGTTTAAAAGTTTAAAAACATGGATCTCAAAATCATACACTCTTAAAAAATAAAGGTGCTTCACGGTGCAATAGAAGAACCCTTTTTGTCTAAATGGTTCCATAAAGAACCTTTAACATCTGAAGAACTTTTCACAAAGGGATCTTTGTGGTGACCAAAAATGTTTCTTCAATGGCATCGCTGTGAAGAACCTTTCATTTTTAAGAGTGTACAGTCATGTTGGATAGGGTTCAAATACGCCAAAGAATCTATGAGAACTGATAGACTTTTCTAAAGAACGTTGGTCAATTTAACTGTTCAGAAACAAGAAACAAAAAAACAGCTGTGGAACATTCAGGTACCAACACAGTATTAAAAATCAAGTGTATGTAAACTTTTGAACAGGGTCATTTTTATAAATTCAACTGTTTTCTCTTGTGGACTATGTCAACGTCTTTTAAGTCAAATATCTTATTCAGGTCAGTACTAAATAAAAATAACATGCATTTTATATGATCCCTCTTATTTTGATAAAATAATTAACACTTTGCAGATTCTGCAAGGTGTATGTAAACTTTTGACTTCAACTGTAACTATAAATCAATTCTATGGCCATCACATTCCTTAGTGTTTTCTGCACATGTTGGTTGGCATTTGATGTTTTATTCTGTATGTGTTTGAAAGCCTTTTTTCTCTTTAGGGTGTCAGATTTTCTTGTGTAGGCCTCCTCACATCTGCACTCTTTGTACTTCATTGGCAGTATGTGAACTGACCAATCAATGCACTGCACATGTAACCAGGCGTTTTTACGTAGTTACTTATAGTGTGGTGTTTTCTCTCACCTTTCCTGTATTTTTCTGTCACTGTACTGTTTCGATTCCCTTGACATGCTTTATCCTCCTCACTTGCTTTCTTACACACGTTCACACGTTGGTCTCAGCATGCACAGAGACCTTCACAATGCTTTTCACCTTTCACAGTTTGTGTGCTACATAAGTATAGGTTACTAAACATGTGGAGTCTTGGAAACACAGTACAGTGACAATACAGGTAGTAAATCTCTAGAGAACAAGGCTGTAGTGGGAGGAAAATGACTAGCGTATGAACTGTACATGGTTCTGTGTATGTTTGTTTTTCTCTGTGTGTAAGTCAAGAATGGATGGCCATACATCCCTGTACACAAAACCTTTTATTCTTTGATTTCTAAAGAACTGATTTGTTATTTTTTTCCTTGCTTAAAGGATAGCTCACCCAAAAATGAAAATGTTGTCATTAATTACTTAACCCCATGTTATTCCAAACCCGTAAGACCTTTGTTCATCTTCAGAATGCAATTGAAAATATTTTTGACGAAATCCAAGAGCTTTCTGATGCTGCTTTCTGAACACGTTCAAGGCCTAGAATGCTAAATAAAATAGTCCAATATCTCAGCCTTCATGCCAGCGTTGTGCTGAAGTTATATTATTTCATCTATAAAGACAGAGAGACTGAAACAGACAAGAAAAGAATGCTTTCCCAGCTAAAAACGTGACCCACTGAGGCGCCTCTCTTCACAGACTTTATTTACGATTATGACCTGTCCATGTTTATAGCCCTGCTCAAGATGGCTCTGCGATTGCCTTATCCTATAATAGGTGGGCTCTCTTATCTCAAACGAGTACTCAGAACCACATAAACCACAGCCAGTCAATCACAGCGCCTCCCCAAACAGCACGCTATAGACCTCTGATCTGGTATCACTGATTTATTTCTTCCAGCTGCTTAGACTATTGAATTTTGCATCAAACTTAACAAGCATTAGACCAGCGTCTAATTCCTAGAACCTTATAAATGAGTATCACTTCAAAAAGCTCTTCAAGTTTTAAACACCTTCAGGCATTAGTTTGTTAGCACAAAGTAAGAAAATAAAGCCATAATGTGCATAGCTCATTGTGTTTAAGTAGCTCTTTAGACCATGCTGCAGTAGATTGAATGACAATTTCCCATCTGCTCCATTGCTTTTTAAAATTGCATTGTAATTCGGCGGTTTTTAGGAAGCTGAAGGTGTCAAGCATGTTTAGATTGCGGTCTTGGTTCGGGGTGAAGTCTTGGAGGAAATGGTTTGTGAAAATTGAAGGATGCTGACCTTGAGCTGCGGTTGTGTCCCGTGCAGACTGGCCATTCTGTGGAACGCTGGCAGCGGACACAAAGAGGTCACCTACCGCTAACCATCACAGATCAGCAGTCCGTCAGTAATCAGTGTGGTCTCTCGAGCATGGGACCTTGGGAATGTCATGGCTTTGCCTGCTTGTGCGGAAAACTCTCACACACACACACACACACACACACACACACACACACACACACACACACACACACACACACACACACACACACACACATCTCTTGCTTTAGCTTTGTTTCTACACACTGGAAGTCCCAGGGAAATCGAAAAATAACATTTGCACAGAGACAAGCCTAATGTTTATATATGACACGTGGTGATTGTTGTATGCCGGAGCGTGTGCGCTTATTGTTTGCACAGCCTTGTGCGTGATTTATGATTTTTGTATGGCTCACAAATCATGGCACTGTACATGCAACCTTTGATTATGTATGTGTGCCTAGTGTGAGTATCTGCATAATGAAGTATTTGCTGCTTGTAATACATACCATCTTTTAATCAGCACATCCCATGAGTGGGTGCTTGAAGCTGCCTGCCTGCATTGGCAGTCCTACAGGAAAATTAGTGAAACCAACACTTGATCTCGCCCGTTTTCTCAAACCGACGCAATGTAACTCCCTAGTTTACACATCAGCTCTCTTCCACCCTCCAAGTCAGCAACATCTGGCAATACTTCAAGCAATGATTTTTGCTTCTGTGGTTAATTTTAAGCATGTTACAGTGAGCCAATATATTTGCTGAAACCTACTGCCTGGATATTTCTGGAGGCATTAAACGAAACTGCTAAATTAAATAAAGATTTTTTTGCCCAACAGTTTCCCTGTCCTGCTTATGGAAGCGCATTTCGACCACTGTATAAAAAATGTAAAAAAAATGTATTTATGACTTTTTTTTTCTCACAATTGCATGTTTACATTTTAAATAAATATAATATAAGATATGTTTTTTGTATCTCAAAATTGTGACTTTTTTCTCAGAATTGCGAGTTTATAACACAATTTCAGTCATAAATGTGAGATATAAACTCCTCTGAGAACATATCTTTTTTCCCCTCAAAATTTGACTTTATAACTTGCAAATGTGAGTTTATATATTGCAATTCTGACTATATTTCTCTCAATTGTGAGTTTGTGTCACACAATTCTGAGAAAGTCTGTATTGTGAGTTTTCATCTTGCAATTCTGACTTTATTTCTTGCATTTGTGAGTTTACATCTTTTTTCTTAGAATTGATAATTTATAGAATTTATAGAGTTCATATCTCAAATTGTCACTTTTTTTTCTCAGAATTGCAAGGTTATCAGAATTGCATGTTTATATCTTGCAATTGTGAGGTATTAAGTCAGAATTGTGAGATATAAACTCTTCTCAGAACATATCCGTTTTTTTCCCCTCAAAACTGGACTTTATAACTCACAAATGTGAGTTTGTATCTCGCATTTCTGAGTTTATTACTCACAGTTGTGAGTTTACATCTTTTTTTTCTCAGAATTGTGGGATATAAGCTCGCAATTCTGACTTTTTTCTCAGAATTTTGAGATATAATTTGCAGTTCTGAGAAATAAACAAAATTCTGAGAAATAAAAACAGAATTGTGAGATATAAACTCACAATTTGACATTTTTTTTTCCAGAATTGCAAGTTAGTTTTTCAGAATTGCAAGTTAAGTCAGAATTGTAGGATATAAACTCTTCTGAGAACATCAGTCTTTTTCCCTTAAAAAATGGACTTTATATCTCGAAATTCTTATTTTTATTTCTCACACTTGTCTTTTTTTTTTTACAAAATAAAGAACGAAGTGTGAGATATAAACTTACAATTTGACTTTTTTATATCTCGAAATTGACACTTTTTTTCAGAATTGCGAGGAAAAACTTCTCAGAACATCAGTCCTTTTTCCCCTCAAATTTGGACTTTTGAGTTTCTATCTCACAATTCTGAGAAAAAAAGTCATTTTTCCCCACTTTTTAATTCAGTGGCATTATAATAATTATGTTATAATGTCAAATAGTAGGAAAGAAAATATAAAAGAAATATGTAATATAATAATGTAAAATATGTAGTAAGAATATTTTTGTTAGAAAAAAGGCATGTTTCTTTATTCTTACAGTTTTATTTGTGTGAGATGTATTTTCCTTTTAACTTTTATAGAAGGTTTGATATATGCAGTTTATTTATTATTAATGGATAATAGCAGGCCTACAGTTTGGTATTGATTGAGGGATAAGAAGGAATGATTTCTTCAGTGTAAAAAATATAATTTTTTTTAGGGCTGTCGAAAATAATGTATAAATACGTGCAATACTGATGTTGTATCAAGAGGATCGATTCTCATAAAAATATATTCAACAAGTAATTTTCTTATTGTGAAAATGTGCAAAATAAACATTGAGGGAAGTGACACCTGTCATTCAGACAGAGAGAGCTGATATTAAAACCTCAGAGACAGAAACCTTACTATGTTACAGTATACACTATATGCAACACACTATTAAAAACTAAAGATAATGTGATATTATAATGGGTTTATGTAAAGATTGGTTTTTAGTTCATTTAAATTTAAAAGATAATATTTTTAATGTTCTATAACATTTAAGGCCTATTATGTGTTTAAACAGTGATTGGACAAAATGTATTATAGCATTGAATGAGTATGATTACTCATTTTACCCTCAGAAATTGATCAGTAAGAAACATCAGTTACATTACTGGTATCTAGATGCCATTAAACAATTACTGTCCTTATGTTGTTTTGTCAGTTTTAGTATGAAAATTTATCCACCTTTGGCTTCCTCTAAGAACGGGCACAGCATTTGTACATTTTTATGGGTTTGGCTTCCAGTCTCATCCGCGTCCAGCTATTTTTAGCTGTACAAAACAGCTTGTTTTGCTGCTTGATATTGCAAATTGGTATGTCTTACCATATTATTTGAATGTATTATCTTAATTATGAACACATTGGTTTGTAGTGCAAAATTACAGCACTGTACAAGCACTATATATTTTGATATTTTGTGGAATCAACCTACGAATGGCTTACTTTAACATTAACCAAAATTACACACTTCACCTTGAAGAAAATTCATATTGTGTTCAGCTTGAAAGGAATGAAGGGTATGACAAGGTCAAGCTTTGTCCTTGAGATAAAGCCAGTGAAGGATATTGGGTAATTAAGCGCTGCTCAGAGCTCACTAACCGCCTCTCTCTGTAGTCTTTGGAGGTGCTCAACCCATAACATACTGCCTCTGGTTCCAGAGGAAGATAAGGGGCAGGGAGACATGGCCCCTATGATGTGCGAGTTGCTAAATCTCTAGGCTTGCTTCAGTGTAAGGTAGCTTGGCTGGGGAGATAGGAGAGACTTCGATGAAATCCTCTTGTTCTGATGGGAGGCAAGGGCCTGGGATTTGCTCATCGTTCCAAAGAAGAATTTCACAGAATATCTCTTTCGGTCTGCTCTGATGCTACTCAGTGACTGTTTGACCATTTTCTGCTGTGTTTTGGTTGGTTTTCATGATTTTCACCTCTTATCTGTTTGACTTTTATTCCATAAAGGTTTTTAAAGCCTACATGTTATGTAAATAAACCAGTGTTTATATAGTTTCAGTGTGTTATCAGGGGCATTTCCTCCAAGGAGATAAAAAAAGATTTAAAAAAAAAGGCTAATAATACAAAATATAACACAAAAAAGTGTATAAATCACTAAAGCAGGTAAAGATACAGCAGGAGTCCACGCCTCTCCCCTGAGCCCATTGAGTTTTAACAGACCCTCTTAAGCAGTGGTTGGCATCAGGCGGCCTGCGGGCCAAAACTGGCTCTCGCAGCCAGATTATTTTGATTGCGGCTGGTTCTGAAATAGATCTGCCATGACAACAACAGATACTCACAATTTATTTAAATCTTCTTTGATTAAGCGTTTGCCATTTACTTTCAATTTCAATTACTAGTTTCTAGTTGCATTTTTCATCAATTAATTTCTTAAAGGAACACGCCACTATTTTTGAAAATAGGCTCATTTTCCAACTCCCAGTTGAGTTTTACCGTTTTCGAATCCATTCAGCCGATCTCCGGGTATGGAAGTAGCACTTTTAGCATAGCTTAGCATTGATCATTGAATCTGATTAGACTGTTGACATCGCATTCAAAAATTACCAAAGAGTTTTTGATATTCAGTATTTTTCCTATTTAAAACTTGACTCTTTTGTAGTTACATCATGTACTAAGACTGGCAGAAAATGAAATGCGATTTTCTAAGGCAATATAGCTAGGAACTATACTCTCATTCCGGCGTAATAATCAAGGAACTTTGCTGCCATACCAGCTGCCGCAGGCGCAATGATATTACTCAGTTCCTGAAAGTGACCGGCACTAAGTTTGTGTAGTTGCAGCCGGCAGAGTTGACTCTGAATATCGAAATTCTTTGGTCATTTTTGAGCGAGATGCTAACAGTCTAATCAGATTGAATGATCTATGCTAATCTATATTAAAGTGTTAGCGCCAGACCCGGAGATCGGCTGAATGGATTCGAAAATGGTAAAACTCAACTGTTTAACTCTAGGGTAGTTGGAAAATGAGCCTATTTTCAAAAATAGTGGAGTGTTTCTTTAAATTTTCCTTTGACTATGTTTTGGCCCGCCATCTAGTGGCAATTTTTTTTTTTTGCCCGATGCCAAACTTACTTGCTGACCCCTGCCCTAAAGCATGCGGTGGGTTTGCTGGGGGGTAATTGAGAAAAATGAGGGAAAGTCACATGAGAGGAGGCAATGCCTCCATCATGATATGACTGGTTATTATCAGCTGTGATTGGATCATGTGATAAATCCCACCTCTTGTGTTCATGTGCGTTCCGCATTTGCAAATCAGTCTGAATGAACAATATTATGACATTAATTGGAAGACTAAAAAGTAACAACTCACACACTTAGATATAACCACTTTGTTGTCAAAATAAGACTTAAAATGGCATGAAAACATGATCTGTGGGAGTTTTTAGTAATTAAAAACCCATCTTGGTGAAGTTTAAAGTGAATCTCTGTGTCCGTGACCAATATTTACCGAGCTTTGATGACTGATGATCCGAAAAATTCAAAAATAGTTAAATGTTAACGAATAAAAAGCAGATTTAATAGTTAGAACATGGTGTCTGGTCTGGATGTTGTCCTATTTTCCCTAGAATTAAATAAGATTATGGAAATAAAATTGATTCAGAATGTTTCATTTTACCTTTGCAATAAAATGAAATGAAGTATGTTGTTTCAGCTGATTGATTTACTATAGGCGCATCGATTGTGGGAAAACAAAGCAGAGTTCATATTTGACATTCGCGAAAAGCACACCCACTCAGACCAGACACTGCCTGTGTTCAATTGATGCACATGATAAAATCCGAACGTGTGAACAGTGTTAAATCACTGTGTCCTCTCTGACTGATAAATCTCTTATTGGTCTCCCTCCCAGAGAGCTGACAATATCAATCGCTCTCCCTTCAGGCTCTTTTATCCCAGCTGCAAATTTACTGGACTTAAAGCAAAGCAGTCTTTATCCACACACATACACAAACAAAAGTACGGGTTCATAAATTCACAGTGATGTGTACCTAGGCCTTTATAATTGCTCCCGCTGGAGCCGTGCGTTCTATTCATTCAAACTCTCTTCCCAATTAAACTATAAACGCAACATGAAGAAACGACAAATACACACGATGCACTTAGCCTCATATCGTTTGCCGTTTGTTGTTTAAATCTGAAGTGTGCGGCTTTTACTGCTCACCAGAATGGTTGCTATCAAGTACAAGTTTATTATTGTTTCTCAAGTGATCTATTTTTGTCATGGCATCTCCTGCAAACTAAATTTAGTAGTGTGGTTTGTTTCACTGTTGTTGGAAAAAAAGTAATTCCAGCTTCTACTTGAACTTGACATGTGAAAAAGCCAGTACAACTGACCTTTGACCTCAAATAGACATTTTGTGTAAACACTGCTTTAATGTATATGCTATTATACTTACGTTTCTCTCTTTTCTTCAACAGCAAAAAAGACATGTGCTACAACAGACTTTGCATGTAAGAATGGGCAGTGCGTCCCGGCCCGATGGAGATGTGATGGAGAACCGGAGTGTCCAGATGGTTCGGATGAAGCGGACTCCACCTGCAGTGAGTAATCTGAGTGGATAAGTGTGTGTGTGTGTGTGTGTGTGTGTGTGTGTGTGTGTGTGTGTGTGTGTGTGTGTGTGTGTGTGTGTGTGTGTGTGTGTGTGTACCTGGTATTCATCACGTTGTGGGGACCAAATGTCCCCACAAGGATAGGAATACCAGTAGATTTTGACCTTGTGGGGACATTTCTCAGGTCCCCATGAGGAAACAGGCTTATAAATCATTCACAATGAGTTTTTTTGAGGAAGTAAAAGTGTGCACAATCTCCTGTGAGGGCTAGGTTTAGGTGTAGGGTAGGTGTAGGGCGATAGAAAGTACGGTTTGTACAGTATAAAAACCATTACGCCTATGGAATGTCCCCATAAAACATGTAAACCCAACATGTGTGTGTGTGTGTGTGTGTGTGTGTGTGTGTGTGTGTGTGTGTGTGAAATTTTCTGTTGACAGATCCTGCTAATTTTTGTCCAAATAAAAGCAAATTTAATTTGAAAGGGCATATCTCTGTACCTTGATGATAATTTTAGTGCCATAAAAAGATATATATTTTGATTTTATTTAAAAAAAATAATTATTTGAATTTTTATTTTTTGTATTAGATTTTAGATTTTTTTTATTGTGATATTTTCTGTTGACAGATTCTAATTTAATTCAATTTTATCTAGTTTATTTTATTTTTAATTTATTTGAATTACATTTTTTATATTATTTTTTTATTTTAGATTTTATTATATTTATATATATATTTATATTTATATTTATATTTTTATATTTATTTTATTTTATTGCAATGTTTTCTGTTGACAGATTCTGATCATTTTTGTCCAAATAAAAGCATGTAAACCTCTAAGCAAATTTGACTTAGATTATAATTTCAGTGCCATAGAAAAACTGTTGTTTTTCATCTTATTTTTAATTTAAGTTAAGCTGATTTATTGTAAGTGCCATAGGGAAAACAATTGTAATTTAATTTTATATTTAATTTTAATTTAATATTTTTTTGTTTTCATGTTTTTATATTTTATTTATTTATTTTTCTTATTTTCATTTATTTTATTTTTAGTTTAATTTAACTTAATTTTTTTTAGATTTTGTTTTTATTTTATTGTGATATTTTCTATTGACAGATTCTAATCATATTTGTCCAAATTAAAGCATGTAAACCTCTAAGCAAATTTCATTTGAAAGGGCACATCACTGTACCTTGCTTGTAATTTCAGTGCCATAGAAAAAATATAATTTTATATTTAATTTTATATTTTTTATTTTAGTTTTTTAATATTTTTTTAATTTATTACCAGTTTTTCAGTTTAGTTTAGCAAGGATTTATTAAATGTATCAAAATTGACAGTAAGGATATTTATGATGTTACACAAGATTTCAGTAAATGCCATTATTTTGAACTTTCTATTAATCCATTAATGATTAGAAATTTTGTATTTCATAAAAAAAAGCAGCACAGGCTCTTTTCAACATTAATAATAAAAACCAATTCAGCATATTAAAATGATTTCTGTAGGATCATGTGACACGGAAAGCTTGAGTAATGGCTGCTGAAAATTCAACTTCACAGGAGTAAATTACATTTTATATAATAAATGTATGTTTAAATGTAGTTTAATTTCAGAATATTACTTTTTTACTGTGTATTTGATCAAATAAACAGCCTTGGTGAGACGTAAAAAACGTAAAATAAATAAATAAATAAATCACCTAAAACATTTGAATGGTAGTGTAAATCTAAATATCAACTAACTAAATTACACCAGTGTTCTGTAGCCTTGAAGTATTTCTTCATTTCTCAAGCATTGCATCAATGTTTTCCAAGTATTTATTCAAGTAAACACAAACAGTCAGTAATTAAAAACAAATAAATAAATTAAGAGCAGCGAGTTGCTTTCGCTTCTTGTTAATATTGTTGTTTGATTCATTTCAACAGCTTAATAGACAGCAGAGGGTCTAATAGGGTACATTTGTACTGCAAAGCCCAGAGAAAAGATCTGATATTTTGACACTTGGTTTTAAACCAGAATATTATATTGATAAAGTAGCAAGAATAATTCATATTTATAGCAGTTAAAATGTGTTTGTCGGCAGATAATGCTTCTGCATCCATTATTCATTTATGTCAAATTGGATTATTGTAGAAGTCACCCTATAGGTTTCTACTTTCAAAGACTTCGTAAATACTCATATTACTGAATATCCATATATTTAGACACTCTTGTGTGTTGTAGTAAACCTATTTGTCATGCACATAAACTGAGATAATGTTACTGGAGTTTTGACTTTTATGTGCATACCTCCAGTTTTTAGTTTGTTTTTCTAAGAAGGATTGCCTGTGGCTGTTTGGCAAGCTCAATAATTGTTATTTTAAGCTATGGACTGAGTCTTTCTCACTGGCCATGTGATGTGATTTTGCCATTGTCTGAATTAGGCTCCAGCTGCTAATTGGCAGCGGTAATGCTCGCACTCCCTGGCATACTCACTCTCTTGTGTACTGGTAATTGATATTGTCTACTTAGATCACGTGCAAATCACATTTTTACACATATTTCTTGTGCTCTGATTCAGTTGTTACTTTATTTCCGAGTCTGGAGCAGTTCTATCTCACTTTCCTTTACTTCGTGACATCCGAATGAACGTGGAGCTTCCAGTTCAGTGATTGCAAGATCAGATCGAAAACTTGATCAACTATGAATTCCCTGTGTTTTTTCCTCTGGCTGCAACATCATGGCTAGGAAAGGATGTGGGAGACCTAGGCTATTTTGGAAAAGTGTATTTCCATGCTTTAGTGTGCTCATTTTCAACAGTATTTTCAGTATGTGTAGAATATCTGATTGACTTTCTACAATGCCAAAATGGTCAGTATACAAAAGTACACATTGTGTGCAATACTGTATTCCACAATGCAATGCATTACATTTGCCAATAATTTACTCACCCTCAAGCTAATTAGGTATAGATGACTTCCTTTTTTCAGACAAATCCAATCTGAGTTATATTTAAAAATGTCCTGGATCTTTTAAGCAATATAATGGCAATATGCGGGTGTTTCTCTCCAACCGGTCAAAAGAAGTCCAATAAAGTGCATCCATCCATAATAAAAAAGATAAATAAATATCTCCCTTTGGAGTGGACTTTGGGATTTGTAACTTTGTAGATGTTTTTTATGCCCAAACATACACACCACACACTGACTAAAATTCAAAAAGTGAAAAAGCATAATAGGACCCCTTTAAAAAACTACCCTTCTATTTCTGTTATGTAACTTCAGATAGCACTAAACAGTGACTTTGTTCTCTAATTTTGATCTCCACTGTGTATTGCATTTTCCAGGGTTTATTATTTGTTTACATCCTTCCTGCTGCCTCTCTCCTTCAGCATGTTCTTATTCTGCATGTCTTTAAAAATGAAATGGAGTGGTAATGACAACTGTGCCATAAACGGATGCAGGTTGTGCTAGTTTCAGAGCTCCCACCCACAGAGAGCATCACCAATGATGGACAGGTGTGAAATTCTGTGTATTACTGCCATTTGTCTCAAGTACGATGTGGATTCCACCGGCGTATTATTTGTTGCAGAAACTTTTGTTTGATTTGCTTGCTAATGTCCATCCAAATCAGCCCACATGCTTTTCTAAATGCTAATCAAATGCTCTGAGGTAAAGGCACTCGTATAGCTTTGCGACATATAGTACACACACACATACATGCATACATGTATTCCCACTAGTCCAAGGTCAAAGCTTGCAATAGTATCCAGACACATTCGTCCAATATCCCTTTGCCTGTGTTAGATTGCTTTTCAAAATTGCTATACGCTTGGCTCTGATAGAAGGAGAACCTCTGTAGAGGCCTTTGAACAAAGTCACAGAGAGTCACATGGATCATAGTTCTTCACGGCTTCT
Source organism: Garra rufa (assembly GCF_049309525.1). Classification (NCBI taxonomy): domain Eukaryota; kingdom Metazoa; phylum Chordata; class Actinopteri; order Cypriniformes; family Cyprinidae; genus Garra; species Garra rufa. The sequence goes on from NC_133372.1 coordinate 29,217,872, forward strand.
TCACACAAACACCTCTTTGTGTCTCAAATAGGTCTCCCTCTGGTAATGCAGAATATAAGTACTGGCATGCCATTACAGCAGACTATCATGTTGTGCTCATCCTGCTAATATTAAGTAAGTAATATTGAAAAACTGCCCGGGCTTTGTGGTTTCTCAGTATGGGATATCTTGATCAATGGGAACAGCGGGGCAGTCATTATGGTTGCATTAAAAAGTAATAAACAGGAGCGTGCGGACATGACTCAGGTGCTTGTACAAAACCAAATCTGGGATCATATGCTGGCATGATTATGAAAAACGAGGTGGGTACCTTGCCGTGATTGGGTGGTAATTAATCAGCTTGATGAAGTGTGTGATTGTGTGTATTTGAAAGACACATTTACAGAGCTGTGTGTGTGAAAATTAGGGTTGGATGAAGGGTCATTTCTCGGCCCCGCCAGCTGTTGCAGGATGGATTTGCATATCTTGGAGGGTCTCTGGTCAAACTGGTTTGCCTTTATATTGTTAAACCTTTATTTCTTCAATATTGTTATATTCTCAAACATTGTTATAAAGAATTATGATAGACTGTGAGAAGCAGAATTGTGATGTTCTGAGAACATTTCAAGTCTTTTTTCCCCCCTCAAAATTGGACTCTATAATTCGCAATTCTGAGAAAAATGACAGTTTATATCACAATTCTGACTCCATTCCTTGACTTTATAACTCAAAATTGCAAGTTATATCATCTCAATTAAGTAAATTGTGAGTTTGTATCACACCATATTTAGAAAAAAGTTAGAATTGTAAGTTTAATTTAAATTGTGATATCTCTCATATCTGTGGGGAAAAAAAGTCAGAATTGTGAGATAAAGTTGCAATAACCTTAATTTTTATTCAGTGGCAGAAACATGCATTCATATATTTTTATATATTTATTTAATTTTATTGGCATGCCATTACAGCAGACTATCATGTCAGACTTTATAACTCGATATTGCAAGTTTATATCTCTCATATCTGTGAAAAAAAGTCAGAATTGTGAGATAAAGCTGCTATGACCTAATTCAGTTGCAGAAACAGGCTTTTTTATTTTATTTTATTTTATTGCCATTACAGCAGACTATCATGTCAATTTATATCGCACAATTCTAAGAAAAGTCAGAATTGCTAGTTAATATCTCGCAATTCTGACTTTATAACTTGAAATTGTGCGTTTATATCATATATCAGTTTACAAAAAGTCAGAATTGTGAGTTTGTATCATGCAATTCTAAAAAAAAGTCTGAATTGTAAGATAAATTCACAATAACCTCTTTTTATTTTTATTTAGTGGCAGGCTTTCATATATTTTTCTAATTTATTTTAATTTTATTTAATTTTATTACTATTTTTTTTAAACAGTTAGCAATCACCTAACAATGCCCTTTCCACCCTTTGCAACCACATAGTAACATGTTAATTCATATTTCAGTGAGGAAAATATAGTTGTGTTTTTTTTTTTTTTTTTTTGCTGTGCTTTAAAACGGTTGAACATTCAAACAGGTTCCTTCACATTCTGTATTGGAACTTAGCAACTGAGTGCTGCACACTTTTTCAGTGTTGATTGAATCCAGACAAACAAAGACAGACTGCCTTAGGCATTGACATTGGACTGTAATTGGCTTCCAGGTGAGCAAATAAAAATATGTCTGTAAAGCTTTTTTTCTGAGAAACACTAGTACAGAAAGCATTCAACATGCTTGCAAGACCTCTGCTTTGGAGAACAATCTCCTCAATCAGTTTGTGGCAATGTTTCTCTTTAGTTACACTCAAAATATGTCATTCTGAGTTTCTGTGTATGTTTATATAACCTGTCCTCCATCATTCTAACATTCTGCTTTGGCTAATTTTTAAATGAACTTCTGCCCTTAATGTTGCTTTCTGAAATTTGTTCATCTCCTAGATTGATCTTATGTTAACACGATCATGAGTCTGATTGGATTCATTATTTCTTAGAAATTGGTTGGTGTTTTTCCCCCAAATACTGCTGGATTTAAACTAAGGACAATGAGGTTGACATTGCGTTAGGTGATTTTGTAATTAAAAAACTGAGACTGAAATGCATTATGTGCAAGTAAGAGAAACTACAAAAGATTTTGTTTACATGGTATACATTAACATGTCCCACTGTATGCCCTCTGCAGTCATTTGTTATAATGCATAATGTACATCAGTTCTATTGTTTATAATACATTATGTATTTTAAAAGTTTTGTTCGGTAAAAACATATTACTTGCTTTTGATACTATATTTGAACTAAAACATAGATATATGTTTTAAGTAATTTTCAAGGTCATTGTTTGCTTAGGTCTATTTTAATTACCACAAAAAAAATGAATGATTATTATCCGATTAATCGTCAGAATAATCGACAGATTACTCAGTTACTAAAATAATCAATAGTGGCAGCCCTAAAATGTAAGCCACATTATTAATACACATTCACATTATTAATTAAAGTCACTTGACTTAAAAGTGCATCAACAAATGCTTCAGTGTGTTTTTATACTGAAAACCAGAGGACTCACTCTGTATATGTAAAATAATCTCTCTTTTGTGTGTGCGTAATGTCTTATTTGTGTCAGGGCTTTTGTCAGTTTGCATTGTCACTGTGACATTTTATCATTTGCAAGACTCTATCGCTGTTGCTTTTCTATCGATAGGTGACAAATTGAGCCAGGAGACAAAGGCCTGGGCCTATTATAACCTTGCACAGGAGTTTTGCTACATAATTATTTTAAATATTACGGAGGGATCCAGTCAGATGCACCGGATGGGTTCAATTTCATGCTTCAGGCAGCGGTTCCCTGAAGTAATTTCCCATGTGGCCGCACTCCAGGAGCACTGCTGCAGCCCAAGAGCAAGCCCCAGTCTCCCGGCCACACGCTCCATTCCCGGCTGCCAGAGCGGGGCATCAGCGCAGCCTGATTGCTTCTTAGTCACGCGGTTTGTGCTGGCGTTTTAATTTAGCGCCCATCAGTGCTGATTTTTCTCACTATCAGACCGAGCTCATGCGCCAGAAATCAACTGCTGACTACAAAAGGTGAAGCTGTTGAGCCAAGTTGTTTTTTAATTATTTCTCCACGTTATTGATAGTATAGCAAGAACAGAAAACAGTTGGTAGGAGGAGGATGGGATCAGGAAATGATACAGGCCAGAATCAAACTCTTATGAACGCAGGTCAAATTACAAGACTTGGATCAAATTATTTTATATATTTGTGTAGCGCTAAAACCCTGTTGTAATTGTTAGAATGGCCAAGGATCAGCAATCTCCAATTAAAATATTCGTAAATCGTAAGACTTGAAACTTGGAGGGATGGTAGTACTCACACCGCCGACAACGTCACCGAGGCTCACCCCAATCAGCCTGACGGGGGCGCTACAGAGATCAAAAGTACAAAATCGTCCATAACGCAGGCTCAAGTATCTTATGTCGTTGGAATCCTTGGCTCACGCCGGAGAGAATGCATGGGGATTCGATCGTGAGCCGAATTTTTGGGGTATTTGCATTTGTTTGAAAAACTTTTTCATTCCAGTCGGACCCAATCCACCGCAGAAAGATTCTCTGGAGAGTGAATATCAATAATTATTTAAAAAAAGTTACATTTTCGACTCACCGTCACAAAGCGGTGCCAAAACGTTCAAAAGAAGCAGGGCCACTTTTAGTAAAATGCCTATACTGTAACTTCTGAACGGAATGAAATAGCTTCGCCAAACTCAGAACACTTATATAAGAGCTCAAGTCGAGGTCACAAGAAAAAGTCACAGTGCTTAGCACTATAAGAGGGAAAAAAGCATTAAAATGGCTTTAAGTACAAAACCATTTGTCCTATCATCATGAAAATTGCTGTGCGTGGTCTTGGTCCAAATTACCACAAGTGTCTGTAAGGACATTTGCATATCTCGAAAAAACATGGCCGCCATTGGTAGATAAATTTTGACTCTCTGCCCCAAAGGTCTTTGAGAAATTTAATAGAAATTGGCCACTGTGTGCGATATAGCATTTTCAAGGGCGTAAAATGATTGTATGTTTTTTCCTTCATACACATGATATTTGTATCATATGATAGAACTCCTCATTCTGGATGACTTTGCCTCTAGAACCAATGCTGTCAATCAAATCATTTGTTAAATGATTGAGAAGATGTAAAAAAAGAAAAACCTTCTTTTGTGAACTAGTCCTTTTTCACTCAATCTGGAAAAAAAAACATTGCAATACAATTCCCTGGACTCTCTAGGTCAATAATTATCAAAAAAAAAATGTATTTACCCTTTGTGAAGCTAAAACTGGGTCGTTAAGAAAAGGGGCCTGTCCAAATTGAACCAAAACCCTATAAAGCCTAAAGGAAAGCTTAAAACTTCACAAAACCTGGTGAGCACATGCAACAGGTGATTCTAAAAGAACATGCAAAGTTTTAAGGACATTGGACCACAGCTGGTGCTATAACAGTCATAAACTTTACAAAGCATCATACTTCTATGGTAAATTACCTGGATTTGACAAAAATGTTTTTATAATCATTGATTTTGGGTGGCTACAGCCTTGCTAAGTAATATGCAATGTATTTTTCCTTATGTGCTTACATGCCTTAAGCGCTTTAACCCCGGTAATCGCTGCTTGCCGCTATAAATATATATAGATTTTTTTTTTTTTTTTTTACAATTTTACTTGCTTTTTTGGAAGCTGTATTCTAAATCTACTTGGCTCATAAATGTGCCAGGGCACGTGCAAATTTGTATGGGCTTGTTGTATAGAGAAATAAACCAATTCAGCAACCAATTTAGAAATCCACTTTGTCTAAAACAAAGACACAATTACATATTAGAATAGCTCTTCGAACTCTCTTATATCTCATAATTAACTAATCAACATTGCTTTTGTTTATGTTTTCCCAGACTGTCAGACTAATTAGTGTTGAACTAAACCTATCAAAGGCTGAGGCGTCTCATGAGAGCAGGTCATGTCAAAGTGACATTAACTGGCTGTCAAGCACTCTGGGATTTTAAAGTGGGTTGCTCAAACTGTTCAAAGGACTGGTTGGATTGGGTCAAGAGGCTTTATTCCCTGCAGTCACATTTAATTGGTAGAAGACGTGGAAACATGGACTTCAGGGCTCTGTGCTTACTTGCATGGTCAGTTTGGCAGGCATGAGTGGGTTTGTGAGTGTGCATTGAGTTGAAATGTCCTTTGTATGCATGTATCTTCTTGTAGGGGAAGATCATAAATAATTAAACATGTCACCTTTACAAGTTTACAAAAGCCAACAGAGGTCAGAAGGAACAGGAAGCTGTCAACTTCCCCTGTAATCTCAGGAGAACAAACATCTGCGGTGTTTGCCTCGACACCGATCATTCCTGGATTGATCAATGTGATGGATGGATAGCGTGGTTAATTGTGCCCCACTGGACACGATCTGTAGAAAAAGATCGGGTTTAGACATCTGCCTTAGTAAAAATGCTCTCTGAACATCCTTTGTGTGATTACATCAATTTCATTTTTGCTTGTAATTAGTGACCCTTGATCTCACCAGTTCCCTATTGATCCTCCATCACTTTCTGCAGCCTAGAGCCAGACCACCATTTCAAGTCTCTTTAGGTCTTAATGACCATCTTGCACAGGGTTTCTATTGAATCAGCACTATGGTGTGGTGTCAGTTTGATGTATGTGGCTGGATTTCTTTGTAATCTTTGTTGGAAATAGGTTGGTGTAAAGTGTGATACTCATTGACTTGATATCTGCAAAGATTTCATATTACAAAACTGCTAAATGGTCTGGAATAATGACGTTGCTGTTTAACAATAATGTAAGCTCATTGGATGAATAATGTTGCTTTGGATATTTTTACATTACATTTAAGATATTTTACATAACACAAATTAAAGTGAACCCCAGTTATTAACCCTCAAAGACCGAGACAGCCGCCGGCGGCTAAAAATAACTATTGGTCTTAAATGTTTAATAACTTTTGAACCGCTAATCCAATTTGAATGCTTTAAAAAGTCTCGTAAAGTACAGAGTCTGCTCTTTTCAGTGATATCGCATTTGTCTCATTTGGATATTCAGAGGCTCCGTAGTAAGCGTGATTACGTCATCACATTTCCTCAGCACTGATTCGTCAGATGAAATCAACACGTTTTGGTCCTCTGAGCCAAACAGGAACGATTGTTGATGCTTAGTCCCACCCCTGTGCCCCGATTGGTTCAAACTGTCATCTATTCAACCAATAAACATAGGTTTTGGTCTTTTGAACCACCGATTAGTATGTTTCTTTGCAGATCTGAACAGACGCAAAGTGAAAGCAAAGTGTGTCTTGCGTGCATGAAAACAAACGCAAAATAACACATTTGCATGACAGCATTCTTTGAAAATGTACAGAAATACTCACGACAGAGCCCTTTGACATAAAACAAACCAAAAACAAGGATGAAACAACAGTAGATATCGGATAAAGCACTGGAATGTGGGTTTTCGGTCACTAGGCGATGTCCCGGTAAAATAGATTCCGACGCAGACTACAGCCAGCAGATCCATCTATTTGGTTGTTATATTATGTAACTAATTATTATATAGTTTTTAAAGATTATTTGTACTATTTTTTCGGTTGCACTCTGTATATTTCTCTCTCATTTTGTGTGTAGTTTGTGAATAATTTGGATTGTTTATTTATTTTTTTGTTGCACAAGACAGTTTGTGCATTTTTTCTTGTGCTACTTTCTACACTATTTGTGTTTATTGTTCATCTTTTGGATTAAGAATATATTTATGAAATAGTAAATTATTTTTTACTGTGTTTTGCTATTATTTAACACTGTTTCTGCAATGACTTTACTCCTGAAACGTTTTTGGACAGATCTATATTGTCAATAAACGAAATGGGCCTGTTTTTCACTGAAAAGCACCTAAATAATATTGTAATAATTGGCTATAACTTGCTTGGGGAATGTTATATATAGACAAAATTTTATTTGGAAGTGTAAAACACCTAAATACAAATTTTTAAAGAAAAAAATCTAAACTTCAGGAGTTTTTGTTTGAGTACACAGTAAAAAACACCCAATTGTTGGTAGCGTTTTTTCCTAAAATTCTGGAAATTCACTAATTTTTAGAGAAAACAAAAGGAAATTTGTAATTTTAAATTAGCTAGACATAAAGTTCAAGTTCTTATGTTTATAATGATATATGACAATTGATGCTGACTGCTAGAATAGGTCTGAAAAAACAAAAAAATATACAGGTGCCTCAGGTGCCCCAAAAATGTTCTAGGTCTTTAAGGGTTAAGACTTGTATGGCTTAATATAACGTAAATTATGCCTCTTACTAAATTATGTCATGGAAAACTCATGAAAGATTTACGTTATTTAAAAAATCCACATCATTTTATACATATTTTGGGCTATGGGGGTGCCATTATTTCAATGATGTAAAATGGCTGGGCTCTGTGAGCTACTGGCACTACCTGTTGCTATTTTTACCGCAAAAAAAAAATCATTTGGTTGTAATTTTCAGTAGAAGAGCAACAAGAGAGGTGATGTACTGCTTTCCTAGTAATAAGAAGAAGAGAAAAGAATGGTAACATGCCTGTGAACGAAAAAAACTTCCTAAAGACCTGCGTCTTTGTTCTCTCCACTTTAGCCCATGCCTTTGAGGCTTCTAGTAGACCACAGCTACTGAAATAGCTTACAAACGGCAGAGACAAGAAACATTTGATGCCATCCTGACAGGATGTAAACATGTCATGATGCTGCGGCCACTGAAGGAGCTTTTCATCGCTGATTTCACTTGATATCAAGTGTGGGAAAAAAATTTATAGTATGGCATTTGTTTTTTTTTTAGCCTACGCTTATATCTATCGCCACCTGTCATCGTATCAGTATAGAGTTGTGTTGTGGTAAAAATATTAACAGGTAGCGCCAGTAGCTCACAGAGTGCAACCATTTCACTTCATTGAAATAATTACGCCCCCAACAGACAAAATATGTATAAAAAACTATTTTTAATTAATGTGAATCTTTCATGGGTTTTTCTACAGCATAATTCAGTAAGATACGTCATTAATGTTATACAAAAAGCCATACAAGTCTTAATACCAAGGTTTGCTTAAAAATGAGAAAAATGCTTTGTCTGAGGGCAGTTCTTCTTAGGGAACAAGTATGTCCTTCTTGTGTGAAGACGTTTCATTGAAGAAAAAGTATAAAGCATTACATTGTTTTTGAAAGACTGAAAAATTAAAGTCAAGAATAATGTGCTCATCCTCCCACTCTCTCCCTTTTTTTCTCTGTCTTTATCGTATTCATCAATTCCTGCTAAAAAGCAGTATAGTTTTGCAGGTGAATTAAAGCGATCAGCCCCACATAAGCAGCAACCACCTGCTGCTGACAGAAGATCCTTCAATCTGAATGGCTCACCTGACGCAAGTAGACAAATGTTAATGCAAACGATTTCTATTTCAGATATTGCTGTTAATAAAATAATAGATATTAATAATAATTGTTTTTGAGCAGCAAATCAGAATATTGGAATGATTTCTGAAGGATCATGTGACTGAAATAATGATGCTAAAAATTCATCTTTCAAATCACAGGAATAAATTACATATTCAAATTGAAAACAGTTATTTTAAATAGTAAAAATATTTCAAAATTTAACTGTTTTTGCTGTACTTTGGATCAAATAAATGCAGTCTTAGTGAGCAGAAGAGACTTCTTTTAAAAACATAAAAAATCTTTAATCAAAAACATTTGACTGGTAGTGTGTTTATAAGTTCACATTAACATTTACAAGATAAAAACATTCAAAACTTACACTCTCTAACTTGATGGCATCACCCTGCACTTCAGCTTCTCATCAAACTTTCTATCCAATCGAATGCTCTCTAGAATCTGAAGCGTCCCGCCCCCTTCATTATAAATAGACACTGAAACTGTGGCTGAAATCAGTTACTTGTTCACAGCTGCTTGCTATGCTCCCTGTTTTCCTGTTTCAGTTGAAAATTACGTCAACACATAGAATAACGCTGCACGTTTCAAGGCACTTCAGTGGACCTTTAAAAAGGCAGCCGCTTTGATTCAACCTTTGTTGTATGTTGAGTCACCCACTGAATGTTTCAAAAAAGACAGGAAATAAGCTTAGATTTACCTTTATTAAGAAGACAACACTTGTGGCTATATAATATCGAGTAATTGCATGCACACACTTATCATGTGAGTCAGAAAACTTTAACTGAGTACTGTAAGGTGAAGTGTCATTTTTTTTTTTTTCATTTTAATGTGCAGTGTCCTTGAAGAGTATTACAGTTGTGGTTCTGTAATAAAGCAAATGTTGATTTATTACTAATTAATTCTTTGCTAAAGCTGAGATTTGCTCATCTCATGCTCCACTGTCTACTCTATGCTTGCATCTGCGCTCTTTGAATCCGAATTCACTGGAGATGCCCCAAATGTGGAATCCTATTTACAAGCCCTCTGGCACAGGACAGTGGGGTTCATTTTGTGTGATTTCAATAGAAGGGAATCATCTACGTCTGGCTCGGTTCGTAAAATGCTTTGATGCACACTGGCCGTCAGAGTGCGACCCGCAGCGTTTGACCTGAGCATGCAGCCAGAGACTGCCTACAAACCTATATATTGGGGAAGCATCCAGTGCTCATAAACCCAAGTTGAGTGCCAAACATTTGAAGTGATGCCATTTGACTTTCAAAACTGGTCTGCCACATTAATGATTCATGGGAGTGTAGTATGAATCGCATACAGGCGTGATTGCAACAGAGAAAGGGTTGACTTGTTTTTCATGCATGTGGCTTGAAGTGCTGCTACATCACAATCAAAAAACAGCTTCTTCAGTTTGTAAGTCAAAAACAAGGACAACACATTTAACAAGCAGACATTTATTTAAAAAAGTTGATTCAAATGTGTTTTTGTGCTTTTAAAACTAATTTGAGAATTCAGAAAGAAATGATTTTGGAAGACCGCAGAGATTTGTATTCAGATCATCTTTATTTGCATGCAAGAATACATTAAGTGCTGTTTTTGTCCACTTGAAGCAATATTTAGTCATGAATTATTGAATACATCCATAGGGCACTGTGCTATTTCTTTTGCTAATGTTCCTCCTTGTTTTTTTCCCCCCTGACATTATGATTTCTAATTTCTTTTAAATGTGTCGTTTAAATGTCAGCTTGTTCAGAAACGTGACCCTCCAGTGCAATAATCCACTGTATTTCCCCTCGCATTGTTAAGATTATACCTCCAGTGGGCCAAATCTGTAGAGACCCGCTTGAGAGCCAGAGAATGTGTAATTAAAGCAAGACCGAGACTATCGATTTACAGCTTATAGGATTTCTGTCATGTGTTTGCCCTAGACATCAATTTAGGGGCGTGCTTGTGTGTGCACACAGACAAGGGTAGCCGATCGCAACGTGCTGTTTTGCTTGATCACTGGCCTTGTGTGTGTTAGTAGTAGCCTAAGCCCTCACAGTCTGAAATCTATTCCATCCCATGGTTTAGTTTCACAGTTTTTCAATATGGTGCGTGTTTGGGGAAACGTGTGTCTTTAAATGTCTCACCACAGACTAATGAAGCTGTAAATGTGGTTTTGCATGTGCATGTGTTTTAGACTGTCATTTGTGCCGGATCAGCATGTCCGCTAACAGCAATGGTGTTATAGTGGCATCTGACGCACTTCATTTGTCTGGACGCACCCCTGCCCACCAGCTTTTTCATCAGCATCTTTCTTTGTTTTTCTGTCGCATCTTTTGCATAAAGTGCCGAGGTGGTACAATTGTATAGTGATGGCAAAAGTTGGTAATACCACTTATTTCATATCCTTATTTTATTTTTTTTATTTTTTTATTTTTTACAAATATGCAGTTCTGTTCTTTAATAATTGTAATTTGTAATACATTTGGATCAGTACGATTTTTAATGATTTTTAAAGAATTCTCTTTAAGGCTGCATTTGCTTGATCAAAAATACAAAAAAAATATATAATTTATTCCTGCGATGCAAAGCTGAAGTGATGCAAAGAATCCTGGTGTCACAGGTTCCAAAACAAAATTAAGCAGCATATGTTCAACATGATAATAAATCAGCATATTAGAATGATTTCTGAAGGATCATTGAAATAATATTTCACAGTATTACTATCTTTCTGGATTTTTGATCAAATAACACCAGTTTTGATTCAAAAGGCAGTATATAATATATGTACAATAAATTATAAATAAAATATATATAAATAATAAATATAAAATAAAATATAATAAATATATATTATATATTTCTTATATACACTACCGGTCAAAAGTTTGGGGTCAGTAAGAGTTGTAATTTTTTTTAAAGAAAGTCTCTTATGCTCATCAGTGCTGCATTTATTTAATCAAAAATATAGAAAAAAAAAGTAATATTGCGAAATGTTATTATAATATAAAATAATGGTTTCTATTGTAATATAGTTTAAAATATAATTTATTCCTGTGATGCAAAGCTGAATTTTCATCAGCCATTACTCTTAAGTGTAACATGATCCTTCAGAAATCATTCTAATATACTGATTTATTACTATATTGGATCTATATTGGATTATTTATTGCAACAGTTGCCCTGCAAAGTATTTATTTAGAAATTGTGATATTTTTTCAGGATTCTTTGATGAATAAAAAGCTCAAAAGAACAGCATTTATTCAAAATATAAATATTTTCTAACAATGTAAGTATTTGCTATCACTTTTTATCAATTTAACACACCCTTGGTGAATAAAAGTATTAATTTCTTTCAAAAAAAATAAAAATAAAAAGAAGAAAAATTTACTGACCCCAAACTTTTGACCGGTAGTGTATATTTATATTTATATAATTTTTGTAATTCATTTATATTCAGTATAACTTTAATTTAATTTAAAATAACCTAAATAACTTTACATTTATTTGAATTTAGTAGAACATTAATTTTGTTGTGAAGGTACAATGACAATAAAGATTTGAACTAAAACTTGAATATAAAAAATACTGAAAAATAATAACTAAAAGTCGTTCTTAAGTCAATACATAAATAAAATTGCAACATAATTTTTTATTCATATACAGTACTGTTAAAAAGTGTTTTTTTTTTTTGAAAGTTGCATTCTTTTCTGAATAAATTAAGTACTTTCAAAAACAATAATATTAATCATAATGGTACCTAACAACTTTACAATAAGGTGTCACTTGTTAACATTAGTTAATGTTTTAACAAACATGAATGAACAGTACATTTATTGCACTGTTTATTTATCTTTGTTAATGTTTGGTAATAAAAATACAGTTTTTCATTCTTAGTTCATGTTAGTTCACAGTGCATTAACTAATGTTAACAAACAGCTTGTGATTTTAATAATGCATTAGTAAATGCTGAAATTAGCATGAACTAAAATGAATAAATGCTGTAGAAGTATTGTTCTTAGTTCATGTTAACTAATGTAGTTAACTAATGTTAACTAATGAACCTTATTGTAAAGTGTTACCATGATAATAATTAATAAAGAAAAATCAAGTTGAAACCAAACCTTTAAACGGTGTGTGTAAATATATAAGTGTGGTACATGGTAATGCCATGATACTTTTAACTTTTTTACCATGATAATAGTCTTTCTTATTTATGTCAGTGTTAAACCGCCATCCATTCATTGTGTGGCATAATATTGTTTCTGATACACTCTTGATTGTATTATACCGTATAGCCATCAAAATGTATAAAACCTTCCCGCCAGCTGATTTTCCCGCTGTCACGAGTCTGTAATGCTTGCTCTCTCTTTCTTGTGTTGTCTTCATTTTCATCCCTTCATTCTGCCATATTTCTTCATCTTCCCCCAACGCTCTGTTGCTCTCTGTCCATTTCTATCCATCTCACTCTGATTTGTATCAGATTTATTCCCTTATGGGTTGAGTGGTGAAGAGAAGTGGAGACACAGGGGAGTTTTATTGATATAAATGGCAGCTCTCTCCTCTCCTCTATCTCTTATGGAATATGGCAGACTCGCACAGTGGATTCGCCTTCCACTTTAATCTTCTCCCTCTGCCTGAATGAATGTAATTGTTGAAATTCACTGTAAAAAATGACTGTGAATTTAACGGTAAAAAAAAACTGTAGAAATGCTACGGTAAAAACCTGTGAAATGGTTAACGGTAAGTTCCCCTTCTATATACGGTGAAGAACTGTGCATGTAATTTTACGGGAGGATACCGTTTTTGGAAATAAAAAAGAACGTAAAATTTACAGTGAATAACCGTAAATTGCCAGAATTCCCTGTTTTTATTTTTTTTTTTATTTGATGTTTTTTTGTTGAAATAACTTTTTCTACTTAGTTTTTTCTTGGCAAGTTTGTACATTAGGGTTGTATGTTACATCTAATGTTATTAAATTAATATTTTTTGCATTATTTCAGTTTTATGTATGTTACCGTGATGGTGTTTAGTGTTTGTCTGAATGACACTGTGCACCTTCTATATATGTTGTTATTTAAAATCTCCTTGTGATGGGCTTTGGTTCATCATGAGATGTCATCACCACCTGCTTTTGGTGGTTATCAGTGTATTACAAAGGTACAAAACAGATTTCAGTACATTACCATTATATCAGTGAAATTTCGGTATTTATCTGTAAATTTAAGTGAAAACCGTAAAATGTAAAACATTGCTACCGTATTTTTTACAGGAACATTCTGGTAACCACAGCTGCCAGGTTTTTACCGTAAATTTTACGGCTTTTTTTTTTACATTGTACCTCTCATCAATTTATTACTTTTATATCATTTTAGGCGTAATTTTAATCAGCTGCTCACCTTATCACTTTGGGTCAATAAAAAGTAATGACAGCGGAAGTCTTTCCCCTTCACCCAAATAGTATTGAGTGTGTATTGATTTGGTGTTATTAGCTTAATTGGTGCAAAGCACCATGGAGACATGTTACTATAGGTTAGCTCTAAGTCCACACCAGTGTTCAGCATGTTTTAATTATTCTGCTGTACTGCTTAGAGGAAAAAATCCTGTTTATAGATTTTTTTTTTTGTCAACTCTGTTTCAACCTACCACATTTATTTCTCTTTGTCCATAAGTGCGACATCTGGTATTGTGGTATGTTTTATGAATTCGCTATGGAGTGGAGATGTGTTGAAGCACTTTCCAATGCAATTTGTTTTCAAGCTATTTTAACTTTAATGAGTTTATGATTATGATTTGATTGTGCGCACATCGCATGTAAATGTTTAGATTGAAACTTTAGTCATTAGAACAGTCGCATTTTTTCTTAATTGCAAATGTTCCTTTGTGAAAATGAAGTATGCTTAATTGTACTGAATATGCACTTGTGCTTCATATTGTAAGGCTTTAAAAATAACTGTTTAAGAATATACTGTTAATAAAATGAAAGACTACCTAAGTGTAAAGATTATAGATGTAGCGATATCAAAATCTCACAATACGATGATAATGCGATATGAAGTCCACAATACGATATTTATTGTGATTATTCAAAAAAAAAAAGACAAATGTAGAATTGGATCAAATTTACAATTTTGTAAATGTGAAAATTAAATGATTCTATTAAATGCATTTTGAAAGTTCAATATTAGGAGCTCCAACTAAGAAAATTTGCCTTGCACTTTAAACTTGAAAACTTCAACTCAACTCAACTCAACTCAACTCAACTCAACTCTCTTTTTATTTGTGATATACTGTCTAAGTATTTTAAATAAGTAAATTACATTTGCACTGGTGTTTTAGGAAGCCAAACAAGTTAGAATATAATAATAACCCTCTGGGTTCTGAGGTGGTTTTGGCGGCCTTGAGAATTTTTTTTGCATTTACCACAAATTGTGCTACAATAATATGTGAGCAAGATGGATGTACATGTTTGCATTTTTTTTTTAAATATGCGTGGTTAGTGTGTTTTGGGAAAATAAATGTAGCTGAAATAATGCCATAAAACCTACTGAATAGTCCTGAAGAAGACTTTTGAGTGATCAGTCTTGTAGGTTAGAATATTTGCTTCAAAATAATGAGAAAATCATCCCAGCTTACTTATTCACAAAAAAAAAGACATGTTTTGTGATAGAAAGAGAATATGCGAAGGAGTGACATTTGTCATGAATATTTAGTGATTTATGCTTGAGAGACAAAGGATTGTGCCCTAATTGCCCATCTGTGTGGCTGTTACTTTGAGGCAGGTAACAAAGAATGTGAGGAGAGTAAAATAATGTTTTTTTTTTGATAATTTGTATTTTTACAACACAGTGTATTCGAAGCATACATAATAAAGGTCAAAGACACATTGTGCACACTGATCAAACCAGAGATGTGTACAGACTTTGTGTCATTCTTGAACACAGATTCTGTTCAGCAAGCGAAACAATCAACCATACCTGATATTTAAGTGTTTGCTGCTTCTTTCCATAAATTCAAGAAAAGAAACCATCATCAGTAGTCATGAAGCTTATTTTACCATAGAATATCAGTGTAGTTAAATATCTGAGATACCCTGTCAAAGCATGGCCCACAACACAACTTTAAAGACCTTTTAAGTTTTTAAAACTACGCTTTTTGCCTGGAATACCTATTGTTTCATATTATCATGTGACCACGATAATATCAAGACAGTGCTATCGTGGTATCACGATATTGATAAATTGTTACATCCCTAGTAAAGATGGTACGCTTTTATAACTATTACTTAACATACTTAAAGGGATAGTTCACCCAAAAATAAAAATTCTGTCATTAATTACTCACCCTCATGTTCAAACCTGTAAGACCTTTGTTCATCTTCGGAACACAAATTAAGATATTTTTTGATGAAATCAAGAGCTTTCTGCTGCATAGACAGCAACACAACTACCACGTACAAGGCCCAGAATGGTAGTAAGGAAATTGTTAAAAAAAAAATCCATGTCAAATCAGTGGTTCAATCGCTTTTTCACAAGAGATGCAATGTTGCAATGCATGCTTATCTTCTCATGTCTTTCTGCTTGACAGTGATGTACAGTTTGTATAGTATGTAAGAGAAATGTAGCACCTCCCCTTAGCTCCACTCAGTCCCTCTTTAAATGTTAAAGAGTCGCCAGACAAATTGATTAGCATAGCAATTTCCTGTCAGGTTAGGACATCAGAATTAATCAGGCTCCCTCATACCATACAAAGCTAAATATGACTGGGAGGTTTCACCATGATAAACTCTTAAATTTCTCCCCCTCTCCCCATCTCTCAGTGAAGGGACATTAGCGAGGCAGTTAATCAAAATCACATTAGCATATAGTACAGGCACCCTTAGATTGTAGTAGCCCAGCCCCACAGGAGCAGCGTGGACAGAATGCTGAAGAGATCCCAGCATTCCTGCTAATGGGATCAGGGCGTTTGGGTTTTAGATGGATTCAGGTCAAACCTGAGCTGATCATTATAGCCTCACACACACACACACATCTGCATCATCGGGTTGTTAAAGTGCATTTTAGTGGCATAAATCAGAATTATGTTCCTTTGTTCAGTGGCAAATGTGTCAATAAAATAGAGACAAGTGGATCAATGGAATGAGACGGTAAAGATCATCCTGATTCCCCACAGATTCAGGCTTTGTGTGAGGCAATGTCGATTGACAGGTTTCACTGACCTCTGTTTACTTCTGTGTGTGCTGGTGACAGCTAGGACTGTCAATGTTAGCATGTTTTTAGCGGCATTAAAGGGATAGTTTACCCAAAAATGAAAATTCTGTCATTAATTACTCACCCTTATGTCATTTCAAACCCTTAAGACTTTGATTGGAACACAAATCAAGATATTTTTGATGAAATCCCAGAGCTTTCTGACTGTGTAAAGACAGCAACGCAGCTACCATGTTTAAGAAAGGTAATAAGGACATCGTTAAAATAGTCAATGTGACATCAGTGGCTCAACCATAATATAATAAAGCTACGAGAGCTTCATTTACGCATATTAAGCTGGGCTATGAGAAAGTATTTTAGCATCAGAAAAAAAACTGTGCACTTCAGCCGCTATATCCCTCTTGAAGCTCTGGGATTGTGGTGCAGAATGCTGCTGGCCTTGACTCTGCTGGACAGAGCTGTATCTGTGGATCAAAAGGGTTCTCCAGAAAGCTGTCGATAAGCATGCCGATAGAGCTGCCTCTTCTTGTTGGGCGGCATGTGAGTGTGCAGCCGTCAGCATTTGTGATAAACGTATATTCATAGAAAGGCCTAGAGGCTCATACTCTGATTAAGAATGACCTTCCCAAGGACTAACACAACTTCTTATAGCTACCTTACCCAAACTCTTCCTCACCAGCCACACATCTTAATAAGGTTTAATGCTCTACTGGTGTAGAGAAGTCAAGTTCGGGTATAGATGTTGTATGACTGGATCTGGCCTTGCCGTCAGCATTTCAGTTCATCCCAAAACATGTTTACCAGAGTTCAGGTAAACAGGGTTATGAGGTATTTAGAAGTGTATTACGTGCTTTTTTTAATCCCAGTTTTAATTACTGAGTTTGAATTCATATAGCAAAACATATTCAAATTTGAAAATGTAATTAAAAAAAAAGAAATTCACACTATAGTTCGAAACTTTGAGGTCTATAAGGTTTTTAAATGTTATTAATAGAAGTCTCTAATGCTCACAAATTCTGCATTTCTGGTCACAAATAGTGTAAAAACAATAATATTGTGAAATATTAGTACAATTTAGAATAACTAGGCCTGGTTTCACATACAGGGCTTAGACTAAGACAGGATTACTCCATAGTTCAATTAGAACAGAAGTCATTTAAAAAAACGTGGCCTAGAAAAAAACATTGCTGGTGTGCATCTTTAGACAAAACGAAAGCACTGATATATTTTAAGATCAGTCAGTGCAAGTTTCTTTCAGCTGAAACGGCTCAGACTTATATTTTAGTCTAGGACTATGCTTAAGCCTTGTCTGTGAAACCGAGGGTTAATGTATTTAAAATGTAATTTATTCCTGTGATGGCAACGCTGAATTTTCAACAGCCATTACTCAAGTCCTCAGTAGGTTTCTTTCATGGACAGAAAGTTGAAAAGAACAGCTTTTATTAAAAAAGAAAGAAAGAAAGAAAGAAAGAAAGTCTTTTCTTTCACTTTTCATCAATTGAATGCATCCTTGCTGAATAAAATTATTGATTTTTAAAAAAATAAATAAATCTTAGTGACCCCAATATTTTGAGCGGTTGTGTATTACTGAATTTATTACTCTCTATATTTATCTAGAAATGCAGTGCCTTTCAAAAGTATTCACTCATTTTTTCCCCGTTTTGTCATGTTGCTGCCTTATGTTGAACTGCTTTAAATTGCTTTTTATCCCACATCAATCTACACTTCATACACCATAAAAAAGCAAAAAACTGTTTTTTAACATCTTTGCAAATTTATTACAAATAAAACAAATTAAATGATTCCATTGCAAAAGTATTCATACCCTTATCTGGGACAGTTAAACTGTTGCTACACTTCAAGTGAAGTTAACCTGTGGCAAATTCAATTAAATGTGTATGATTTGGAAAGGCACACATTTTAATAAAAGGTCTAACAGCTGAAAATGCATATCAGAGCAATGACTAAGGCCAAAAAATAAGGTATAAAAACTGCCTTTAGCGCTCAGAAACAGGATTGCATCAAGCCACACATCTGGGGAAAAATTCAGAAAAAAATCCGCTGCATTGAAGGCTCACAGAAGCATGTAGTCTTTATTAACATTAATGGCAGAAGTTTGAAAACAACCAGGGCTCTTTCCTAGAGTTGGCCTCCTGGCCAAACTTGGCAACTGATGGAGAAGGGCTTTGGTTAAAGTGGTGACCAAGAACCTGATGGTCACTCTAGTTAAGCTCTATGATCATATGTGGAGATACAGGGGTTGGACAATGAAACTGAAACACCTGGTTTTAGACCACAGTTAGTATGGTGTTGGGCCTCCTTTTTTTGGCCAATAGAGCATTTCGTCTTTGGAATTGTCATATACAAGTCCTGCACAGCTGCCAAAGGCATTTTGAGCCATTCTCCTCTTGCAGATCAGGGGTCAGGTCACTATATGATTCTGGTGTAGGAAAATGTTATCTGACTCGCTCCTCCAAAACACCCCAAAGTGGCACAATAATATTCAGATCTGGTGACTATGCATGCCATGGGAGATGTCCAACTTCACTTTTCTTGTTCATCAGACCACTCTGTCACCTGTCTTGCTGTGTGTACTGGTGCATTATCATCCTGATACATGGTACCACCTTCAGAGTACAATGTCTGAACCATTGGGTGCACATAGTCAACGTTCACACCTGTTCTTACTGGTGGAATGTGCAATCAGTGAAGATTGGCCACCAGGCTGCAAAAATATAGCCATGAAACCTCCAACATTATATTGGCCAGTGTTTCAGTTTCATTGTCCAACCCCACAGAGTGGTCTTATGAACAAGAAAAGTGAAGTTGGACATCTCCCATGGCCTGCATAGTCTCCAGATCTGAATATTATTGTGCCACTTTGGGGTGTTTTGGAGAAGCGAGTCAGATGACATTTTCCTACACCAGTATCATGTAGTGACCTGACCCCTGACCTGCAAGAGGAGAATGGCTCAAAATGCCTTTGGCAACTGTGCAGGACTTGTAAATGACAATTCCAAAGACGAAATGCTCTATTGGCCAAAAAAAGGAGGCCCAACACCATACTAACTGTGGTCTAAAACCAGGTGTTTCAGTTTCATTGTCCAACCCCTGTAGAAGGAACCTAAAGAAGGACAAACATCACTGCAAAACTCCACCAATCTGAGCTTTATTGCAGTGTAGCCAAACTCAATCCTCTTTTTAGTGAAGACACGTGAAAACCCATCTGCAATTTACAACAAAGCACCTAAAGAACTCTCCTATTGTGAGAAACAAGATCTGATGTTTCTGATGATTCTCTGATCTTATGAAACTCAATTCCAAGCATCATGTTTGAAGGAAACCAGACACTGCTCATCACCTGCAGAGTACCATCCCAAACGTGTGGTGGTAGCAGCCTCATGCTGTGGGGCTGTTTCAGTAGCAGGGACTGAGGGATATTTATGTGGGAAAAAAATAATTTAAAGCAGTTTAACAAATGGCGGCAACATAAAACATGAAAAAATTAGGGGTTTGAATACTTTCGCAAGGCACTGTTTTGAAAATACTTGTAAAAGCATTTGAGTTGAAGGTTTAAGGACTTAAATAATAGAACATTAGACAGACAGAGCACAAGACTGCACTACACTTGATTTTATAACCTTATTAGTAATGGATATTGAATAGTCAATCCATTATTTGTGAGGTATTCAGATGCTTTTAGCCATATAGGCTTATGTGAACTTCTGATGCATTTAGGTAAATGAGAATGAGAAAGGAGTAATGGAAGACGCTTCAATGCCCACTTAGTCACACATAATCTCACCACTCACAAGAATGCCTGAATTTAGTTGACTGTGAAACTCATCACTCGGACATTATTGACTGAAACCGCTTCCCTAATATAATGTGGTTTGTGCAAAGCTAATGATTATTTCTTTGAGCGTGCTGATGCGCATCTGAGAAATTTCATTTCCCCAGCTTAGATTAACAATGTTACACCCGCACCAAGAAAATCATTTACATTATTAGATAAATATGTTAATCTAATCTCATCCGCTCCCCGTGGTTCTTCCATAACTTCATTTTCCCCGGAGAAATAGCAGTGCGGTCAGGAAGAGTTGAACTGTACACAGAGCACAAGTGGACTGCTTTCTTATTTTGGCTTATTTAAGCTTGATGTTGACTGTGCGCATCTCTGCTTTGTTATTGTAGTTTATCCCGCTGTCAGTCAGTTTGCTATTATTCTCTGAGTTTAGGGCCACAGGCCTTGCGTGGTTGTTTGAGAGTGTCTAATCGTCAGGGAGTGCATCAGTCTAAACTCATATTGAGTCTGTGCTGCTGACCTCTGGCTCATACTGCCTGAGAGAACGTGTTGAGTTCAGTGCTTTCTTACAGTTAAATCCACTGAACATTCATCTATCAGAGCAGTGTGGGTGTTATTCTGATGCTTCGTAGAATTATAGAACAATCAGAGTAAGGTCTTGAGGTAATATTTGCTGGTGGCATATTTTTTTCTTGGTTTGTTAGAATATATTATTTTTTAAACGTTAAACTAAGGATTTATGCTTCATAAAATTAAGGTTGAACCACTGTCACATGGACTATTTGAACAATGTTTTTACTACTTATCTGGGTTATAAACGTGTCAGTTGCGTTGCTGTCTATTCAGGGTCAGAAAGCTCTCAGAATTCATCAAAAAAAATCTTATTTGTGTTCTAAAGATGAACAAGGGTCTTACAGGTTTGAAACAACATGAGGGTAATTAATGAGTGAATTTTCATTTTAGGGTAAACTGTCCCTTTAATGTTTTCATATGGAAACTGTGAGTATTTTCTGTGTAAACTAGAGGAAACCAGGGCTTTATGGGCAGTGAATGAAAAGCCCTGCGGGCACCATAGTCTTCAGGGGTCGCGAGGAGAGAGAGAAGATAAGACAGACTGTGTTTCCCACAAGGCTGTGCTATCTCTAGCAGTCAGCCAGACAGTTAGAATGGGTCATTCAGTTTATTCAGACACATGCTGACAAAGCCAGAAACACACGCTCACACACTCACATGAAAACGCTGTTCAAACAAACCCACTCTGTCACATACATTTCCCTAGTTGCACACCAACAAGCCTTGTGGTGTTGGGTTAAGCTCAGGCCTTAAATAGGACTTTTTTCTCTCTGACAGTCTCAAATCCAATATGGCTTCCACTGAGGACTGGGCCTCAATTTGCAAAGCCACAATGGTCGTGTGCTGATAAAGAGATATCTCAAATGAGATTCACAGCTGTCTTTTTCCCATTTCTTCAGAGTAGGCCATACAATAGTGGAATCCAGTGAGAGACATGCCATTCACGCTTATGATTATAGATAGGGTTCAGGCAACAATGGGCTGCAGACACAGATTCGGGGTGTCAGAGAAGGTGAGAAGGTCTTCATGAATCTTCTTTTATACACTGAAAATTACTCAAAAGACTGAAGAATGGGGATGAGAGAAATCAGTCTGGCTGCTATTGATTTGTAGTTGGTTTCCCAGACATGTAGAGATGTATAATTTATGGAGCTGTCTTGGGAATGCTGTGTGATCTGGGATGAAAGTTGAAAATGTTTCAGTGGGCTTCGGTTTTAGTTAACAATGTGGCTAGTGGAGATGTCTTATTGAATGTGTGTTTGTGTGATGGGGCTTGTCAAGAAAAAAGAAGAAGAAGAAAAAGTTTGACTAAACAGTTTTGCATATTTAGGGGTTTAAGCGCATAGTGCACACCACCAATAACGCCTCCAAGGCTTGCCCCAACCGGCTTGACGGGGTGATCAAAAGTATGAAATCAGTCATAACTCTTAAAACGTCAGCCACAGGTTCAAGTGTCTTATGTCATTGAAATCCTTGACTCATGCCGGACAAAACACATGCCTCAGATTCGATCGTGAGCCTGGCGAAATTTTCAGGTATTTCAGATTTTTTGAAAAAACTGTTTTTGCGAACTTGTCCTAGGTTTTTCACCTGATCAGAAGCTTGGCCACTTTGTGTTGCTATAAGAGGGAAGAAAACATAAAAATGGCTATAACTATGCAACCATTTGTCCTATCAACATGTAAATCGCTGTGGTCTTGGTGCAATGTGCTGCAAATGTCTATAAGGACATTTGTATATCTCAAAAAAACATGGCCGCCATTGGCCATTGAACTTATTAGACAAGGTTAATGGAGGCTGATTGGAACAAAAACTCGGTGGGCCCCAAAGGTCTGTGAAAATAGGCCACTGGGGGGGGGGGGGCAATGTCACATTTGTCAAGGCCATAAACTATTGTACATTGTGCTGTTTTTTGCACATACACAAGGTATTCGTATCATATGATAGATCTCCTCCTTCTGGACAACTTTGACTCTAGAACCACTGCTGTTAATCAAATTGTTTGGTAAATGATTGAGAAGCTGCAAAAACCTACTTTTGCGAACTAGTCCTACGTCAATAATTATCAAAAGAATGTTCTAATTTACCCTTTGGGCAGCTGTAATGGGGTCATTTAGAAAAGGAGCATGTCCAAATTTACCCAAAATCCTATAAAGCCTAAAGGAAAACTTAAAACTTCACGAAACCTGCGTATGCGACAGGTGATTCTAAACAAGCATGCAAACTTATTGTTTCCTTTATTGCACATTACATGACATAGTATTTGTTTGTCTTCAAATTATTTTGTTTTCTGGAGTTATTAGTGCAACAATTTTACAAAAGAAAATCAAAATAAAATTAATTATTTCTTGTGTTATTATAATTGATTGTATTATTGTAATTGTTTTAGTTGTCTTTTGGTGTTTTCAGTTGTAAAAGCATTAAAGTGCTTCCAGGGTAAGAGTTTAGAGAGTACAATGTTCAATACAATGTTCATACGTGTTTATTACAAATTTTCCAGCAGTTTGAAAGTTATTGTATATTTAAATCAATTTTTTTTTCATATGGTTTGTTTTGAATGTGTAATTTAATATTTGTGTAAAAGTTTTACATCGAAAATAATTACAAATTACAAAGCTTTTATCATTTATTTTAGTTTTTCAAAAGAAAGAATTTGCTTTTTATTTTGCAAGGATGAGGTAAATAGATCAAAATTGACAAATTAAGACATTTACAGTGTCACAAGATATCCGAGTTACATAAATGCTCATTATTGTATATAGCATTATATTATAGTTTTATATAGTTAGTTATTATTGTTTTCTAATAACTTTCTATTCACCAAATAATCCTAAAGATGTATAACAAAAATATTAATCTGAAATTTTATAACATTACTGATAAATATTAGCCTGGAAAAATCCAGACCCTAATCTATTAAGATTAAGGGTCTGGGATCGAGCAATGAAAACTGCCTAACTCGAGGGGCGGCACCAAGCATGCATTTGAAACTCTAACTGCACGCAATTGGATAACGCTACGACCAATCACAACAATACACACTTAGCTACCAGCAGAGCTAAATGATGTTTCATTAACAAAGTTCGGGAGAAGCGCGTCAGATGCTTAGCGTAAACATCACAAGTCAATCAGCGCCATAGGTTTAAATACAGCTGACTCACCTCAATTCACTCGATGGTTTATCAGTAAACCTCCACCACCCCATCTCATCACTCCGAGTTCTCGCTACTCCTATTGGGGGGTAACGTACTCTGGGTTCGGGCCACTCCCGAGCTGGGAGCCCTTCACCGGACAGCACGCCAAACATGCACTACTATTCTCCGGCTAATTATATGTAAGCGTGAACTCGTGAACTGATAGATTAAACTCTTGCCGTATCCAGTCGGCAAAACAGCAAAAACGTCCTTCTTGCAAAGGAACGATTCGAGTTTTCGGTTTTCTGTTCCTCTTTTATATGGAAAGCCAAATCTAACTCGTTCATTGTAGCGGCCAAAGCCGTTTCAAACAACTTGTTGTTCATCTGTAGTGACAGCGATCTTTCAAAGTTTACTATATGATTCGGACGTTGCAGTGCTGTCATCATCAGCTTAGCTCGCCTCTGGCCCGCCTTCATCAGATACACCGATTTGATTGGTTCCCACAATTGCTTACGTATTGCAGTAACCTGCATCATTGCTCGATGCCAGAGTGTCTTGCAGAGACGATTCAAATTGTGCTCTCGCGAGACCTCTGGATTTCCAGGGTAGATAAATATATCTCCTCGAGCACCAAATCTAGTGTGATTCCTGAAGGGTCATGTGACTGCAGAAAATATAGCTTTAACATCACATTTTAAGTTATAAAAATATTTGACAAAATTCATGTTTTTACTAAAACAAATTTTTAACAATAGTGTGTATTAGACTTTTCTCCAAAAACATTACAATTCTATAGACCCATACCTTTTAATTGTATTGTATGTCGTGATGATATTGACACCATCTTAGAAAATTAATTTTGTATGAAAATTTGTCATTATGTTGTGCCTTTCAAATGTTGGAACACTATATTGACCAGTGAGCATCCAGGAATGTGCCATTTTAGCAATAGTTGATATTTTATTTCTCAAACATCTCTGTTTGTTGCCTTCACTCACAGGTCGGCAGACATGTCCACCAGAGAAGTTTGACTGTGGTGGCTCCACGAGCAAATGCGTGTCGTTGTCATGGCGCTGTGATGGTGAACAGGACTGTGAAAATGGAGCGGATGAGGAGCAGTGTGCTGCAGGTAAGTCCAGAGAGGGAAGAGAAAGAAAGGGGAAATTGCTAAAAATAGGTCCTGTCTGGATAATGCACAGTCAGGTCTTGGTGCGGTGTATGTGTGTGTGAACTTAATGGAGTGGAGTGGAAGTAGAGTGTGTGTGTGTGTGTGTGTGTGTGTGTGTGTGTGTGTGTGTGTGTGTGTGTGTGTGTGTGTGTGTGTGTGTGTGTGTGTGTGTGTGTGTGTGTGTGTGTGTGTGTGTGTGTGTGTGTGTGTGTGTGTGTGTGTGTGTGTGTGTGTGTGTGTGTGTGAAGCACATGAAACACACCGATGTTTGAAGTTACCGTAGCTGATGATCCTTTCATCATGTCCTCCTGATGTGCAGGGTAAGTTTTACAGAATCCTATGGATCTTAAAAAGAAGTGGGCTGGTTTTTGTTTTCAAACACCCAGCAGTTAGTTCTTGCATTGATAGATTGTCACAGCGGGTGAGAATGAGAATGTGTGTTATGACTATAAATAAAATAGAAATTCTGCTTACACACACACTTTCTTTCTCTCTCTCTCTCTCCTTTCCTCTTTCTCGCATACAAATACGCTTACACGCACAATAATCCGGCTGCCAAATACAGGTATTTCAGTTTAATATTAGATTATAAACCAATATTGATTTTGCTTGGCTCTTTGACATGCGACCTATACAAGCATTGATTCTTCAACTACCTCTTTTATGGAAAGATTATGTATTATACATTTGGCCTTTTAAAGTCCTTCAGGATGTTTATTATTATAACAAACACCTGACGTACTGCTCAAGGGGTCATGAATAAAAGCAAACTCAGCATTTTAAATCCACAGCAGAGCAGCTGAGAATTTAGCTGAGGTTAGTTTGGTATGGCTAAATCGTTTCTGTACTGCGTACTAAGTTACCTGTTGATTATTATAGTATAGTATAGCAGTGTCTATATTGCTGTTTCTGCAGTTTTTCCATGTAATTCTTGTTTGGTTTTTGTTTAGGTTTATTCAAACAGAGAGATCTAGTTTGTGTGTGTAGTTGATTCAAATATTACAATACAATTTATAATCAACAATTTCAAAAAGAAACATTTGCATACACTACCTTTTAAAAGTTTGGGTTCAGTAAGATATTTTAAATTAATACTTTTATTCAGCAAGGATTTATTAAATTGATCAAAACGTACAGCAATGACATTTACACTATTATTATTATTATTATCAATATTTAAAACAGTTAAGTACATTAATTTCAGGATTATTTGATGAATAGAAAGATTCAAAGATCAGCATTTTTATGGAATCAAATGCTTTTGTAACATTATACACTATACCATTCAAAAGCTTGAAGTCAGTGTAATTTATTTATTTTTGGGGGAAAGAAGTTATAGAAATTAATACTTTTATTTAGCAAGGATGCTTTAAATTGATCAAAATTGATAAAGACATTTGTAATGTTACAAAAAAATTCTATTTTAGATAAATGCTGTTCTTCTGAACTCTCTATTAATCAAAGAAACCTCAAAAAATTCTGAGCTGTTTTTAACATAATGATAATAATAATAATAATAATAATAATAATAATAATAATAATAATAAATGTTTTATGAGCAGCAAATCAGAATATTAGAATGTTTTCTGAATGATCATGTGACTGGAGTAATGACACAAAAAAATCAGCTGTGAAATCTGTCACGATCCAGGCGGGGTTGAGGAGTGGAAAATGATGAGGAGAACCGGAGTAAATGAAAATGTAAATGGTTTATTAAATAAAACACTGTAACTAATGCAAACAAACAAAAACCGGGAGTATAAGATGAACACATGAACACAAGCAAACAGAGGTAACAGAATCATTGACGGACAAATGGGGAGTGAACACACAGACTCTTAAATACACTGAAACGGGGGCGTGGTCACTAACAAGATAACAAGGGGGAAATACAAATATGGGCAAGACTGAACTAACTAAACATAACCAAAAGGGGGAGACAAGGACTAAACCATATAAGCTAGAAACATGGGGGGAAAAACACTTGGAAAACATGACAGAACAGGACAATACACAGACATGACTCTGACAAAATCACAGGAATAAATTATATTTTTTAAATTTGTTCAAATAGTAAACAGTTATTTTAAGTAGTAAAAATATTTCAGAAAATTTTACGTTTTTGCTGTACTTTGGATCAAATAAACGCAGGCTTGGTCAGCAGAAGAGACTTCTTTAAAAAAAATCTTACTGTTCAAAAACTTTTGACTGGTAGTGTACAATGCTACAAAAAATATTTTTAAATATATAAATGCTGTTATTTAGGAATTTCTATTCATCAAAGATTGTGGTTTTCACAAAAATATTAAGCAACATGACTATTTTCAACACTGATAATAAAATTAAGTGTTGACATGATTTCTGTAGGATCCTCTTTTAAACTGGATTAACGACATAAAATTCAGCTTTGACGTTACAGGAATAAATTATGTTTTAAAATTTTAAAACTTTAAAAAATACCAATGTCTCAAACTTTTAAACAGTTATATGTACTTCTAAAGTTTTCAGTAAATAATGAAACTTTATCTAAGTGAGACTTTTTTAGATAACCAATTTATTTATAAATGGAATTCCAGGATTTTTAATTAAAAAAAATCATTTGAAATTTTTATATAAATGAATTTAATTGTTCTCAAAGTCTCACGGAACAGAATTAAGCTACGTTGATTTGAAGTTTATAGTGTGACATATTTCAAGAAATTAAACATTGAAATAATATCAGTTTTTATAAATCCAATTAAAACAATCAATAAATTGCATAGATTTAATTTCCTTCTTAAAATTCAATTTTCTTAAAGATTTGTGCATCTATAAATTAGTTACACATTAGTTACAGAAGCTCTCTATCCAGCTTATTTTGCTGCTTGATATTGCCATATTATTTTAATGTATTATCTCAATTATAAAAACTGGTATGTAGCACAAACAGTTTTACAGTTTACTACCCGTTGTTATTCTTCTCATTATTTTCCTATAGTGGCTAATGAAGCAGAAGTCTCGCTTACTCTAACTTCTGCAGTTAACAATAAGGTGGATAGGTTGGTGTTGTATTGCGAATTCAAATGTAAAAATTGCATGTGCATCATTTTACATTGTAAAATCCAAATATTTTGATGAGATCACGCCCTGAACGTAAAGAGGATGTAGAGATTGTGTTTCTGTGTTATATCTACAAAATACATATTTCACAATTGAATTGCCCTGTTGTGTTCATAATATGTAATTATCCTGCCTATTATCCAGCCTAAACATGTGCTTTTCATATCTCCAAACACAGCCAAGCGAAATCTCTTGTCCTTGTGTCACTATGGGCTTACTCTTTCTCTTATACTTAATCATGTAATAATGAAATACAGGACACGTCTTTCAACTCTAGCTCGATCTTTCATGGTTTTCCATTTTCTGACTATTAGCACTATGATTAGCACCGTGACAGCGTTTGTTTATCTCTGTGGATTTATAGCTGTGATTTGCGTGTCGCACGGTCCTGCGCTGAACTGGAAAATAAGAGCATTAACATCGCTGTAATATTTCACTGTGCTGCTGATTATAATTGATTTCCTGCTTGATGTCTGGTCCTAAGACTTCTATTTTTTATTATAGAATAACCTGCAGGACTGCTCCTTTTGATTTATAATTGAAGATGTTAAGGCACTGTCTATGAATACATATTACTCTTAATGCCGTACAGCTCATAACTTCTTTGAAGAATCATGTTTCACAAAAATTACATTTCAAATCCTTTTTAAATCAGTCACCTCCACAGGAACCAGAAGCTCGTCAGTCAGATATGACACAGAAGAGAGAACAGGGAAGATTGTAGTACTTTTGGGATTTTGCTCATTTATTATAAAAAACGTTTAGCCTAAAACTTGGCAGTTTTGCATCTGATGTGATGTAGCTGATTTATTGTAAATTAATATACTACCATTTTTTCTTATTATCATTACAGTCGAAAACACTTCTGCCTAATATTTTTGTTGAAATCATGGGACATTTTTTAGGATTCATTAAATATATAGTTTGAAATTGAAGTTTAAAAAATTTTAATAGAAATCTTTTGTAACATTAAAAATAGGGATGCACCGATCCTTATCGGTTGATAACTTGCGCGTTTTGTCAGTAAAGCCGGTTTTGTAATCAGCGGTAAATGCCATCAGGTGCGTGATTTCACGTTGAGCCGTATATACTACACACAGCCGTTGTTTACAGATGAGCTGCGCACATTCACACTGATAATGAACATTGCTATGCGCAGCTCGTCGGTAAACAACGGCTGTGTGTAGTATATACGGCTCAACGTGAAATCACGCACCTGATGGCATTTACCGCTGATTACAGAACCGGCTTTACTGACAAAACGCGCAAGCTTTATCGACCGATTGGTATCGGTGCATCCCTAATTAAAAATGTCTTTGCTGTCAATTTGGATTAGTTTAATGCATCTTTGCTGAATAAAAGTATGAATTGCATTTGAATGTTTTTTGTTTTGTTTTTTTGTTTTTAAATATCGCTGTTAATTTTTTTTAGGACTTGTTGAGACTTTTTAAGAAAATTATCCTCAGTATAACAACATTATTATGTAATAAGATGTGTTTTACATCTCTGCACAACAGAACAACTGCAAAAATAAAATCAGCAAGCATCAAAACATTAACAGCATAATTTATTCATGCTGCAGTTGCAAGCTGGGAAGTTGGAAATCAGCAGAATTGCTCAGAGTTTGCTCAGAAGCCTCTGTTAGGCTATTGGAAGAGCATTTGGAGAAAATTAGTTGGTGGTGATATTAAGATTCAAGGTTCTTCGCAATTCTTGGGATCTTGTAAACTGGAAAAAAAACGTAATAGCCTTTTTACATATATGTAATTCTAAAAACATATCACTGATTTAGTGCTTTCATTCGCTGAATAGGGCGGAAGTACAGACTCCACACATACATCTAAAACCTTGTGCACTCGCAAAGTTCCTTTGCAGTGTACTAAAGGTTGGAAGATTTACATAAAACATATCTTGGGGAGTCACAGACATGAATAATATACCTCCTAACATCACATTCCCATTTTTGTAGAAGAAAGGCACTATTTGCCCTCAAACTCAGCTGTGTCCTTTTCCTCTCTACTCTCTCTCTCTCTTTTCTTTCTTTTCCCTCTATTACCTTAATCTCCAGATACACTGTGAAGGAAGCTTTTAAGTATAAGTTATTATCAGTAACCTGCATTAAAAATGCACAATCAAAGTGCCCTTTGCTCTTGTGGAACCCCTATGAAGGAAGTTTAAAAGGTTTTAATTTCTGAATCTGCGTTTGGGCAGAAAGAGGAACCCCTGCTGAGGCAGAGCTGCGGCGTTTAGCTCATTATAAGGGAGGAGTTCCATGACGCCAGGGAAAAAATCATTGAAGCCTCGAACGTGTGAAGTTAAATTGCTGGTTGCATATATTCTTAATAATAAATGCGCATGTTTGTGTTTATTAGGTGCAATGGCATGTAAACACAAACATGTACTTTTTTTCTTTATATTTCACAGTTTTGCTTGAATTTCAAAACTTTGAACTTCATTTTGTTTTGTCATCCTCATGTGATCCAAGATGTATGTCTTTCTGTTCTTCAGTCGCAAAGAAATTAAGGTTTTTGAGGAAAACATTCCAGGATTTTTCTCCATATAGTGGACTTCAATTGTGGCTAATGGGTTGAAGGTCCAAACTGCAGTTTCAATGCAGTTTTTAAGGGCTCTACACAATCCCAGTTGAGGAATAAGGGTCCTATCTAGCGAAACGATTCGTCATTTTCTTAAAACAATAAAAACGTATATACTTTTTAATCACAAATGCTGGTTTTGTACTAGCCCGACGCATTACCCGATGCTGCCATGACGTAGGCAGAACCGACCCAGTGTTTACAAAGCGAACGTGCAAAGAAAGTCAAATGCTTTTTACAAAAAAAGGGTAAAACAACCTTTTGTCAGACAATTTGAAGTTGGAGAAGAAAATTAGATTTTTTTTTACACCCTGTCCTACCTTTTTGAACCAAAGTACACAGACAAAGAACTAACGTTTCAGCATAATTACGTTATATGTAAAGACACACATATATATAGCAGAGCTAGTGCAAGATGAGCATTTGTGTATATAAATTGTATTTCATTTTTTTTTTTTTTTTAGAAAATGCAGATCGTTTTGCTAGATAAGAACCTTACTCCTTGGCTCTGATCATGTAGAGCCTTTTGAAGCTGTATTGAAACTGCAATTTGGACCTTCAACCCATTGGTCTCCATTGTCCACTATACGGAGAAAAATCCTAGAATGTTTTCCTCAAAAACCTGAGTAAATCGGTTTTATTCTGGAAGTGAACTTCTCCAGAACTCACCCGTATTTCATTCCAAACCTCTATGCCTTTCTTCTGTGGAACACAAAAGAAGATATCTTGAAGAACGTTTTGGTAACCACTGACTTTCATTGTATGAGACGTTTCTCAAAATATCTTCTTTTATGTTCCACAGAAGAAAGTCGTACCGTTTTGGAACAACATCAGGGTGAGTAAATGATATAATTTTAGTTTTTGGGTGTACTATCCCTTTAAAGTTCATATGAAGAATTATAACTATACTAAAATTACCCCATGCTTTGCTCACCCTCAAGCCATTCTAGGTGTATATGACTTTCTTCTTGATGAATACAATTGGAGTTATATCAAAAATGTCCTGGCTTTTCCAAGCTTTATAATGGAAGTGAATGGGTGTTAAGTTTTTGAAGCCCAAAAAAGTAGAGCCATCCATCATAAAAATCTCCAGGGGCTTAATAAAGGCCTCCAGAAGCGAATCAAAGTTTTTGTGTAAGATTTTTTATATTAAAGTTTTTTAATATAACTCTAATTGTATTCTTCAGAAAGAAGAAAGTCATACACCTAGAATGGCTTGAGGATGACTAAATCATGGGGTAATTTTCATTTTTGGGTGAACTATAGCTATAATGCTCTCACTGAGCCATAATGTTTTAGGTCACCCCTAGAGCACAGGACTGCTGGGAAAATCTGTTGTCAAAATATGTGTCAATTAATTCAAGCCATGTTCCTAAGTTGATTTGTTGCACTGCACCTAGACAAGAAAAGCAGATATCTCACAAGCTGACAGTTTCCAAAAATGCCACTAAATGTTCAGTTCGGTCCTGTACTCTACCAAGTGAAGTGTCACAGGATGTGATTGTCACTCTTGTGAACTCTTGTGCGGACAGAACAAGATTAAGTTCTCAAACAGAAGAGTGGCAACCATATTTATCTGCAGTGTGTTCATGGCAATTAAAAATGGATGACTTCCAGTCACTTTGTCACTGCAAATGTGTAAGCATGTCTTTAAGGGCTATCTTTTTTTCTAAGAATAAAGATCATTTTTATTGCTGCCTCTCAGCCCTTTGTATGTGTATATTAAATGCTGGAGTGTTTATGTTTTATGCTGTAATATAATTGGATTTTAATTATCACAGTTAGATTTGTGTCACGCTGAGGGTGATATTACCCTTGAGATCTTTTCTTTATCTCATTCTGTGTCCCTACTTCTGCCTCTCATTGTACATCCATAGAGATTAATGCACCGCACAGACACCCACTTGATTCCTGCAGACCCATCAGAAACTAATTAGGAGAAACGCTAAAACATGCGAAAGCAATAAAAAAGAGATTACAATATGAAATGTGTTAAACTCTAGAGTATATAGACGTCTGTATTGAAATTTTAACCATTATGAGAATTTTACATATTACTCCAAACTAATCAATAGTCTCCAAACCATTTTTCTAATTTTACTCAAAGGACATTAACCATTAAAAAATCCTGTTTATTACCACATTTACTTAATTTCTTTAAATATAGACCTTATATTTCTGGCCAGAGTATTTCTTTCACACTTTATATTTTCTGAACCTTTGAACGATGTGAAATGCTAACTTAAAATCTGTACCTGGCATGCACTTGACTCAATATTTCTGCAGGCTCTTTTACTGCTTGGAGAAGAGTTACTTTGTCAAAGCTTGCGGTCGAACGCTTCCTATCTCCAGGAAGAGATGAACTCTAGAACTGAATGCAGAAATAGATTCCTATTCCCTCCTCTCTTCGTTTACCCGATCCACACCTCTTCTTTATCTTCTTGCTCTTCTTACTCTTTTCACCAGGGTCCTCATTATTTGTTTGCTCTAAATATATTCGCACATAAACACTTTTATGCATAGCAAAGTCATGATAGTTGTGTGGGAAATATGTTAAACTTTCAGCTAGCAAGGATGTGTTAACTTTTGGATTGTTAGAAAACTATTTCAAATAAATGCTGTTCTTCTGAACTTTCTATTCATTAAAAATAGTTGAAAAAAGTATCATGGTTTGCAGCAAAATATTATCCAGAACAACCGTTTTCAACACTGACAATAATAAAATATATTATTTGAGCATATGATTTCTGAAAGAGCATGTGACACTAGAGTAATTGCTGCTGAAAATTCAGCTTTGCCATCACAGGAACAAATTCAGAAAATAGTCATTGTAATTGCAATGTTATTTCTCAATATTGGACTTCTTACTGAGTCTTACCAACTCCAAACTTTGAGCAGCTGTGTACATTGGAACAGCAACTCAAATTTGACTTGCATTCAATATTTATAACTGATTCTCTCATGAAAACCAAACATAAATGTGAAGTTGCATTTGCAGCTTACTCAGGGTTAGACGAAGGTCATGTTTGCTGTGTGCTGCTAGCACTGAAATGTAATCGTGTTTACTTGCTATGACAGCTACTCGACTGTGAGCTCATTCTCATGTAGCTAGTTTGGCCACAAACCAGAGCCTATTCAATCAATTAAGATCGAATGGAAATTGCAGTCAAGCACTGAGGCATGTAATGTCGATCATCGCCTTGAGATGACTGTGAGATCAGATAAGAGAAGCGAGGGATGTTGGTGACACCCAATAGATCTTAATGTCTGAGGATTTGAAGTGCACAGATAGAGATAAAAATATTGAAACGGAAGAAGGAAATATATTAAACGCCAAAAAAGATGGAAAAGACAAACACGTGATCCAGTCTGTTAGTTAGTGTGGTAGAAGGTTATGTGTGGGAGTAGGTACAATATGCACAGTTGTTTGGATTTTGTGAGTGCGTTATTTTTGCTGTTCTTGGTAGGACTACAAGCAAATATCTTTCAGAAAAATCCTTCAGGTCTCACAAGTTCTTTGGTTTTTCAGCATTTTTGTCTATTTGAACCCTTTCCAACGATATCTGTATGATTTTGAGATCCATCTTTTCAGACTGTGGACAACTGAGGGACTCATATGCAACTATTAGAGAAGGTTGAAACGTTCACTGATGGTTCAGAAGGAAACACAATGTATTAAGAGTCAGAGAGTGAAAACTTTTGAACAGAATGAAGATGTGTACGTTTTTCTTATTTTACCTAAATAATATATTTTTTTCATTTAGTACTGTTCTTCAGAAGCTACAGAAGATAGATACGTGTTTCCCAGTAGACAAAATAAGTTAAATTTACCCTGATCTTCAAATTCTTAGTGCATTGTGTCTCCTTCTGAAGCATCAGTGGGCGTTTGAACCTTCTGTAATAGTTGCATATCAGTCTCTCAGTTGTCCTCAGTGTAAAACGATGGATCTCAAAATCATACAGATATTGTTGGAAAGGGTTCAAATACACAAAAATGCTGAAAAAAACAAACAAAGAATTTGTGGGAATTTATGGATTTTTCTAAAAGATATTTGCTTGAGTCCCTCAGTGTGAAAAGAAGAATCTCAAAATCACACAGTAATTGTTAGAAAGGGTTCAAATACACAAAAATGCTGAAAAACCAAAGAATTTGTGGGAGCTGAAGGATGTTTCTGAAGAACAGCTGGCAGTTTAACTGTTCAGGACAAGGGACTCATGAACAACTATCACTAAACAAAAAAAAAACACAGCTGTGAATCATTCAGGTAACAACACAGTATTAAGAATCAAGTGTATGTAAACTTTTGAATGAGGGAATTTTTATAAATTCAACTATTATTTTCTCTTGTGGACTCTATGTAAACAGCTTTTATGTGTAATATCTTACTCAGGTCAGTACAAAATTAAAAAAATAACATGCATTTTATATGATTCCTCTTATTTTGGTAAAATAATTCATGTTTTGCAGATTCTGCAAGGTGTATGTAAACTTTTGACCTCAACTGTATCTATCTATTGTATCTATCTACAGTTGAGGTCAAAATCTATCTATCTCTAGAAATTCTCTGTCATACGTCCAACTCGTTTTTGGGACCTTGGTCATGTTTAACAGTGTAAATAAGTCAGAATGCATAAAATACCATTAGACATCCTCTTTAGGATGTCTATTTAGGCAGCTCACTAGGATTTGGGACAGCAGGACAGAGCTTCTGTCTTTCTCGCCTTTTGCTTTTCGTTCCATTTCCATTCCCAGGCTTTAGCACTTTTCTGGGTGCTGTGAAAATTCTCATCACTGAAAAACACAAGCTATCACCACCTACAACACTCAGCCTCTGCTGTACCACTGTGGAGGGCCGTAATAGTAAAGTATTACCGTATCTACCGAAGCGTTTCCTCAAGGGAGATTCAAAAGGGGCTAGATGCTACACAAGAATATCTATTAATCTGATTATATCAGTATCCGCAGGATTATTACCGACAGCTAATGTGATTACAGCAAATATTAAATCTGTTTTCATGCATCCATGTAAAATTCTAATTACAGCACTGGCAGAAAGTGTAAGACGCACTGTGATTTAGATATTTATTCGTGTGATGTTGTTCTTAGTGTTCATTTATTTCCTGGGTGACATTGAAGCTAATGAATTCTGAGATGTGCTGTCTGATATGTGCTAGTCCCCTGATTGAAGCAAACAGGAACTGAACATGATTCCCAGTGAAATTAATGAGTCATTTGCTTTTTGATAATGCCAGAGTATTTGGTGTATTTCATATCTACAAATCTGATGTGTTTTATTCCATTACGGAATGTTTTGTGTGCACAGGCTGTGCCATCTATACAGGGAAGCTTTTGCCCTTTTGTGCTTTATGTGGGTGGGAATATTGGCTGTACTCAGCACACAGTTGCATAGGCTGAGGTGTTTGCACCCGTGTAATGCCAAACGTTATGCCGAACCTCTTCTATCCCCTGACAATAACCTGATATTTCTCTTTCATCTGCGCTGCCATTTGCTAATCCACCCAGAGGTAATGCCCTCCTACCCCTGGTCAACATATAGCCGCACTTCAGCAGGTGTGAAAATGTCTTTCCTTTCACCATAAACAGCTGAAGGCTTGGTGCAGAGAGTTTTGTCCAGAGAGCTCAACTCTAAATGAATTTGTTGCACAGAGGGGTCAATCATTTTCCAAAGAGTATAATAGAGATTCAGACCATTTCAACTGCTCTCTCAGTCATTTCTGCACTGAAGAAAGGAGCTTGCACTTATTACCTTGGGGAACCATCTCTGATTTTATAAGTCAGATCAGGTTATATGAACAATAAAATGGCCTTTATTGGTATGAACCAAATTATACAGGTTGATTCAGACATATTAACTAATTTCTTTGAGATGGATGAAACTAGGCCATTTAGATGCTAACACTTTAATCACATTTTAGGTTAAATTCAAGTCAGTTAAAAGATCCCGTGAATTAAAAATTGTGTGTTTTAACATCTATAACCTAGTATACTTCTACATGCTGACTAAATTTACTTTTAGCAGGTCATGTGCATTTCAGATTTGGCAAAAGCTATTTGCGCTAAGAGCAAATATCGTTAATTTTGTGTAAATTGATGCTATTCACACAGTTGAAGGTCTACTAAATACACTGTAAAAAAAGTTAGTTGTTTCAACTTAAGATTCTTTTAAGTCTGATAAATTCAACCAAGAAAAACTTAGATTTTTGAGTTATCTCAACAAGTTCAATCCAGATAAGTTAACTTAACTCAAAATGTTAAGTTGTGATAACTAATTGGCGCAATCATTTTTTACAGTGTACCTGTTAAACACTTTATTCCACTATTAAATACCTATCAGTAGGGTCCCTGTTTTTTCCATTTTAATTTTAAAAGCTAATAAAGTTTTAATGGTTAAATTAAACAACATTAATCAAATAGCATGTCTAATTAATCTAAATAATGAAACTTGCACAGTTTAACAGCAAATTTTTATAAGGGTAAACAAAAAATAGATTTTGAAGGCCCTATGAAATGCATTTAAAAAAAATTCATTTGAGGAATTTATTTATTTTATTTCTTTCTTTTTTCAGAAATACTGTGTTGTGCATATACATTTTCTGATAAATAAATTCTGGTAAATAAATTTAGATTTCTGTCACAGTTTCTTCAGGTTAAACCAGACTTTTTTATTTTGATGAGGTGCTGTGACGACCTTTAAGTTTGTATGTGATATGACGCTAGTTTTTCTCAAAAGAAATTGTAAAAATGCTCATGAAGTGACTCTCTTTTAGATTGGTTATGCATTCATGTACTCATATATGTGACCCTGGACCACAAAACCAGTCGTAAGGTTAAATTTTACCAAACTGAGATGTATACATCATATGAAAGCCCAATAAATAAGTTTTCTATTGATGTATGGTTTGTTAGGATAGGACAATATTTGGCCGAGATACATCTATTTGAAAATCTGGAAACTGAGGGTGCAAAAAAATCAAAGTACTGAGAAAATCACCTTTAAAGTTCTCCAAATGAAGTTCTTAACAATGCATATTACTAATCAAAAATTACATTTTGATATATTTATAGTAGGAATTTTACAAAAAAATCTTCATGGAACATGATCTTTACTTAATTTCCTAATGATTTTTGGCATAAAAGAAAAATCAATAATTTTGACCCATACTATGTATTTTTGGCTATTGCTACAAATATACCCCAGCGACTTAAGACTGGTTTTGTGGTCTAGGGTCACATATTTAGGCGCCAGAGGTCGCGAATGTCACGCAAGCTTCAGTATATGTGTAGTAATAGATTATTGAGCATCTGCACCATTCATTCCCACAAAGAGAGATGCAGAAATGCAGGATTCATATTTAAGCAGTGTTTTGCTATATCACATTTTGATTGAAGTGTACTGACCTACTTTTGATTTATTCATCCCAAATTGGACAAATTCTGTGACATTCCGCATTATACAGCAACTTACATTTTTTATGACTGGATTCTGCAATTCCGATTCTGCATCGCAGAAATCATAGGGCACTATATTTTTGCTTTTTGAACTTTTCTGCTATTTTTTATTTAAAATAAACATAATCTCCAAGCTGAAATGCGATTGGGTAAAGCAAAAAGAATGGGAGCGTAAACAGTCTAATTCAAACTCTTTACGCCATCTTGGTTTCTTTTGTATTTTGTTTGACATAAAATAGACTTCTTGTTGGAAAATGGAGCACAAATTTTGATTACTTATCTTGCACTGTACTGGTTTTTGTCCGATCAGAGCTCTCTACAATGAGAATGTCCCTCCCACCAATGTCATCTTTAAGCTGGTGCTTAACAAAGTGAGTCACGACTTATTGGCCATTTAAAAAAAAAAAAGAGACAATACCTTCAGTGTATCCAGTCAGAATGTTCTACTTCAGTTGGAAAGGCATCAAAACCTTTATTTGCAGTGTGATTTCACACAGTTTTAATGAAACAGTAGCTCCCTGCCAGAGTTATATTACTGGTTTATTTTCCTCACACAAGAAGAGTCATATAGCAGAGTTGCCAAACAAAATGTCTTATTTCTTCTAAAAACTCGTAACTGACTAATGAAACCACACTGAGGGCTTACAGAATTACCGGCCTGAACTAATTCCCTGTCCTCTTCAATTTCTCTTTCTTGCTAGTATATCCTCTTTTCCTGACGCTGTGCCTGCAGGCGCTGTTGTCAGCACTGGGAAAAGCTTCATGAGGGGGATCTCATCCAAAGCATCTCAGTCTTTAGCTGCCTCAGTATGTTTGTGGCACCTCGTTCCCTCAGCTCAGTGCATCATGGTTACAGTCTTTCCCCCCGGAGGAGGCTAGTCTTTCTCTCTGATATGGGATACTATAATATTATGGGCTAATGGAGGACAGTGGTGAACGCACCATTAACTCTGTGCTGACTTAGTGCCTCGGGCCATTTGCTGAGCGTAGCATGAGCCTCAGCGCTAAAGCTGCCCCCGGTGGCTTGTTCTCACAGATATGGGGTGGTCATTCAAATTGAAATATCTTTGGTGTAAGTAGTGTTAAAAGTGTTGAAAGTGGTAAAAATACGTCCTTCTGTTCCAGTTCAAAGTGCAAAGGCAAATACACAGCAAGTTAAGAGCATTTTTGATGAGCATTCACTGAAGTTGTTCATTTTGAGATTTGTAGAGTTAGCACAATTGCAAATATGATATTGCTTTTATACACTGGTCAATAAATAAGTTATTATTACGTAATCTATATTTATTGCCATTTGTCTATTTTTAGTAGTGAATCAGAAAAAATCTTGTATTTGAACAAATAAATTGAATGAATGATTCTTTGTCCTGTCAAGACAGTTACAATTGAGGTCAAAAGTTTACATACACCTTGCAGAATCTGCAAAATGGTAATTATTTTACCAAAATAAGAGGGATCCTACAAAATGCATGTTATTTTTTATTTAGTACTGACCTGAATAAAATATTTTACGTAAAAGACGTTTACATATAGTACACAAGATAAAATAGTTGAATTTATAAAAATGACCCCGTTCAAAAGTTTACATATGCTTTATTCCTGATACTGTGTTGTTACCTGAATGATCCACAGCTGTGTTTTTTTTTTTTTTTTTTTTTTTAGTGATGGTTGTTCATAAGTCCCTTGTTTGTCCTGAACAGTTAAACTGCCTGCTGTTCTTCAAAAAAATCCCACAAATTCTTTAGTTTTTCAGCATTATTGTGTATTTGAACCCTTTCCAACAATGACTGTATGATTTTGAGATCCGAGATATGCAGCTATTACAGATGGTTCAAATGCTCACTGATGCCTAAATATCATATTTTTCATTTAGTACTGCTCTTCAAAAGCTAAAGACAAAAGACAAAATAGGTTAATTTACCCTGATCTTCAAATTTTTACACCCCAGTCCCTCAGTTGTCCTCAGTGTGAAAAGATGGATCTCAAAATCATACAGTCATAGTTGGAAAAGGTCCAAATACACAAAAATGCTGAAAAACCAAAGAATTTGTTGGACCTGAAGGATTTTTCTGAAGAACAGCAGCAGTTTAACTGTTCAGGACAAAAAAGGGATTCATGAACAACCATCACCAAAAATGGATCGTTCAGGTAACACAGTATTAAGAATCAACTTCTGACAGGGTCATTTGCATGAATTCAACTATTATTTTCTCTTGTGGACTATATGTAAAGGTCTTGAATGTGAAAAATCTTATTCAGGTCAGTACTAAATAAAAACTAACATGCATTTGTATGATCCCTGTTGTTTAGTAAAATAATTAACATTGTAAATCAATTCTCATTTAAAAAACAATCACTTGTTTATTTCCTAGATTTTCTGTGTTTTGAACAAATTGGTTAAATGAATGATTCAGTGACTCACTCATAAAGACAGTCACCTGTCACCACCTACTGGTACATTTATATAATCTATAAAAAGAGTTACTTAAAAATCATGAAATGCATTTGGAATGTTGAAATATCCTGCAGTGTGGCATGCATCAAAAGGTATTCAAAAGGATTTATTACTAATTATTTTAGGATTGTTTTGAATGCAGCTTTTCTGTCCTTGTGTTGATTGAGAGGCTACATGGAATATTTGAGAGGAACTATTGTATAATATATGATATACCATATTATACACTGTATTTATTTATGTCATAAATTACACAAGTTAGTTTCGGTCAAATATTCTGTGTAGTTTCTCAATTAACACAAGGACAGAAAAGCTGTGTGTATTTCTTTCACATATTTTTCAGCTCTCTGTTGTTTGCTTGTGTGTGGTTCAAGGTCACAGAGATCTTGTTAATGTAAAGCCCTATCTTCTACTTGTCTGTTGTTGGCCCGGGGAATGAGTATTTGACGTTGGTCAGTGGAATTCAATTGCCCTGCTTTGAGCTTTTCCTTTCCGCTCTTTTAAAATCCATTCACTGTTGTGCCTGACCTCTAAACGAGATAGCATCAAAATCCACACAGCAGAGATACATCAGCAGCCTTTGAATGACGAAGTCAATCTGGCTCAGAGCTGCGTGTGTTTGCCACTCTTTTATGGTTCTGTAACACTGCG
Organism: Garra rufa; assembly: GCF_049309525.1. Classification (NCBI taxonomy): domain Eukaryota; kingdom Metazoa; phylum Chordata; class Actinopteri; order Cypriniformes; family Cyprinidae; genus Garra; species Garra rufa. The sequence continues at coordinate 29,259,473 of NC_133372.1, forward strand.
AAAGGTGAAAATCCACCTAATCTAAACTGTTTTTAAAGAACCAGATCGATTTGTTTGTGTTTATTTCAATACTGACATTTTAGGCATTTATTTGGCCCAAAGACATTAATTGGTAAAAGTACATTAGTCAAAAACATAGCATTGTAACTTTTTTGGTAGCAGTTTATTTCTGTTGTAATATTATTAAGTTATTATACTTAGAAATTACATTTTTAGATTTTCTAAAGAAACATTTTCGTCCTTGCTTATGAAACCGTAAAGCCCATGAAAAAAAAAAAAAAAGGTTTCATAGTAAAAGTGTAGTAACTATAATTTTTTTGGTGGATTGATTACCATTTGTATGACAGGATAGTGTAGCCACTACACTACACTAGATTTAACTACAGTAACTCTCTCAAAATAATTTTTTTTTTTAAGAATGCGAAATACCCGAAAACCTGGCGGTTTAAGAGTTATGAGCGATTTTGTACTTTTGTTTGCTTTAGCGCCCCAATCAGCCTGATGGTCTCGTTGTAGGCGGTGTGAGTACTATCATCCCTCCAAGTTTCAAGTCTACTGCTTACGGTTTGGTCCACACGATCAGTTTTATGTGGAGATTGCTGATCTGTGACTATTCTAACAATTACAATAGGGTTTTAGTGCTACACGCTTGAACCCCTAATAAACATTTTTTAAAATTGCTTAATAAATGTTCACCCTTTGATTATTGCTGATGCCTCTAGTAAAGCCTCTAGTGTCAGATTTTTAATTTAAAGCATATTTTGGGTTCATTTTGATGGGCGCCTTACCTTAGACCCGCCCTCCCCAAGCTGCAGCAGTCCGACTCCGATCGCCATTGTGTCAACTCAGGTGCAGGGGAAGACAAGAATGTCTCCGGTTGAGCAATAGAGGTGTTCTGTTGTTGGATGTAATAATGAACACAGCAGTCGTCATTTACTCCCGACATCTGAGCTGCTGAAGATGCAAAGGATTAATGTTACTTTCGTTTTTAAAAGGAAAGCGCTGATCCCGATCTACATATGCGTCTATGTTTGTGCGAATCATTCGTGATGCAGCTGGCTAAATGTGGCTAAATGCGGCTAAAGTAAACATTACGGCTTGTCATCCCACGGCATAGGGGGCGGGGCAAGCAGAGCTCATTAGCATTTAAAGGAACATGCAACAAAATAGCTTGCTCTAAAAATGGCCGATTTTGACAAGGTAAAAATTGTGTTGTTTTTTTACACTGCCATTGAGAAATTTTAACGAAAGTATGTTATAGACTTCTCATTAAGACCCTAAAGAATCATATTAACTTGTGGAAAATGGGCATACGATGACCCCATTAAACAATAGTTGGATTAAATAAAACAACCTAGAGGGTTGGGTTAAACATTTAACCTAACCACTGTGTCAAAACAACTCAATTGCTGGGTTTGTCGGTATTTCTCTCAGAGCTTGTTGTTTTTAACCCAACATTTAATTTTTTTTTTATTTTTTTTTGTAGCAAAACCATGGTTAATTTTCATAAGGGTTGTGTCCTGGGTGGTTTTAACACATAAGTTGTAGTTTCTAGGATGTTCCTTGTTGGTTGTTAGGGCACTGCAAGTTGCTGGTTGGGATATATTCAGTGGTAGCTCGAGTAAACAACCCTATTCATGTCCCTAGAAATGTCTCTGGTCTCCTATTTAATGTAACACTTAGCAAGCACTGCTAATCAATGTTTAGTGTGGGTTTATTTAGTGTGTGAATATATTTTATACATTCAATTCACACCTTCACAAGTGTATAGAGCTGGATGATTTGATATTCACTCCAGCTGGAATGTGACGGTGCAGTATGAGTTCACTGGCGTATGATAAAGCTGTCCATGTTTGTTCTGTTCCTCACTGAGAGGATGTTGTTTTAGGCCGCTGTCTACATCACAGGCCGAGCACCTTTTCATTTCCACTACTGCCTTCTTGTCCCTCAAGAGAAGAGGAGGGTCAGCCAATCCAATCTCCCCCTGCTTAGAGCAAACACAACCTTCCTTCCCATGCACTATGCACACAAAAAAACTCCAGTCGCGTTACTTTCTTTTAACAACATGCTATGTTTGTTGGCTGGCTTGACCTTGAGGGTGGAGAAATGTAGTAGCTATAGATACTATCTACATATTCCAGCCCTTTGTCAAATTTGTCATTGACTATTCCAGAAGATGTCATTCCACCCTTTCCCCTTAGCTATTCGATAATCATTGAAGAGACCGTTCAGTGGCCGACAGCAGTTTCAGAGATTGCTTTCCTAATAGACCTTGTTGATTAGTTTTTTGTTTTTTTAGGTGCTTGTTAGCTAATCAGCTTTGCAAAAACACAATTAGCATCATATCTCATTGAGCATTATTGTAATTGGTTTCAAAAGCAACCAGCGTAGGTGGCAGAAATATGAAATACAAATCAGCTAAAGTGCAATGAACAACAAGAATGACCTTTCAGTGAGCAGCACAAATAACATTGATTTGGAGTCCGCCAATACAATTTTGATAATGTCACCGTTTTGACGGTAAAAGTGTTTTATGAGCCCCAGCTGCTCTTTGCAAATAGTTTGCATATTTACAGGTTTATCGACGCAAAGTCACACAAAGTCAGGATCGATTTCTCTCACCCGATCACATGCCCTTAAGCCATTTCAAATCCTTTTACAAAACTGGCCTCCGTGAATGTAATACCCAGTCGCCTTACAGCTCTTCAGGACGGTTATTCCTGTGGGGTGGGTGACCCCATTAAAGAATGGACAGGCGTTTACTACAGCACAGTTAAGCCCATTTAGTGTCTGCCGCCAGTGTGGGGCTGAAGTGTGAACCTCAGGTCATCTGCAGCACGGTTGAATCGGTGAGGTCACGGGGCTCACATCAGCACAGAATAGCTCAGAGCTAATGCTACATTTGCTATAAATTTCCAGTAAGAAGAAGTGTGATTCAGTCATTTTACTGTAATGGTACCTCATAGGTTTGGTGGTGTGACATTGTTCAACAGAAACCCCTGTCTTTCTTCCCACTGATTTAATAGAAGTTTGATAAAGATTGCTCTGGTCCTTAAAGGAGAAGTTCACTGTAAAATGAAAGTTTCCTAATAATTGACTCACCCCCATGTAATCCAAAATGCTCGTCTTGAACTAGCTCAACTTCACACATTACATATTCACACATGCGTGATGTAGGTGGAAGTACTGACCCACTGTTTACAAAGTGAGCATGCAAAGAAAGGCAAATGCTCTTTACAATAAAAGGTAAAACAATGATGTCGGACAAATTAAGTTGAGAAGAGAAGAGAAAATGAGAGTTTTTTTGCCCCACCTTACCTTTTTTAACCGAAATACACAGACAAAGAACTAACCGTCTGTGACTTTTCCAGCATGATTACGTGAAGATGCGCATACACATCACAGAGCTAGTGCAAGAGAATCATTTGTGGTTGAAAAGTATATAAAGTTTTTTTGAGAAAGTGACATTGTTTCGCTAGATAAGACCCTCATTCCTTGGTCAGAATCGAGTAGAGCCTTTTGAAGCCGCATTAAAACTGCAGTTTGGACCTTCAACACGTTGGCTCCCTTTTGAAGTCCATTATATGGAGAAAATTCCTGGATGTTTTCCTCAAGAAAATTAATTTCTTTGTGACTGAACAAACAAAAAAACACACAAACATCTTTGATGACATCGGGATGAGTAAATTATCAGGATATTTTCACAATGATTTTACTTCTTGGATGATGAAAATGTCTTTATAAGTCTGTCTTTTTTTCATGGATCAGTTAGTTAATACAAAAAGAGGAATACAATAATGTGTACAATGACAAGAAGATATATACAATGACAAAATGCTAGCTTTTTCTTATATAATTATATAAAATTTGTGTTTATGTAGTATGGCTGGATAAAAAATATTGATTTCTCGATTTTAATCAATTCTCATTTTTACGAAATGTTATTGATTCTTAAATCCCAATAATCAATTAGTCTAGCCATTTTTTAGTAAATGAATGTAATTAATTTGTTTCAGTTAATTGTAGCGCACCTCCCATCCAATAAATTGCAATATGCTACATGAAACAAAGTCTCAGATTTCAAATTCTGTCCATTTTATTACAGTTTTCAAACAATAAATGCCATTTTTGTTACAGTACAGTACAAAATAAACATCCAAAGGTATGTTAAAAGAAAGAGTACAAATTACCGAAATCCGTATCCTGTTTTATGTAAATGCTTAATCTGTGTTTTAACTGCAAAAAGACAAGAAATGCTTGTGATGAATAGTAAAAAGAGAAAGACGTTAAAATGTCTAAAAATGTATATATAAACATGTAAGAGGTTAATAGTTCAGCTATCAACGTTTTATTATTCAAGTAATTTTTTTACATACTATATGTGACCCTGGACCACAAAACCAGTCATAAGGGTCAATTTTCAGAAATTGGGATGTATACATCATCTGAAAGCTGAATAAATAAGCTTGTATGGTTTGTTAGGATAGGACAATATTTGGCTGAGGTACAAGTATTTGAAAATCTGGAATCTTAGAATTCAAAAAAATCGAAATATTGAGAAAATCGCCTTTAAAGTTGTTCAAATGAAGTTCTTAGCAATGCATATTACTAATCAAAAATTAAATGTTTATATATTTATGGTAGAATATTTACAATATATCTTTTTGGAACATAATCTTTACTTAACATCCTAATGATTTTTGGCATAAAAGAAAAAGCGACAATTTTGACCTATATAGCTATTGCTACAAATATACCCATGTGACTTATGACTAATTTTCCAGGGTCACTTATATGTATTTGAGGGACTGTAACACACTGGGTTAATGAAGAACGCTCTTCTTTTTTTCCAGATGCCAAGGCTTGCCCTGCAAAAGAGTTCCAGTGCCGCAACCGCCTGTGCGTGGCTCCCACGTTTGTCTGCGACGGGGATGATGACTGCGGCGACGGCAGCGATGAAGAGAAATGCACCGCAGCCACCGCCAGCACCTGCGGGCCACATGAGTTTCGCTGTAACGACTCAGAGTGTATCCCAGCACCATGGAGCTGCGACGGAGACCCCGACTGCAGAGACAAGTCAGACGAATCTCTGGAGCGCTGCAGCCGCAGGACGGAGCCTCAAAAACCCCACTGCCCAGCGGGGGAGTTCCGATGCAGGAGTGGAGAGTGTATTCACCTCAACTGGAAATGCGACGGGGATGTAGACTGCAAGGACAAGTCTGATGAGGCCAACTGTCGTAAGTGTACAAGACTAAATATTTTTAATATAATGATTACAGTTATCATATTCAAGCACATGTTTCCTGAGGTATTTACATTGGAGATGCTTGCAGTGTGGTGATTGAGTTGAGTTAATTAAATTAGTTAATAATCAGTTTTACCACTTGGCTGCATTACATGCTCTTTTTAATGCTGCACGCATGCTGCTGTCATTATAGTCATTCTAAATTACTGTCACGTTCTAGTAAAGCAGTAAAACACATGGTGTATTCAGGGAAAATGTTTGTTTAGAATCAGTCCCCTATCTGTTTTTTCCTAATTCTGTTAACACAAACGCATTGCACACATGCCGACATTTCTTTAAAATGATAGTTGACCCAAAAATTGAAATTCTGTCATTAGTTAGTCACGCTCATGCTGTTCCAAACCCAAAAGACCTTTGTTCATCCTCAGAATTAAAACATTTTAGATGAAATCCGAGAGCTTTCTGACCCTGCGTAGACAGTAACACAACTGACAAGTAACACAACTGACACGTCTGGGCAAGGCCCAGAAAGGTAGCAGGGGCATTGATAAAATAGTCCATGTGTCATCAGTGGTTCAATCTTAATTTTAAGAGGTGACTTTATATTTCAAGAATTTGTTTCTCCATGAGGCATGAGAAACCAAGCATGTGTTTGTTTAAGCTCATGTAATCCTGAAAACAAAACACAAAACCTGCAGCTGAAAGCTCTTTGTTTGCATGTGCGTTATTTGTGCAGAGCATGTGCACACATGTTTACAGTTTGTTTTAGCATGTGTGTGTTTATTGAGATAATGATGCTCTATTTCCAAGGGTTTATGACATGTACATCTTTACAAACTACTGTGGTAGCGGCATGGTAATGTGCCCGAGTCTTGGTGGTTGCTAGGCAACACGTGTGTTTTGAGGTATGGCAGAGTGCCCTTGAGTAAACGCTCTGTGAGTGTCGTCTCAATGTAGGGTTCTTGTAGGGGATTGTGCACCATCCCCAAAATACTGTTCTAGTCATTTTGGTCATTTTGCATTATTTTATTGGATTTAAAGTAGGGATGGGCATTTTAAGTAAAAATACTATTCGATAATCGCAGGGTATTATTTGATTATTATTCGAAAATCGCACCCCTCCCGCGCATGCACCCACGCATGTATAGGCTACACACCCATAAACAGAGAGAGGAAGAGAGACCATTCACGCTTTCAATATGTATGATAACAAACTGTTTAATTCATTAGAGAACCTGTCTTAACCCAAGCCATTTAATGGTTGTAATGTATGATTGCTGAAATATTAATATAATAAACATAACCAAATGACGGCACTTATGAACGTAACAGTCCGTCGATTAGCATTCAGCTGCTCATAAGGCTAAGACATTTCCATTTTAAAAATGAGCATGAACATTTAAAAAACAAAACCATTTAATTAGTTAATCCATGAATATTAGGCTTAAAACATGGCGTGCTAAAGCATTCATGAATAGGCTTAAAACATATAGTGCACGCTAAAACATATTGTGAACATCCTGAATAACGGTACTTATGAACATTAATTTTAACGTCCGTCTTCATAATAATAACATATATAGTATTTTTTTTTTTTTTTAAATGTGCATGCACACGTGATAAAGACGGGAGCGCAATCGGTTTACAGTATGTTTCCATCCAAAAATGCGAATTTAACTTATGTGCAAAACTGGAACATGGCATAAAACATTTGTGCATAAAGCACCGTTTCCATACAACGAGACAAAGAGAACAAAATATGACTTTTTTTAATGCGCATTTATTCGGTAAAAGTTTTCCCATTGTAGTTTATGCACATTTTTTCTTATCGAATAAAAAAGTGTATCCCACTTAATTGTGCGCATGAGTTTTTATGCGCATTTTTAGAATTCATGCTTCATTCTCATTCATTTCATTAAATGAACTCCAGGCAGAATTCTTATTTGTTGTCTTGACAGCTTTTAAGTGCGTTATTGGCCTGTCATCACCGAAAACCTGGGGAATTTAATAATCGCACCACCTATTCGATATTCTGTAATTAAATCAACTAATCGAATATTCGAAAATCGCGACTCATCCCTAATTTCAAGGGATAGTTTACTCAAAAATTTTAATTCTGTCATTAATTACCCAAACCCAAAAGACCTTCGTTCATCTTTAGAATACAAATTAAGATATTTTTGATGAAATCTGAGAGCTTTCTGACCCTGCATAGACAGTAGCAAGTACCACGTTTAAGACCCAGAAAGCTATTAAGGACATTGTTAAAATAGTCCTTGTGACGTCAGTGGTTCAACCATAGTTTTATGAAGCTACGAGAATACTTTTTGTGCAGAAAGAAAACAAAAATAACAACTTTCTTCTTTCCTATAACAGTCTTGGACGCATAATCAGTATTGATGGGAAGATCGGATAATTTTACTGACTAAGAATCTCATCCATCAAAATGAACAAATCTTTTTCCATTGACTCAGACCCAAAGACTCAAAGGTGAACTAATAATTTCTCCTTCCTGTACACACTGCATGGGCCTTGAACATGGTAGTTGTTTTGCAGGGTCAGAAAGCTCTCAGATTTCATTAAACATATCTTAATTTGTGTTCTAAAGAGTTTATCTTTAAAGGTCTTACGAGTTTGGAACAACATGAGAGTGAGTAATTGATGACAGAATTTTTATTTTTGGGTGAACTATCACTTTAAGTTAGGTGCTTATTCTTTGTGAGTAAATTCTGTTGAAAACGATTGAACTAATATTACATATTACACATTTTGCTTCTCAAGTGAATATATTTTGTTTTAAGGAGGGTTATTTATTTTTACTGGAAAGCAGGGCAAAAATATAGGTCAAACGTATTTTTAAGCAGTATATAGAGGCAAGAGAGCTGGCGTGAGATAAGTTGAAGTGCTCTAGTGAAATTGATCACGGTGAATGTTCTCCCACTGCAGCTCCTTTAAAAAACACCGTATGAAAGATTAAAGGGATTTTAAAAGATGAATGTGAAAAATTAAGGCCTTTCTTTGCCGAACAGCACATTTTTCTTTCTTCAGTGTGTTCCCTTATGCCCCAGAGTAAGTGACTGATTGTTTTTAATGCTCAGAGCTTTTTTCCTGAGGAAACTCTCTTGCAAATAAGCTATTACCTTGAGATCTGACAGGAGGTAAAAGCCAAAACCATTTGCTGTTTTAGAACTAAAGCTCACACACAGAGGTGCGATGGGCGATTATTGTGAAAGTGTGATGGTGAGTGCTTTAGTATGCATGTTTTTAACAGCTTTAACAACTCATGGCTTTATCTTAGTCCTTTAGATTTACCTGGCAATCTTTTTTATCCAAAGTTAAAGTTACTCATATTTAAATTATACATTTGCATTGAACCGATATAACAAGGATGATAGTAGATTTTGGAATTGGCATTAGGTGGAATGACCACAAAATCTGTAAATCGTACTTTCTGCTTTCTGCTTATATGACCAAAAATTACCTTAAAATGCCAGGCTAATATACAGTATTTAGCTACAAGAATGATAGTCCTACATAAACGTGTGTTTCTGTCCAACAGCTGTGCTGACCTGCCGTCCTGATGAGTTCCAGTGTGGCGACGGCTCCTGCATTCACGGCACTAAACAGTGTAACAAAGTGCACGACTGTCCAGATTTCAGCGACGAGGCTGGCTGCATCAACAAAAGTGAGTAACTTTAACAATCTTCCTTTCCCCATCTCTTATTTGATTAGCCTCTTCATCTCTCCCCTCTTCTAGCAGCATTTTGAGTGAAGATGAAAGAGTAGAGTGCACCGAATCATGTAGCCCCAATCAAGTTAACATTCACACAAAGCACTACAATACCAAACAGATGTACACCTACATGTTTCCAGGGATTCATGACACACTTCCCATATGGTGCCTTCAATCAAATTCACCTCAAAAGATTAATTATGCCATGGCTATATCTGGTTAGTGATGCATAACATGATTTAGTGCATGAGTAGGACATAGGATCAGCATCCTTTGTTGGACCTAAAACAACAATGTTTTTTTTAGGGAATGGATACCTTTATTCTACGGCTGCGTTTTAGTGCCACGTTAAAAAATAAAAAAATCTAAGATTAAGAGATTAAAGCCGTAATATTTTTAGATTAAATTAAAAATTCTAAGAATAAGGTCAAAATCAGAATAAAGTTATAATATTTTGAGAGTATATTCTAGTCTTTTGCGCATGAAAATAACCCTGATTGGGAGCAATGGGAGCACAGACAATTTTGCAGGGTGGGTGGTGGAATTTTCACGATAAAAAAGGATAATTTAATGAAGCAAATGTCTCAATGTGATCATAAAGACTCACATGAATACAGCAATCTGTCCCGCCACATTAAAGAGCGTGGAAAGTACATTATTGCAAGACACATTGTTTGTATTTCGCTATAAAACTGACAGATTTTGAAAGCTGAGACTTTGTTTTACATTAAAAGTAAAAAAAGCACAAAGCTTATTGCTATTATTGGGTGGTTGGTGATATGAAATATTATTTCCAAGCATACTTTCTTCTGCGAGTATAACACATGGTTTGATTTCTGCTAATAATCCCGCATATATTCAAATAAATTCCAGTGGCCTGGCAACTTCTCCAGGTGCTCCCAATCTGGGCCATTTGGCTATAGACAGACTATATTCTCAAAATGTTATAATTTAAATTGCTACAATTTAATTCTTGTAATTTCAACTTTATTCTCCTAATTTAGACTTTATTCTTGAAACATTTTAACTTCATTCTCGAAAATTCGACTTTATTCTTGTATTTTTTACTTTATTCTCAAAATATTTTGACTTTATTCTTGCAATTTCGACTTTATTCTCCTAATTTCAACTTTATTCTCAAAACTTTTTAACTTTGTTCTCAAAAATTCGTCTTTATTTTCGAAATATTGTGAATTTATTCTCGCAATTTCGACTTTATTCTCCAAATATTGCAACTTTAATCTTGTAATTTAATTATTATTTTTTTTAACGTGGCACTAAAAAGCTGTCTTATTATTCAGTATACAAAGGTGCATTAAAATAATTAAAAATGCCAGTCAAAGTAAAAAGACAAAAGATAGATTGCTGCTGTAAACAAAAGCTTACAGTGCTTGCCCCGCCTCCAGGGTCTTCTGATTGGTCCACTGTTTTGGAACTGATATTGATGAACAGCGTCTTAAAAATGCGGTAAAGGACGAAAGACATAAACACAATGGTCATAAACATCTGTCTAGCACGTTCACGTAGAAAATCAATAGAAAAGTAGCACATTGGAATGGAAAAGTGCGTTCTGTGTGAACTGTCCATTAAAGTACCAAATAAGTAGTCTCTATATTCCAGATCTTCTAAAACCATGTATTTCAATCTGTGTCTCACACAGACCTATTTTATTGGCTTTACAACATTTAAAATATAGTGTTAAATTCCGCAGACTACTTTTATGGTGCTTTTATGTACTTGTTTTGAGCTTGACAACCTCTTTCCCCATCTATTGTCATTGTACAGCAAAGAGCAAAATGAACATTCATACAATGAGTGTCACTTGAATAATTTCGTTTTATTTATGTGCTAACTCTTTATTGTGTCCTTGACAGCCACCAAATGTGAAGGGCCGCTGAAGTTCATGTGTAAGAGCGGGGAATGTATCGATAGCGCTAAAGTGTGTGACAGTATCAAGGACTGCAAGGACTGGTCTGACGAGCCTGTGAAGGAGTGCGGTGAGTTTAGGCACTTTTGCACAAATGAAAACATCCTCGAAAATTGTTTATTGGTATAATCATAGATTAGGGACTTTATTTTTAAATACGGTTTTATATGCAAGTATTTTATATGATGACTTTAATGTAAGTTTTGAGATTACTTAGTGTTAGATTTGTAAAATTGTTTAAAATCGTATGCCTGCAGGCAATGATCTAGGGTCAGCTTTTTCTTTCTCTCTAGTAACTAGTAATTTGGAGAGGGAGAACTAAACTTAGCCCAGCATTTAAGCTCATAGGCAGTGTTGGCTTATTAGGGGCTTCACTTGATCAAGGGCCAATAACCCACAGAGCGATCATTAAGATCAAAGTGTGAGTCTTCCCTCGGGTGCTATCATACGAGGAGAACGTGCCCAGCATGTTCTCCTGCTCTCCAGAGAGAATGCAGGTTCCCATAGATCTGATATTTCTCTCTGTTCTTGTCTTTCACCACATTGGGGAACTGGACTTTTTCTTCTGTGATGAGCTAGAGCTGAAAATACAATTTTTTGAGGAATGTTAAATTTTTTTTGAAGTTAAAATACTTTCTTTTCTTCTTTTAATGTACAAAAACAACTGTAGGTAAACCGTTTATTCAACCAGTCAGTTTCATGAAAAGTTAATTTGGACAGTTCAATATCTCAGCTTCTGGCTCAACCACTAGTGTTGATTTGGAAAATTCTTCATTGTTAGTTAATTATACCTAATGCAACTATTTTTCATATTTAACCGTACTGCAAAGCAGTGTTATTTTAATATTTGTATCAAGGCTCGCAAAATCGCTAGCCCGACATCCCGGGGTTATTGTGTCTTCTAGTCAAGCTACCAAAATGTATCACCTCCCTTCCCAACGGGCTATCTTAAATACTAGGGTTCCTGCGAGTCCTCAAAAAGTCTTCAATTTAGTTGTATCAAATGTAAGAACATTAAAAATTCTTAAATAAGAAAGAAATATCTTAATTTTAATTTCAAGAGGTCTTACATTTGGGGACGGAAGACGAGAATTACGATATGGCTGGATCAGACTTCAGAAGGCTGTGATTTCATTGAATAAATATGAGCTGCACGTTCCAAAGTCATTCCAAAGTCGTGTGTTTTTATATGAACGTATCTCTGAAAGGAAGTGCCTGTCTTCAAAAAAGTTCTAATGGCATTTTTATTTTATCTTTACTATCCACCTTATTTTTTCCATAAGAGTGGATACGGTCGTTTGTAAATGTTCTTGGTCTGACTTCCGGTCTCTTCTGCGTTCAGCTATTTTTAGGTGTACAAAACAGCTCGTTTTGCTGCTTGATATTGCAAATCAGTGTCTTACCAAATAATTTTAATGTTTTATCATATCAATTATGAACACACTGTTTTGTAGTGCAAACAGTTTTACAGTTTACTGCATGCTGTTATTCATCTCGTTATTTCCCTGTAGCGACTAATGAACCGAAAGTCTCACCCATTGGATGCCATCAGTGCAGCAAGTTTTTTTTTTTTTTTTTTTTTTTTTTAAACAAAAAGGTGGTCTAATCTTTTCCATCACGCTACAAAGAAAACTGGCCAACCAACAGAATGTGCGTGTTTAGTCACATACCCACAGTGTAAAAAAAAACTTGTGACATTTATGGTAAAATACTGGCAGCTGTGGTTGCCAGAACTTTACTGTAAAAAAAAAAAAAAAAAACTTAAATTCACAGTAAAAAGATGCATTTCATTAACTAAACAGTTGAGGTCAAAAGTTTACATCCCCCTTCCAGAATCTGCAAAAGGTTAATTATTTTACCAAAATAAGAGCTGGGGGTGAAAACTTTTGAACAGAATGGAGATGTGTATATTTTTCTTTTGCCTAAATATCATTTTTTTTTTTTTTCATTTACTGCCCTTCAGAGGCTACAGAAGATACTTACATGTTTCCCAGAAGACAAAATAAGTTAAATTTAGCCTGATCTTCTAATTCCAAAAGTTTTCACCCCCTGGTCTTAATGCATGCTTTTTCCTTCTGGGGCATCAGTGAGTGTGTAAACCTTCTGTAATAGTTGCATGTCCCTCAGTTGTCCTCAGTGTGAAAAGATGGATCTAAAAATCATGCAGTCATTGTTGGAAGGAGTTTAATTATCAAAAATGCTGGAAAACCAAAGAATTAGTGTGACCTAAAGCATTTTTCCTAAGAACAGCAGGAAGTTTAACTGTTCAGGACAAACAAGGGACTCATGAACAACTATCACTAAACAAAAAAACACAGCTGTGGTTCATTCAGGTAACAACACAGTATTAAGAATCAAGGGGAAACTTTTGAACAGGATAATTTTTATAAATTCAACTATTTTCTTTTGTAGACTATATGTAAACATATTTATGTGAAATATCTTATTCAGGTCAGTACTAAATTAACAATAACATGCATTTTGCATGATCCTACTTATTTTGGTACAATAATTAACATTTAGCAAATTCTGAAAAGGGGGGTGTAAACTTTGACCTCAACTGTATAAAAATAATTTACTCATTGAAGTACTATTATAATATCTGTTTTGTAATACACTGATAACCACTAAAAATAGGTGGTGATGAAAATGTCACATGATGAACCAAAGCTCATCACAAGCAGCTTTTCCAGAAGCTTAGGCGGGAAATACCTATTTACAGAAGGTGCACAGTGTCATTCAGTGAAATACTGAACACTAATATGGTAACACACATGATACTAAAATAATGCAATAAACATTCATTTAACAACATTAGATGTCAGATAAAAGCCTAATGCACACACTAATAAGAAAAAACTAAAGAAGGAATTAATTCAACAACAAAACAACGTCATGCAGGGAATTCTGGAAATGTAAATTCACTTTTTTTCACTGTACATTATGCAATGACTTGGTTCTATTTCACCTCCAAAACCGTGATTTTAACAGTACTTCACTTTAAAATTACATTAAATGTAATCACAGTTATACACCGTATATAGTACAGAAACTTATAACGGGTTTTTACTGTAGCATTTTTACATTCTTTTACTGTTAAAATCACACTCATTTTTTACAGTGCAGAGCTGCTGCTGTTACATAAACAGATCCACATGGCATCACTTGTCATATAGATATTGCACACTTCACCTTTACAAGAAAAATATCTCACTAACTAAATGTTAAGATAGTTTTCCAACACCTTGCAGGTGTATGTTAATTTGATCGATATGGTATTTAGGAAATGCCAGCTCCTCGCTCGACTCTCCCTCTTTCTATTTCTCCCTGTCCTCCCGGTTATGTTCGCTCTTGTGTCAATCCTTAATGTAAAATACATGGTCCCACAGTGGCTCTTCAGGATGGTGTTAATTTCCTTGTGGGTCCCTCCACTCAGCAGATGAGATTAGTGCAGGCACCTGACGCACGGCAGACGCCCCCTCTGAGCCCAGTGCAGTCTGGACCGGCTCCAAGTGGGCCACTGCAGCTATGCATGCTAAATCACTAGGACTGGTGCCAGGGATTACGCTTTTAACATATTCACTAGTGCATCCTTTACTTGTTATACATGATTCATATATGACCTGGAGAAAATACTATCTTTCTTGCTTGTCGGAGAGTGTCTCACTTGATTTTTGAGTGTGCATTTCTCTTAGTCACGGTCCAGGTGTTTGTCCGACCTCCTTTCTCAACCTGTCTCCTTTCATTCTACTTTGTCTTTTCTTAGCCCTATTTCACTTGAACTTCCTGTGGTGTTCCTGTCCTCTGTCTATCTCCTGTTGTCAGCTGTTCCTCAGCATTAGCATCAGCTATTCTTTTCTTTCTCCCTTTCTATTGCTGTCTGTCTTCCTCCACCTGTTCATCATTTTTTGTTCTGTCAGGCAGGTTTATATGTCTCTTGTGTTCTACTGGCACACACTGATATCCACAAACAAAGTTGCTTGCTTACTTACTCACTTTATTTATTTATTTTCCGGTTTCTTATTTGTATTATTATTAGCTTTCAATATTATAGTGAATATTTAATAAATACATTAATAACAATAGTTTATATTTCTTTATATTTATATTATTTTGTGTTATTATTATAGTTAATATTATTAGTGTTAGTATTTGCTTTCTAAATAAGTTTAGTTAAAAAACAGTAAAAAATGTTCAAGTTAGTAATAGTGCGTATGTATTTATTCAGCTTTATTATTTTAGTCATTATTCTTAATAATAATAAAGCAGAATAAATAGTTAACTTAAATATCAACTATTTATAAACTAAAAAAGTATTTATATTTGAAATTATAAGGCTTGTTATTATTATTTATTTAACTGTTGTTATTATTATTATTATCTTTCAACATTATAGTAAATATTTAATAAATGCATTAATAATAGTTTAAAATAAAATAAATGAATAATAGTTTATATTTCTTTGTTTACATTATTTTGTTATTATTATTAATATTATTAGTAATGTTAGTGTTAATTAAAATATCAAATATTTATAAACATTTTTATATTTATATTTTGAATTATAAAGATTATTATTATTTCACTATTATTATTATTACTATTAGCTTTCAAAATTATAGTAAATATTTAATAAATAAATTAATACAAGATTATAATAATAAAATAAATAAATAATAGTTTTTATTTCTTTATATTTATATTGTGTTGTTGTTATTATTAATATTATTATTAGTGTTAGTATTTGCTCGCTAAATAAGTTAATTTTAAAAAAATAGTAAAAACAAATATTTATTTTTATTATTTATTTAGCTTTATTATTGTAGTCATTATTCTTAATAATAATAATAATAATGATAGTAAAGCGGAATAAATAGTTAATTTAAATATCAACTGTTTATAATCTAAACAATTTAGTATTTATATTTTAAATTATAAAGCTAATTATTATCATTATTATTTATTTATTTAACTACGATTATTATTATTGTTAGCTTTTAAAATTATAGTTCCTATTTAATAAATACATTAAAAGTTTATAATAATAAAATAAATAATAGATTTGATTGTCTTTATATTTATATTATTTTGTGTTATTAATATTATTAATAGTGTTAGTATTTGCTCGCTAAAGAAGTTTAGTTTAAAATATAGTAAAAACTATATTTTATAAAGCTATAAATAGTTATGTATTTCTTCAGATTTATTATTATAGTCATTATTCTTAATAATAAGAATAAAGCAGAATAAATAGTTAGATTGCATATAAACTATTTGTAAATTAAACTATTTTATATTTGCTTTAAATTATAAAGCTTAGTATTATTATTAGTGCTGTCAAACTTAATTTTAGATTAATCGCATCCAAAATAAAAGTTGTTGTTTACATAATATATGTGTGTGTACTGTGTATATTTAATATGTATATATAAATACACACATGCATGGATGTATTTAAGAAAAATAAGTTATGTTTATATATTAAATATATTTATATATAATATTAATTATATGAATAAAAATGTATTTCAAAATAAATATAGAAAATATTCTCTAAATATATGCTGTATGTGTGTGTATTTATATATACATAATAAATATACACAGTACACACACATATATTATGTAAACAACAACTTTTATTTTGGATGCAATTAATCGCGATTAATCATTTGACAGCACTAATTATTATTTAGCTATTATTATTATTATTATTACTATTAGCTTTCAAAATTATAGTAAATATTTAATGAATACATTAATAACCCTTTATAGTAATAATATTAACAAATAATAATTTATATTTCTTTGTTTATAGTATTTTGTTATTATTATTATTTGTGTTAGTATTTGTTTACTTACTAAGTTTAGTTTAAAATAGTAACTGTGGTAATGGCAATATTTTGTTGCTTTTTATAATGGTCAGAAAGAGCAGACATGTAGAGATGACATAAAAGAGTGATGTATGTGTATTCTGACAGTGGGGAGCCATCAGCCAATGCATAAATGTTTTTGTGCAATACTGTGCAATACTGGCGAGACCTCTGCCATATTACTCTGTCACTCTCTATCACAGCGCCACATGCACAAGCAGTTTCCCCCTACCCACTGCATTTTTCAAGCATTTAAGGCAGGTCTTTCAGTTAGATGGCACTCACCTCATCGCTTTCTCATAAAGCCTTGACACAAACTTGAAGCTCAACCTAGAAAATGAGAAAGAAGCAGTCTATCGTCTAGTGTCAGGTAACAGGTTGCACTTACCGTTCAATTCCTGCTGGGCACGCTGACCTTTAACACCACCTTTCTTGTTATTTTTTTCTGTCGTAGGTCTAAATGAATGTGCCATTAACAACGGTGGCTGCTCTCACATTTGTAAGGACCGGCAGATCGGCTATGAGTGTGAATGCCCCTCGGGCTACAAGCTCCTGGACAAGAAGACTTGTGGAGGTAACATAAATATTATGTCAGATACCAATATTTTGATGCTGTGCAAGTCTACATTGTATCCGCTTTCCCAAAAGGCCTCTGTTTTATGTGCGTTGTGGACATCTATGATTTGTTTACTCTCAGCGTCATAGTAGAGATATCCCCAGATGGTGTTTGCAAGCATCATTTATCTTGTCTGTGGACACTGCACTACAAAAGCCTCTGTTCTCTGTGTATCTCTGCTCTGTTTCTAATGCTTTTCTGATGGTCTCTTCCAGACATAGACGAATGCGAGAACCCTGATGCCTGCAGTCAGATATGTATAAACCTCAAAGGCGACTACAAATGTGAATGCTACGAGGGTTACGAGATGGACCCGGTTACCAAGACATGTAAAGCAGTGGGTAAGACACGCCATACAAGCATATCCATTTATCACGGTTCTGGACCAGAGTCCAAATCATGGGGGCTAGTTTACCAATGATAAAATTTTATATATATATTTCTGGCAAACAGTGCAGTTTATTCTGTCAACCCTAACAGCATATAACAAGGCCAAATCTATATATAAATATTTCACATCACATTGCATCATCTCCTCCATTTATTCACTGGAGTGGCAGTGGAGGACAGAATTTTTTTAATATACTTTGTATTTGATAAGTATGGAAGGCCGTTTCCGACACTGAATAAAAAATGAGTTTTTGCACTTCTTATCTCACAATTGCGTTATGCAAACTCGCAAATCTGACTTTTTTTCTCAGAATTGAGCTTATATCACACAGTTTTGAGAAAAAAGTCAGAATTACAAGCGTGATATAAAATTGTGATTTTATATCACGCTATTCTGACTTTATAACTCGCAATTGCAAGTTTATTTCACACAATTTAAAAAAAGTCAAAATTGCAAGTTTATATCATGCTATTCTTACTTCATACCTCACAATTGCAAGTTTATATCGCATAATTCTGACTTTGTCGCAGTTGAAAGTTTATATC
Organism: Garra rufa; assembly: GCF_049309525.1. Lineage (NCBI taxonomy): Eukaryota > Metazoa > Chordata > Actinopteri > Cypriniformes > Cyprinidae > Garra > Garra rufa. Next base: position 29,277,803 of record NC_133372.1, read on the forward strand.
ATGTTATTCTGAGAAAAGTCAGAATTGTGAGCTTATATCACGCAGTTCTGAGAAAAAAAGTCAGAATTACGAGCGTGATATAAAATTGTGATTTTATATCATGCTATTCTGACTTTATAACTCACAATTGCGAGTTTATTTCACATAATTAAAAAAAGTCAAAATTGCAAGTTTATATCATGCTATTCTTACTTCATACCTCACAATTGCAAGTTTATATCGCATAATTCTAAGAAAAAAGTCAGAATTGTGAGTTTATATCTTAAAATTCTGACTTTGTAACTAGCAGTTGCGAGTTTATATCTTGAGATTTTGAGTAAAGTCGGAATTGCGAATTTATGTCGCACTATTTTTACTTTATAACTCTCAATTGCAATTTATATCTCAAAATTCTGACTTTGTCGCAGTTGCAAGTTTATATCATGTTATTCTGAGAAAAGTCTAAATTGTGATTTTATATCACGCTATTCTGAATTTATAACTCGCAATTGCAAGTTTATTTCACATAATTAAAAAAAGTCAAAATTGCGAGTTTATATCATGCTAGTCTTACTTCATACCTCACAATTGCAAGTTCATATTGCATAATTCTAAGAAAAAAGTCCAAATTGCGAGTTTATATCTTAAAATTCTGACTTTGTAACTAGCAGTTTCAAGTTTATGTCTTATAAATGTAGTATATTGTGAGTTTATATAATTCTGAGGAAAAAAGTCAGAATTGCTGAATGTAAACTTGCAATTGCAAGTAAAAAAACGGGATTTAGAGATAAATCACAATTACCTTTTTAAAAAAAAAATTCAGTGGAGGAAACAGGCTTCCATAGATAAGTGAGGAAGACAGTGGGGTATTTTTTCTTTTTCTTTTTTCTGTTTTAAAAAGAAGATTGAATTGGTGCGGCATGGCATTCTTTGGAATCGTTAGGGTTTTGTGTACCTAATGAAGCTCATCTTTATTGTCCTTCATTTGCCTGACCAGCCTGCGTAAAACTTCAGTGCATTTCCAGCACTCCCGATAGGCTGGATGACAGCTGGAGAAACACTGTCATTAAGTGCTCTGTGTAAAAGCTGGCAAACAAAACCGTTCCCTCAGGCTAAAGAGCATACTGAAAACTTAGTGAAGTGATTTCACTCTTCAGAAATTCCATTCTGTTGGTATTGTGTTCAGGTCTGATATGTCAGTTTAAGTTTGTGTGGTAAGTTTCAAAACTTATTGGATCTTAGCGCAAAGCAAGATAGCATTTAATGTACTATATATATATATATTGCATTATGTGTGGTTTTTATTTGAGGTGGAAAGAGTTGTTTTAGATACTTCAGATCTTTTAGGTACTTCAATGTCATTCTTTTATCTCTATATGGTTCTTGACACTAGAAACGGAGAATATGTACTGTAACTGTAATGTGTGAGAGTTTTTATTCTTTTCTAGTCTGTCACCTTTGATTTAGACTTTGTTATGTGATATTAAGTGGAATTTTAGTTAACAGATGCAATTTCAAATTAAGATTAGATTTGTGAAAATTTTTTCAGTCGTTCTAAATTCTCTTTTAAGGGTCTCCAGAGATCTATGGGTTTTAAATCCCACTTCATGCTTTCTCTTCATCGTTCCACCTTTTTGGTGTGCCTAGAAAAGCTATTAAATGATTTTAATAGCTTGATGTTTTTGCCACAGGTGTATCTTTCAAAATGTAAAATAAATAACTTTTTTGTTCCCTTTCATAAGCATATCAGGCAGAGGCACATTAAAGATAAGAAGGAGCTGTGCTTTTATGCGCCGTGTTCCCAGACTTTGGTTTTCTGGGTGTGACAGCCATTTTTCAAACACAATAGTATCTGCAAATATGACCTTTGGGTGCCAATATGAGCTATAATGTGAATAGAGAGTGCAGAGAGTGTTTAGTGACCCTGTTAGGAAAACAAAATTAAATTTTATTTGTTCAATGCTGCCAAAAGCAAACAGACTGATACATGATACTGATGAAATGAGCATTGTTGCTTAATACTGCGTGCAGTATTTTAATTAAATATCCGGTTACATCTGAATTAACATAATCAATTTGTTTAGATTTGAGGAGACAAATATTATAAATGAAAGGCAAATCCAATGAATGTGCAGTAGGTACACAAGCCACTCATTATTTGTGTACATATCAGCCACAGTACCAAATGGAGTGCAAATCCTCTTAAAATGATAGTTCACTCAAAAACTATGCCATTTATTCTGTTATGTAGGCTGCATATTTTGAGAATGTAAGAAAAGATGTTTTGGATTCCTATTGATTTCAATTGAAAGGACATATAAAAATATTCAAAATATAATCTTTTATGCTTCAAAGAAAAGAAAGTCATAGGGTTTTCGACAATTTAAGAGTAAGTAAATGGAGCCTGGTCTCATTGTTTATACGTAGGTATTAATATGTAATGTTTAGAAGCACAAAACATACGTTTTTGTATGTTTTTATGCTGAAACGTACACTTTGGACGTATTTTAACATTTTAATGTAAAAATGTCTACGTATTTTTAGCTACATAAAATATTTACAAATCTTTTAAATCAATAAGATATTTGTATCAATGCATTTTTATCATTTTATCAGTAAGCGATTTAGATTTTTAGACCCCTTAACCTACCCTCAAACTTTAAAATACCCATTTTATAGTGGATATAAACAGATATAAAACATAACTGACTGAAATATGCAGGGAAATTACCATTTGTGACCCTGGACCTCAAAACCAGTTATAAAGGCCTTTTTTGAAGTTTTGATATATTTACAGTAGGAAATTTACAAAATATCTTCATGGAACATGATCTTTACTTGATAACCTAATGATTTTTGGCATAAAAGAAAAATCAATCATTTTGACCCATACGATGCCTTTTTGGCTATTGCTACAAATATAGCAGGTTTTGTGGTCCAGGGTCACATTTTAATAACGATATAGCATTAAAAAAATATACTTTTTTTAGTCTTAATATGCTGCAAATACAGCAGTTCTGGACGTCTGTAAAAACATAAGTAAATGTACAATTTGTAGAACCACATTTTACCTAAAATACATATGAATTATCATGAGATTATGTTGGTAAATGATAACACAAATTACATTTTTTTTAAGTGAACTATCCCTTTACCTGTAGTAAAATCTCTGTAATGCACAGGCTTGTCTGACAGCAGCAGTTTGATAAAATATACCACTGTTCAGTAAATTATGTTCATAGATAATTATCAAAATGAAGAAATACACTGTAAAAAGTTGTCACCAGTTATAACTTAAAAACATAAGTTCAGCAGCTGCCTTAACATTTTAAGTTAAATCAACATAAAACTACAAGTAATTTCAACTCATCAGTTAAATCAACTTAAAAGTACAAGTCATTTTAACTCATTATATTGTCATGAGTTAAAATAACTTAACGTTTTGAGTTGATTTAACTTAAAATTTTAAGGCAGCTGCTGAACTTAAGTTTTTAAGTTTAAACTAGTGAAATCTTTTTACAGTGTAGTATGCTAAGTAATATAATTTATTTGCATACCTGTAGGGTGTTTATCAAGCCATTTAGCAACTTGGCACATTAATAAAAAAATTCTAATGATGTTTAATCGCTTTTACAACATCTTTTTATTGTGGATAGTGCATTTTTAAAATGTGTTATTAGCTTTTAAATTTTGGGTTTTCAGATACTGGAAAAGACATGAAAGGAATGAAAGTCATAAAAACTACTATAACCATTTTTTTCTGGCTATGCGCAGCTCTAAGATATTGTTTGTTGTGAATGCTTTTTAAAAATCTTTATCTAGAGAATTTGAGTGACAGGAGAAGCCATGAAGATTGTGTGGTGAAAAAGGTGTGTGAACCCTGTATTATACTAGAGAGCAGTATGTGTGTCATGTGTTTCCAGCTTTTTGATAGGCCTGTCACATACTGTCATTATAAGTGTGAGGTCACTCACCTGTTGAGAGTAAATCTGAGCCATGTAATTTGGCCTTAATGTGAGACTCAGCTGAGTGACACGATCGAGGGGGTTATGGGAAATGACTGGCATTGGCATAACCGCAGACACTTTTTTTATGTCTGTTTCCTTCTCTTTTCATTGTTACTTGTCAGTCAAGATGTTACACCCCCACATGCATCATTTGATTATCTTCATGCTTTCACTCCCACCTGTTTTCCGTCACCCAACTTCCTATAAATGACTCTAGAAATTGATGAAACTGTGTCACGCTGCCTGTGCTCTGCACACTGGGTGTCAGCCAATAGGATGATGCCTGTCTGCGGTGTGGAACAGCTTGTGGAGGAAATCAAATACGTGTTTGGATGTGTCGTGTTGTCTTTGGGACTGATGGCTCACGTTTTTTCTGTGAGCTGCTGTTGAAACAGCTGAGGGATATTATTGGATGAAATGGTTGCAGAAGTGAAGCACAGTGGAGAATTGCAGTGGACATTGAGTGGGAAGTGTCTGTGAATGATATGATGCCACATTATAACAATAATTGTGGATCTCCAATTAAGTTTGAAGCATAAACTGGACAGTCCTTGTCTTATAGCCACTGTGGCCTATACAGTAGATTACTATAGATTATTGGCAACTCATTTTGAGGTTCAGGAATTAGTTCACTTCCAGAATACAAATTTCCTGATAATTTACTCACCCCCATGTCATCCAAGATGTTCATGTCTTTATTTCTTCAGTCGAGAAGAAATTAATTTTTTTGAGGAAAACATTCCAGGATTTTTTTTCCATATAGTAGACTTCAGTGGTGGCCAACGGATCGAAGGTCCAAATCGCAGTTTAAATTTTGCCGCAAAGAGTTTAAAGAATTAGTTCACTTCCAGAACAAAAATTTACAGATAATTTACTCAACCCATTGTCATCCAAGATGTTCATGTCTTTCTTTATTCAGTCGTTAAAAAATTATGTTTGTTGAGGAAAACATTTTAGGAGTTTTCTCCATTTAGTGGTAAAAATGCAGTTCCAAAATGCACCTTCAAAAGGCTCCACACGATCCCAGCCAAGGAATAAGGGTCCCGTCTAGCGAAACGGTCATTTTCTTAAAAAAAATATATATATATACAAATTTATGTACTTTTTAATCACAAATGCTCATCTTGCAAAGCATTCATGCAAAGAAAGCCCTTTACAAAAAAAAGATAAAAATAGCAGCAGGTTTTTATGAAGTTTTGAGTTTTTCTTTAGGCTTTATAGAATTTCCAGTAAATTTGGTTCCCTTTTCTAAACAATCCCGTTATAGATTCCCAAAAGGTAAATTTCAACATTTTTTTGATAATTATTGACCTAGAGAGTATAAAGAATTGTACTGCAGTGTTTCTTTCCAGATTGAGTCGAAAGTTCAACTTTTTTTTTAATAATTATTGATATTCACTCTCCAGAGAATCTTTTTACACTGGTTTGGTTCCAACCTTTTAAAAAAGGTTTTTAAAAAAAAAAATCCAAAACATACGAAAATTTCTCCAGGCTCACGATTGATTCTGAGGCATGTGTTTTGTCTGATGTGAGCCAAGAATTCCAACAACATAAGACACTTGAGCCTGCAACTGACAGTTTATGAGTTGTGAACGATTTTGTTCTTTTGATCACTGTAGCGCCCCCGTCAGGCAAATTGGGGTGAGCCTTGGTAACATTGTTGGCGGTAGGAGTACTACTATCCCTCCCAGTTTCAAGTCTCTACGACAAACGGTTTGGTCTCCACAAACAGTTTTACGTGGAGATTGCTGATCCTTGGCCATTCTAACAATTACAATATGCCCTACCCTACCTTTTTGAACCGGAGTATACAGACGAAGAAATAACCGTGCATTGCAGAGCTAGTGCAAGATAAGCATTTGTGGTTAAAAACTATATAACTTTTTATTTTTATTAGAAAATGATCGTTTCGCTACATAAGACCCTTATTCCTCGGCTGGGATTGTGTAGAGCCCTTTGTAGCTGCAACGAAACTTCAATTTGGACCTTTCAACCTGTTGGCCACTATTATTTTTGTGGTAATGAACTTAATAAAAATGGTTAATTAAGTAATCTATGTAGTTAGGCCACAGGATACAATTTATTCTTTTTACAGTAACACGTATTTATAAGTCCTTTGTAATCCAGGATCAAGGCAGTTTAAGAGTTCATGCCCTTTTGCTTATAAAACCCTTCAGTCAGCGATGTGTCACCTTCAGAATGAATGTGTTTAGAGCACATATGGCCATGTGAGAAAGTGCTGATTTATGTTTTTCTCAAAAGTAGTTGTCATGACACCAAAGATGGTCAGCATGCTACTTAATGTAAATGTAATGCAGCTCAGCTGAAGCTGGAAGTGACATTGCACTCTCTCTCTCTCGATTTCTTTTTCTCTCTTTCTGACCCTCTCCTTCTAAGATAGATAATTCCAGCAGATGGGTAAGAATGATTGAATCCCGACTCTTGTCGAAAATGAAAATATTTGCTGACGATACAGTGGTCCGTGAGGGCTTTCTGAAGTGCAGCAGGAAATGCTCTCTCTCTAACACAATCTGGAAGGGCTTTCTATCCACCTGTCCGACTGACTAGCACTGCTCAGCGCCTCAGCAAAAACAGTATTTGGCTTAGACCAGATCAAGTATGAAAGAGTGAGGGATGGATGGTGAGGGAATGAGGGAGGCAGAGAGGAAGAGAATAACAGAGGCATGAGATCTCATCCATTAGCTCCACTCATCCCCTCTACATCACTGCCAAACCTGAACGCTGTTTCTGCACTCTCACAGTGACATCTGACCACACAGCACCTGCTGCTCATTATGCTCGCTCACTGCCTCTCTCTCCTTCACCCGCTGCACTATTACCTATTTTTGCACTCTTTTTGTCTTTTATTTGTCTATAACACTTGGCTGTAAGGCATCTGTGGATCATACAGTCTGGTGAGGGAAGCTTCTGCTGATAGGACAGCAAAAAAAAAATTCTCTGTAAACATGTCCCAAACCTGAAACTCCCAAAAACTCTTTTCAGGCTTAAAAAAGCTAGATTTTTTGCTGCCTTATGTTAAACGGCTTTAAAATACTTTTTTTCCCACATCAGTCTACACTCCATACACCACAATGGCAAAGCAAAATGCAGGGTTTTAATATCTATGCAAATTTATTAAAAATAAAAAACTTAAATGATTTCATTGCACAAGTATGTATACCCTTATCTGGGACAGTTGAAATTTTGCTCAGGAGCATTCATATTGCCTGTAGATGTTACTACACTTCAACGGGTGTGATTTGGAAAGGCACACGTCTTAATAAAAGATCTAGCAGCTAAAAATGCATATCAGAGCAAAAACCAAGCCCTGAGGTCAAAAAAACTCTAACTGTAGAGCTCAAAAACAGGACTGCATCAAGCCACACATCTGGGGAAGAGTTCAGAAAAAATTCTGCTGCATTGAAGGTTCACAGAAGCATGTAGTCTCTGTTACCCTTATTGAAAGAATTTTGAAACAACCAGGACTCCTCCTAGAGCTGGCTTCCTGGCCAAATTGAGCAAATGATGGAGAAGGGCTTTGGTAAGACTGGTGACCAAGAACCTGATGGCCACACTAGTTGAGCTCCATGATCATATGTGGAGACAGGAGAAACTTGCAGAAGGACAAACATTACTGCAACGCTCAATCTGGGCTTTATGGCGTTGTGGCAAGACTCAATCCTCTCCTCAGTGAAGACACATGAAAACATTTGCATAGAATTTGCATAAAAGCACCTAAAGAACCCTGAGACTGTGAGAAACAAGATTCTCTGGTCTGGTGAACCTCAATTCCAAGCATCATGTTTAAAGGAAACCAGGCACTGCTCATCACCTGCAGAGTACCATCTCAAAAGTAAAGTGTGCTGTTATTCAGCGGTAGGGACTGAGGGACTCATCAGAGTAGAAGAAAATGAAAACCTAGTTGAGAGCATTCAGAACCTCAGACTGGGCAGAAGTTTGACCTTTCAACAGGACAATGACCCTAAGCACACAGCAAGAGTGGCTTATAGACAACTCTGTGAATGTCCTTGAGTGGCCCAACCAGAGCCTGGACTTGAACCCAATCAATATTTCTGGAGAAACCTGAAAATGTCTGCCATTCAACCTGACAGAGCTTGAGAGGTGAAGAGGTGAGGAGAAGAATAGCAGATAATTGCCAAATCCTGATGTGCAAAGCTTGTCGCGTCATACCCCAAAAAATTATTTAACTAAGTACTGAGTTAAGGTATGAATACAAATGCTCATTTCAGTTTTTTATTTTTAATAAATTTACAAAGTTGTGACAGTTCTGTTTTTGCTTTGTCATTATGGTGTAGATTGATGTGAGGAAAAAAGTAATTTAAAGCAGTTTAACATAAGGCAGCAACATAACATAACAAAACATGAAAATGAAGGGGTATGAATACTTTCGCAAGGCACTATATATTATATTATATTATATTATATATTAAAAAAGGGGACAAACCAGCCTAAGGTGGTCATGTTAGTTTTGGAGCGTGTTAACTGGTCAGACCATGTATTCCCCCAGCTTAGTCATAATATTTTCCAGCTCCAACCAAGTTTACCAAGATAGTTTACCAAATTATCCATGACCTCACCATCTAAGCACTTTTGGCATAAATAACCAGATGGGGTCTCTGTACTGTGTGTCACAAGTACACATTCCTAATTCCACTCTCTCCACTCTGATTGGTAGTTGCTACATTGCATCAAAGCATAAATGTAAAGATTGATTGTTTCTACTGTTTTGTACTGTATGTTGCATACATTTTTTTAAATAACTTCTAGTTGCCTTTTGCCTACAAATCACTATCACTGTCAGCATACCTTAAGAGAGCGAAAGAAGTCCCCAAATCATGGGACAATCACATGATATCCTCTACAGTAATACGAATCGTGAGATGTCTAGATGCGATGAGCTTATTAGAGTTGAAAAGCTGAATGAAACTATAATAGAGGGCACAGGAAGGTTACAATGAGGCTTGGGAGAACAGATTTTTCCTCAGGAACATAGTTTTTCTGTGACACGAGCGGGTGACAGGATGAAAATGAATTACACCCATATCAAGTAGGTTTGGGGTGGGGGACAGGGAGCTGGAGGGGACCAAGTGACTCAGAAATAGGGAGAGTGCCCTTGCTGCTACAGAGAGGATAAACTAATAGGGTCAGTGATATTCTGTGTTGGCATGACTGAGCACCAAATCACAGTGACTAAGCTCCCCAACAGTACACACACACACACACACACACACACACATCTGCATACACTGCAGTGCAGGGTAATTACCTGGAAACTCTCAGAACCACTCCGGCCACATGTCACTAACCTGGAAACCTGAATCACATGGTCTGCAGGTGCACTGCAGACTCACACACAGCTTTTGTGAGTAAATTAATATTGCAGTTTACTCTTTAGACACACATTTGCTTCTACTCTGCAAATGAAATAAGCAATAAACAAGTTCAGTCAGTTATTTTACGCACACAAATGGGTGCATTTGTGCGAGTCATATGGTTATATTTTTGCTTTCCATAAGTGTGCCTTTCTAATTAATAAATAGTAGGAGTGCAAATCAGCCATTATGCTTGTTTAAATATAATATGCCCTAATGTGTTTACTCATCTGAGAAGACTGCTGTTTTTTTTACTGCAATACTTAAGCACCAGCTCTCTTTAGCTTCTTTCCCACAGCATTTGTATTCCGGCAAGTGTAATAATTTAAATGTTAAAATATTCTTCTCCTCTGGGAGCATTTTAATCATTTAAGTTTTAGCGTTTTTACCTTCACCCTGTAGCACATATACGCACTGATAACAGTGGAATCCACAGTAGCAGTTGTATAGTAAGCTGGCTTTTTCTAAAATTCCTTGGGAGAAAAAAAATAGACAAATTTAACAATTGCTAGCATACAGTGTAAAGCTATAAAATGAACATGAATAGCATACAAAATAATCCAGATATTTGTGACCCTGGACCACAAAACCAGTCTTAAGTCGCTGGGGTATATTTGTAGCAATAGCCAAAAATACATTGTATGGGTCAAAATGATAGATTTTTCTTTTATGTCAAAAATCATTAGGATATTAAGTAAAGATCATGTTCCATGAAGATTTTTTGTAAAATTCCTACTGTAAACCTATCAAAATGTAATTTTTGATTAGTAATATGCATTGTTAAGAACTTAATTTGGACATCTTTAAAGGTGTTTTTCTCAGTATTTTGATTTTTTGCACCCTTAGATTTCAGATTTTCAAATAGATGTATCTCGGCCAAATATTGTCCTATCCTAACAAACTATACATCAATTGAAAGCTTATTTATTGAGCTTTCATATGATGTGTATATCTCAGTTTTGTAAAATTTAACCTTATGACTGGTTTTGTGGTCCAGGGTCACATTTTAGTTTTTCAAGTGAATGAGAAGCATTTGAGTTCTTTTTCAATAATTGGAATTATTTTAATTTGCCTTATTGCATAATTGTAATAATGAACATCAATACAGGTCAGGAAGAGACACTTAAGTTTGTCTTTTTAAGTCATTTCTACATTTATTTACACTGATGTTCGGGATCAGTACAATTTGTTAAAAATGTTAAACACAGAGTGAGCATAAAAGACTTCTTCAAAAAACATTACAAATCTTACTAATCCTTTTTGACTGTAGAATTTGGTATCTTACATTTATCATAAATGTGATCTTGAAATTATGATCTCTTCTCAAACAAAAGGAGATGCATGTGAGAATTCAGGCGTCTTTTTTCTCTAATAACCAAAAGTCTCAGTTTGTCAAGGTGAGGAGAAGGAGGAGAAGTTAAAGAAATCTCATTTGGACTTCTGTGTCCTGTTTTTAATGATTTTGCTCATGTTGATTATCTCAAAATGGCCTAATATCGATTTGTTTATCAGCTCAGTCATCTGTTGGAGAGATCCCAAGATAACAAGTGACCTGAATAAAAATACTTTTTCTGTTCCTCTCACAGGTAAGAGCCCGTACCTTATGTTTACCAACCGACATGAGATCCGGCGCATTGACTTGGTGAAGAAGGACTATAAGCAGGTAGTGCCAACCCTGAAGAACGCCGTGGCTCTAGATGTGGACGTGACCACTAACAAGATGTACTGGTGTGACCTCTACCATCGCAAGATCTTCAGGTATACACAACATTAGGGCGTGATCCATTTCTCTAACTTGACAGCTGATTAAACTTTATTTAAAAAGGGTAATTTGCAATTAGTGTTCAAGGCTTCGGTAGGAGGAGATGGTGCAGTGTTGAAACCTGCTTTTGAGAACCTCTTCCCGCCTCCTCTCAGCTGGCAGATATTTAAATGCATGAGAACAGCTGCAATACACTTGCTGGAAATTTTCTTGCAGCAACCAGCATCATTGATCGAGAGCTGTGGAGGAAATTACTTCCATGGACATTTCACAGACTTTTTATTGGGTTTACTTGGGCTACCAGGTGATATAAGGTGATAGACTGACATAAACATCTTCAAAAAAGATAAACTTACTTCAGAAGGAAACATTTTTATCAGAAAAAATGATAAGACTTCTTTTAAAAGAATATATCTTGAATTAAATTACGTTTATTTTTTCTACTTGTTCGCTTTTTAAACTTACAGAAGTGATTTAATCAAGAGCAGTGAAAGATTTTGTTGCTTTTGTTGTTTGATTAACATGAATGACAAACAGCAGGAATATTGGGCTGCTGTCACTTTAAGAGCTGTCCGGATCCAATATACTATTACACGTGTGTTTTCATTCTCAGCTATTTGCTTTCATTAAGACCTAAATTACTGTGTTTATGTGGACACTTGCAAAGACAGCTATTTTGAAACAAGCGTGTGTATTTAACCATTTAAGGCTTATAACCCTGCTGACAAAAACTGCTAAAACCAGCCTAGGCTGGTTGGCTGGTTTTAGCTGGTCATAGCTGGTTAGCAGGCTGGTTTTAAAGGGTTTTTGGCCACTTTTCCAGCCTGGTCAGGCGGGTCAGGCTGGGAAACCACCAGCTAAAACCAGCCTGGCCAGGCTGGGAGACCAGCTATTACCAGCTACTTCTAGCTTAAACCAGCCAACCAGCCTAGGCTGGTTTTAGCTGTTTTTTTCAGCAGGGAAAACAACAAAAATAACTGTTCAATACTCCTGTGCTATATAAACATAAAATAAGTTCTCTTCCGCTGCTAATTGCATTTCAACAGCTTGAAATCACTTGTTTTTAAACCATAATGCTTAAAAATGCGTGCAAACAATACATTTTGATGACCATGTACAGTGTTTGCAAAAGTATTCATACCCCCTGTTTTCACATTTTGTTATATTGCAGCCTTATCTTAAACTGCTTTAAATTACTCTTTTCCACATCGATCTACACTCCATACACCATAATAACAAAGCACAAAACAGATTTGTGACAACTCTGCAAATGTATTAAAAATAAAACTGAAATAAGTACATTGCATAAGTATTCATACCCCTAACTCTTGTACTTATTTGGACTTATCTGCAGTTTAATATAAGGCAGCCACATAAAAAAAAAAAAAAAAAAACGTGAAAAAATGAAGGGGCATGAATACTTTCGAAGCCACTGTAGCACAACAACATATCATAAGCCTGTAACTGTGATAAGGACAATAGTCAAAAATCGGCTACCGGTTAACAAATTACTACCGGTTACTCATGTCTACCAGTATATTGTCCACCCCTATTGGCAATAATAATACCTTTTTCTTGAGAACCAAATTAGCATATTAGAATGATTTCTGAAGGATCATTTGACACTGAAGAGTGAAGTAATTCCTTCTGAAAAGTCACTCCATGCCTAACAAAACACTTTTCTCAGATATTTTTGTCCTCATGGAAGGACTTTTCAATCCCTTAGTGTGGGTCTTGAATAAGCTCCACTGACTGTTTAACAAAGTCGTCTTATCAGTTGGACAGCAGCCTGTCACACAGCCTGTCTGACCTACAACAGCAGCTGCAAAACTTGACCAGCGTTTGTCCTTTACTGTCCCAGTGTGCGTGCTGGCCCGTCAAGCTCGGGTCTCTACCTCACTTCCTGAATCACTCTGAGTCACATCAGCCTCTAGGACCATCTCTAAATCATTTCAACCGCACCATATGCTTCCCATAATTTACCTCCCACAATAATGTGTCCCATTACTCATCCCCTATTCCCCTCAGGAGGGCTTGTGTTAGAACGACGTACGACAGTTCATTATCACTTTATAAACCCCTCAGAAGAGCACTCGGAAGAATGGAAATACTTCTGCTTGTCTGCGGGGAGTTTAATTTATGTATGTGCTCCCTGACAGAGAGAGTGGCATGAATTGATGGTTACGGTGAAGACGCAACAGTGTAGATGTCAGTTGACAGCTGAAACCTCAAATGAGGCATATCAGTTTTAAAAGCCATATTTAGGGCCATTAACCAGTCCTCACTTAGGTTTGCTTGAAATGTATATATTTAAAGGGTTATGTGGTCATTGATCTGACCGATGCGGTTAGTAAGAAGTTGTTTTGTGTACATAGTGGTTCTCCAGCATGAGAGCTCAAAACCACTCTTTCACCATAAGGGTTGATAGATTAATGTTGTGTTTATTGCTTTAATTAATTCCAATTAACATCATTTTGGTTAATGTGATGCAAGGCTCCTACTGTAATTAAGATGTCAGAAGGAACCCAAACCCAGCCAGTTTAACAGATAGTTTGTTGCTCTTGTTGAACAAATACATCATTGTTTGATCCTGGTGTGAACACAAAACACCCTGTGGTTTTGGCTTTGACAGATGTTTGACTCATTTTAACTTGTTACACAATGTCGTAACCAGATAAGCAACTAGACGTTTTGTAGCCCTGCCTACAGTGAATTAAAATTAAATGATTAGCTCACTTCCAGAATAAATATTTCCTGATAATTTAAGATGTTCAAGTCTTCCTTTCTTCAGTCGTAAATAATTTTTTTTTTTTTTTTTTGAGAAAAACATTTCAGGATTTCTCTCCATATAATGGACTTCTATGGTGCCCCTGAGTTTGAACTTCCAAAATGTTTAAATGTTGCTTTAAAGGGCTCTAAACAAGGAAGAAGGGTCTTGTCCAGCGAAACGATCGGTTATTTACTAAAAAAAATTACAATTTATATAATTTTTGTCTTGTCTAGCTCTGTCGAAAAAACTCCCATCTCATTTCCTCCCCCAACTTCAACATTGCTGTTTAACCTTTTTTTGAAAAGAGCTTTTCACCTTCTTTGCATTCACTTTGTAAACACTGGGTCGGTTCTCCTCCAGTGATGTAGGATGATTTTGAAGTTGGAGGAGAAAATAAGATGGGAGTCTTTTGACATACCCTAACTGTCATGAACCGGAATACACAGAGTTCACACAGAGCTAGACAAGACGAGCGTTTGAGGTTAAAAAGTATATAAATTGCACTTTTTTTTTAGAAAATAACTGATCATTTTGCTAGATAATTCTTTTTTTCCATCTGCTGGGATAATTTTGAGCCTGTTGAAGCTGCGTTTAAACTGCATTTTGGAAGATCAAACTCAGGGGCACCATAGAAGTCCACTATATGGAGAGAAATACTGAAATGTTTTACTCAAAAAACATTATTTCTTCACGACTGAAGAAAGAAAGACATGAACATCTTGGATGACAAGGGGGTGATTTGTTCTGGAAGTGAACTACTCCTTTAAGGTTTTTGAGGAAAACATTCCAGGACTTTTCTCCATATAGAGGACTTCAATAATCGTCAATGGGTTGAAGGTCCCAAATTGCAGTTTCAATGCAGGTTAAAATGGCTCTACACAACCCCAGCCAAGAAATAAGGGTATTATCTAACAAAACAATCGGTCATTTTCTAAAAAATATACAAATTTATACACTTTTTAACTACAAATGGTTCTTACACTCTTACACTCTTGTTTTACAAATGCTTGTGCTCTTCGATGAGTGTGCATTCACACATTACGTAATCGCGTTGGAAATGTCATGGTTAGTTCTTCGTCTGTGTACTCCGGTTCAAAGCTTTTGTGGTTAAAAAGTATTTAAATTGAATTTTTTTATTTCGAAATTGTTTCACTATTTGAGACCCTTATTCAAATGGCTGGGATCGAGCCCTTTGAAGCTGCATTGAAACTGCAGTTTGGAGCTTCAACCCGTGAGCCACCACTGAAGTCCACTCTATAGAAAAATCCTGGAATGTTTTCTTCAAAACCTTCATTTCTTTTCGACTGAAGAAAGAAAAACATGAACATCTTGAATGACATGGGGGTGAATAAATTAGGAGGACATTTTTATGTGATTTGCTGTGATTTTGTGTCACATTGTAGCATTTTACTGAAGTTTTTACTGTAGCAATTTTATGCTAAAATGTAAGGATGTCACGGTGTTATAGTTCATGTTTGTCATGTAGCTGATGATTTGGGTTCATTTTTTAAAACAATTGCTATCAGTATAATGAATATATAAAAAAATAAATGCCATTGCGCAGTTGGTGTCACATTATATTGACCATCTCATCATGTTTAGTCACTATTGTTTAAGTGCAGAGCTCTTTATTTTTTATCCTTGTTTTGTTTCATTTGTGAATCATCAGTGTTTGAAAGAAGCCAGAGAACCTGTTCCTATTAATAGAGCTTCTAGTCAAGTCAGCGAGAGCACAAGAGAAATGTTCCCTGACTGCTATTGCCTCTGTCCTTGTGATTCACTTAAGATCCACTCTGAAAAGAGTGTTTCAAAGTCCTGCGGTCTTATAAGGGGAGATGGGTCCATTTTGATGGCTGTTGAAGCGTCTGTTAAAGGCACTAGGTGACTGCAAATGGAAAATTACCAGGTTATAACAGAAACCACCTCCTCACTGTCAGTGACAGGTGGGTCATTCTATGAAACGGGTGCCTTTTCCTGTTTGAAATTCAAAGCAAATATTTTAAAGATTTGCGCTAAGTGTTTCAAAATGTTAAACATTGACTACGTTTACATGGACACCAGTAATCTAATTAATGACCTTATTCTGAATAAGACAATAATATGATTAAGCTGTTTACATGAGTTGCTTTTAGAATATTCCTTTCATGTTGCCGTTTTACATGTTATAGTGCATAGATCGATTAATGACACACATCATTAGATCAGTTCATCATCGTTATAGACTTTTGGATGTTTCGGTTTTAATTTTACAAAAGCTTGAAGGCTCTGGACATATGCAACAATTTTTTTTAGAATGTGTGAGTTAAAATTTGCCGTGGTGGCATTTGTGCGAGTGCATGCTGTGCTGCTCCATACAGCGAGCGTTTCAGAGCCAGTCTTTAGGGAAAAAAAAAACAAAAAACACGCAAGTCGAAAGCCAGTTTAGTTTGACTTTTTTTTTGTTTGTTTTCATTTTGAAAACCCTGTTATCTTTGCCGTTTACCTCACATTACGCTTTAGAGGCTTTCTTTTATTTGTTTTTTATTAATTGATTTGATTGCTCAGTGTTTGCGTGCCCTGTAATAAATTGTTTAGTTTAGTCGGCATATAACACAGCATGTGATGTCCATGCCTCGTCTTATTAGTTTTTGTTAATACATGATATAAGCTGGTTTTATTTTATTGTTGTTATGCTGTTTAATTAAAAATAACAAATCCATCTTTTAAAAAATTGTTTTAATCTTAAAATTGATAGGTGTAGCCTATATGTAAGCAAAACCAAGATCATGAATTCGATAGTAAAAGTGAAAAGCATCCTAAGACATTCCAATAGCGGAAATCCCGTTCAAAAAATTAAAATCACAAATAATACTAATGAAAAGAACGGGTTGAATGTTAACTACGTTTCCATAAAACTATAAATTATGATAACAGACAAACCATTTATCAGCAATGAGCATTGATTAATCCCATGTTGTAGCAAAAAATAAAAAATAAATAAAAATGAAACCAAAGCATATGCACGTGCCACCAACTGAGAGCGTTATGCCGCGTTCCAGGCAACCCGTTACGCGTGTTTTTCCAAACTTCTACCCGTGAAAGTGCACTGGAAAGGCACTCAAACCCGTGAATTCCCACTCCTGAACTCGTACTAGATCGACGTAGGCTACTCCCAGTTCTGACTTGACATAGCCCGCGAAACAACAATAAAGCCTCTTGGGTGCGGTGTTTATGCAAGTGGCACACGGTGGAAAAATAGAGTATAAGACAATATAACGTTGCAATCAAATTATTAATAATATAGCTAAAATTAATAAATGCTTGGCGTGACTTGCCTGGAACGCTACAAAGTCCTGAGTCGTGGTTTGAAGACGTGATTTACGAGCTCAAAACCCTGCCTGGAACGCAGCATTAGTGTGTATTCTGTCACAACATGTGGCGAAAAGTCTTACACAAGGGGAATAGTGTGATTAAGGTGTGTACATGTCTTCCATAATGCGACTAAAATAGGAATACTCCACCTGTCTTAATTCGATTTGTGTTTACTCCGATTATGACTTTAGTCGGATTAAATTAATCAAAAATCTCAGTTTACATGGTTGCTTCTTAATCAGAGTATTGTCTTAATCGCGTTAAAATCGGAATATTGTTGTCCATGTAAACGTACTCATTGTGTTGGACAAATCTACAATCTTCTACCCATATGATAAGTCATATGATAACCTGTACTTAAAGGGTTAGTTCACCCAAATATAAAAATTCTGTCATTAATTACTCACTCTCATGTCTTTTCAAACCTGTAAGACCTTCATTCATCTTCGGGACACAAATAAAGATATTTTTGATGAAGTCCGAGAGCTTTCTGACCCTGCATAGACAGCCACACACTTACCACGTTCAAGGCCTAGAAAGGTAGTAAGAACATTGTTAAAATAGTAAATGGGGTATTCAGATGGAATCGCTTTTGTTGAATAACCTAGGTGACACCAAAATGATAAAGTGGCTTTTTCTCAGTCACAGTGACATCAGATTTCACCATGCTTCAAAGTGCTTTCAAATCTGCTTTCCTGTAACTCACTGTAACTTTCAGAGACAGGAAAAGTCAGCCCTTTTGTCCTACAGTTGTTCTCTGAGAAATATGCAGATGTTGCTTCACTTTGCTGCCTATGTGTAGCTAAACAACAGCTGGGAGTGTGCTTATTCACCATGAATCTAGTGGATGCATCTAGTATTTTGTAATTGTTTATGAATAGATGGATACATCTGCTTAAATGCTGTGGATGTAGATTAACAGTGTGTTTGTTCCTCTTCAGCGCATACATCAACAAAGCCAGCGACGCTTCTCAACAGATCACGCTCGTAGACACTGCGCTACATTCCCCAGAGGGCTTAGCAATGGACTGGGTCCATAAGAACATCTACTGGACCGACTCTGGACACAAAACTATCTCTGTCGCGACTGGCGATGGCAAGAAGAGGAAGGTGTTGATCGACACAGAGCTTGGGGAACCACGTGCCATCGCCGTTGACCCAAGACAAGGGTAACGATATAATGTTTATGATTATTGTCAAAAATTGTTCTCAACGTCTCAATGAAGATATTAAAGAGATACTTCACCAAAAAATGAAAGTTCTGTCATTAATTACTCACCCTCAAGTGGTTCCAAACCTGTAAGACCTTTGTTCATCTTCAGAACACACATTATGACATTTTTGATGAAATCTGAGAGCTTTCTGACCCTTTTCGGATTTGTGTTCCGAAGATAAACGAGGTCTTACAGGTTTGGAACAACATGTGGGTGAGTAATTAATGACAGAATTTTCATTTTTGGGTGAACTAACTCTTTAAGACTCCTCCCTCCAGTCTTTTTGAACCTACTGTTGCATTAAATAATAATGAATCATGTAAATATGCTGTAAGTTGCATAATCTATGTCAACAACCCAAGATTTTTGAAAGCCTTGTCAAAGGTTTCTTCGCTTCGTATATAGCATTTTCTTTTACTGCCGTTCATCATGATGAATCTTTCCCCTCAGGGGTCTTTTCACCATATTACAGAAGTGGAAAAGCATGAAAAACATGCAAATTAGTCTCAAGCTGGTCGGAATACCAACTAATTGTTGCCTGTGGGTAAAGTGCCCACTTCACTCTTATAGGGCCAGATCTATAAACTGACTTTTTTAATAAGCATGCTCTTACCTATTTATCTTGATTTTTGACATGTGATGAGCGTAAACATTTCAAGGCCATTGAAGCTTCCTAATTTTACATTTAAATGCATCTTGCTTTTTTGGTAACATGAAGTTTTGAGGCTCCAACAAGGGGAACTTCTCCATAAGCTCTAGAATTTTTTATAAAATTGTTATTGAAAAAAAATCATATATGACCTACCCCTACATTTAATAAGTATTTTGAATAATTTAAATATTTCAAAAATAACAAAAAAAATGTTAAACCCCAGTTTTACACATTTTATCATGTTTCAATCTATTCCACAGTACTCAACAGAAAAACTGACTTCTAAGAACCACGAAAAAAATCCAAGGGAGCCTCAAAATAATTTGAAATGAATTCAAAATAAGACAAAGCAAGTATTAAAATAAGCTAAAACAACAAAATCTAGATATTGCTCATTTTAATTTAATAGTTAATAGTTGTTTTCTCTCTATAAACAACCAGAGTTTCTGGATTTATGAGGTAGCTTACTTTTACAAGTGTTCTTTCTAGACCTGGAAAGGTCATGTAAGTTAAGGAAATCGTGTAACGATGGTCATTTTTTATAATGAATATACATTTTTCTGGTTATCCCAAGCTTTGAAATATTTTATTGGGCAGAAATTGAGTAATATTCTAAAATCCTTATTTTAAATCGTTATTAACCAAAATAACAAACTGGAAAAGTCATGGTGCCTTCAAATATTGACAGTGGGGTCAAAAGGGTTGTGAACCGCTGGTCTAGATCTGTCCATGATTCTGATCATGAACATTTTGTTTGTTTTGACCCCATTCAGGTTCATGTACTGGTCAGATTGGGGAACGCAAGCGAAGATCGAGAAAGCCGGAATGAACGGGGTGGATCGGCAGGTTCTGGTTTCAGAGCGGATTGAGTGGCCCAATGGGATTGCGCTCGGTAAAACACCATTTGAAAGTTTTGCAATTCAAAACAAAAGCATTCACATCTTCAAATACAGTCAAAATAGAGAAACAAACACTGGAGAATAGCAGGAAAGACAACAAAAGATAAAAGAGAAACAGCAGTGAGCAAAACAAAGCTTATCATACCAAAAAGCAAGAGAGACACGAGAGAGCTGCGTTTGCCATCATTACAAGAGACAAAGACATCAACCAAAATACTAGAGGAGAAAGAAAATAAACATTGAGAAAGACCAAACAAACCCAGTAAGAGTGAGGCAGAAGGAGAAGAAAGAGTGTTAATAATGAAGAGCAGCCTCCTGTGGCCAACAGGGCTTTGAATCATTCACCTTCATTGTTTCTCATCAATCACCCGTCAGTTTGGGAAAAACTAAATGGAATTGCTCAAGCAACGCTGTCAATATCGCCATCATTTCTCTGGCTCGCTTAACATGAAAGCCATTTGAAAAAGCAGTTATGGTAGATGGATAGAAAAAAAGATATTGACAAGAAAAGGTGGAATTGAGAATTGCTAAGTCTGTTTAAAAACAAAATACTTTTATAATGGGAAAAATATCCTTGCAAAGCTGTGCATTGTGTTGCGTTTTTTGTCATTGATTGTTTTTTCAATTGTGCCTTCTATGTAATTTTTAAACTGTGTTTATTTTTACTTGAAATCATTTTTCCTTCACGTACTATCCACTATTCTGTCTCCTCGGACCACTCATGTTAAATTAAAAGCACTTGTTGCATTATTAAAGAGCTACATATATGTTCCATTAAAGTTTTTTCCCCTTCCAGATCTGTCTAGCAGACGACTCTACTGGGTAGATTCCAAGCTTCATCTAATCTCCAGTGTGGACCTGAATGGAGACAACCGTCGAGTTTTGTTGTCCTCAATGGAACATCTCGGACATCCGTTTGCCTTGACTCTTTTTGAGGTAAGCGGCAAACTGATCAAATAACTACCGAATGAGTACTGAGGTACTCATTCAGGCACAGATGGAGCTGCATTGGCAAGAACTTTCTACGCTCAGTTTGGCTTCATAATGCGCACATAAACATGTTTCTGCTCACAGGGCGTTGTTGGAGAACATTGGGCTCACTGTGAGACAGTAACACTTGCCAAGAGATGTATGGCTGGTGTGTGGCTGGCACCAGCCAAAGACACAAACCAAATTAAAAAGCCTTTTTACTTTGGCAGCTTCTATGCCACCTGAAGGCAGGACTAGGCCCAAACAATAGATCACCTAATGCCCTTCATCAGGGCAGTCGATGAGCCAGCTCAGTAAGAGGGCACCCTGGGGGCCAAACCCTAGAAAAAGGAAACAATGCGCTTTCTTCATTCTTTTACTTTTGTCCAGGGCACATGTGAAATGAACCGCTTCTTTGCTGCAGTACCCTTGAGGCTCATCCTAAAGTATTCCTAAAGTTCTTCACTTGGCTGTTGAAGTTGCAAAACAGTAAGAGACAACTATAGCCAAAAAACGCCCTCTAACTTTTGGCGTGTTTTGTAGATGTGCTCAAAGGAGCATACAAATTTTTCAGTGTGCAACATTTGTGCAGCCTTTGGTACCAGAGTCAGTTCCAGTAAGCTCATTATTTTTAATTGCATAATTTCTCGTTCCTTCCAACTTAAAATACATATTTTTTGTTCAAGTACACATTTTCTTTTGGTAGCTGACAGCTTAAAAGTAAACAAAAGAGCATTAAGTAATGAAAATTGAAACT
The DNA here is from genome assembly GCF_049309525.1 of Garra rufa. Classification (NCBI taxonomy): domain Eukaryota; kingdom Metazoa; phylum Chordata; class Actinopteri; order Cypriniformes; family Cyprinidae; genus Garra; species Garra rufa. The sequence goes on from NC_133372.1 coordinate 29,299,556, forward strand.
ACTAAATGCCCTTTTTTTACTCACCTTATGTCATTCCATATGGAATTTATTATTACGTGAAACACCATAAAAGGAGATATACAGTAGCATTATATAGGGCTCTATAATCTCTGACATGCGGAAAACACAGGAGTCCTCGCAGAATCCTAAAAAAATGTAATGTACAACGGGGAATGAGACAGAATTTGCCAAATTTTGGGTGAATAAATCAAAAATAGGTCAGTACACTTAAATTAAAACAAGTTTCTGTGAATAGTCACAAAAATACTATTTAAATATGAATCCTGCATGTTCTGTGTGTCTCTGTGTAAATGAACGGCACAGGCACGTGGTTTACTACAGACATAATGAAGTGCGTGTGACAGTTGCTGTGTTTTAGCTGATGCTGCCTTAATATATAAGTACATGAACACATAAATATAATCACTAGAACAGCTTTGAGAGTTATTTATGAGCATTTTACAATTTTATTTGAGAAAAACTATCGTCATATCATATACAAACAGAAACTTAAGGGTCTTCACAGCAACCCGTCAAAATAGAAGTTTGGTTTAACTTGAAGAAACTGTGACAGAAATACTTAATGTAATGACACT